>NC_045763.1:79796858-80139675 GCF_008692025.1 Phocoena sinus | reverse complement strand
ACCATATAAAAATTATTCCTCTTTTCAACTACATTTTTCAAAACATCTATCATGTAAGCAAAATTGTTGTAACTATTTTATTGATTTTTCTCTACTATAAACCATAATGGCACACTTGAAGCAGAAAAAAGAAAAGTAAGCATCATTCAGTCCATCCTTAAGGAATCCAGATCCTTCAATTTATGAAGAAGGACAATACTTTCAAATGTTTCCTAACTAGTTTTACTTATATCTAGTAGGAATCTTTGTGCCTCAAAAAGTAGACCCCCCTTGACCTGAAATGTGGTCAACCCTAAAGCCTGTAGGAGTTCAACTAGGTTTAAGCTTTACACAGCACTGACAGTGAAACATAAGTACAACCTAAATTCTACTGCATTAAAATAAGAAAAGGTATCATACTCATGGCTTTAATATAATGTTCCTAGTCTAGAGCACAAGTGTTTCTGGTATAAGCAGTACCTGCCAATAAATAATCTAGACATGATTTAAAGAACACTTTTATTATTACAATATGCTCTTGTACCTTACTTTAAAATTAAAATTAAAAGAATAACTATTTTAAATGTTTCTTAGAAACTGAATGTTGCTAGACTGGTTCAGTTAAACCCATTCTAGTCAAAGACTGCTTTGCTGCTTTATAGAGTACCCCACAGTAGTAAAGATTTTTGGAAATTCATAAGAAAAAGCTTCACAAATAATATTTCCAATAACATTTTTATATCATTTGTTCAGGACATTCTGATTGATAAGCAGTTAAAAGTAAAAGAAGAAAAAAAAAATGCTCACTGCTAAAGACAGAAAATCTTACTCTATTATAATGAAATGATAAAGGTTTTCCTGAGATTTTCCTAATGTCTGCCAGTGATGCTAAGATAATTTTTAGAACCATTAACACCTTTCAACATTTAAGGTGATTCTAAATAGCAAAGTTCAAGTAGCGTCACATGCCTAAGGAATAGGAAATTAGAATATCCAGAATCTTACAGTCATCTAATTATTTGGCCAAGTGATGAAGCAATTTACCTGCTACCCCCACCACCACCACTGTGACTGTCCATGCCATATGACTGGTTTAGGTAGGAGTCCATGGATCTTTGACCCCCACAGGATCCATGGCCATAGTCACGATCCATCCCTACAAAGAGTTTAAAAAGAAAAAAATTAAATGACGCTCACCTTTACTGGCACTCAAAAGAAGAATTTTTAGATAAATATCCTTGAATGTCAGACCTCCATAAGATCCGGGGCCATAATCACGATCCATTCCTAAAAGAGTCAATAGCAAAAGGTCAGTAAGATACCATTCTCTTCAGGAATTTTTGCATAAAACACAAGATATTCATATCAATCATCTGAGATGATAATTCATCATTAACGTTTAAGCTAAAGTCACAATAGACACTGAAGGAAAAAACAAACAGATTATAATCTACTGAAAAATCAGATTTGCTAATGAAACCTAATTTTTCAAAGAAAAACATTATCAACTAAAAAGTTCTATATTAAAATTATCTTCAATATAGCCAATGTTTATTTGACTAGGGTACTACCATAAGGCCCTGTGTTAGGTGCTACATGGTACATAATTAATAATTCCTATTCTTAAGAAAAGTCAGTATTTAATAACAACAAAAGGAAAAATTTTTGTTACAAGTATAGTCTTCTACATCTAACTCCTCTCAAAATGTCTGAAAACTCAGAAGCAGCCACATTTTAAATTAGCCCAATTGAAATTAGTTCATACAGTAACTGAAATAGGTATCTTTAAAAAGTAAAATCAGAGTAGGGCCAATCTGTGGTACTGTGCCTATAAATATTTAAATCCTCAAATACTTTGAATAAAGGGAATGAATGTGAATTCTAGCAATGCAGACACTAAAAAAATTATGATACAATCGAGGCACTTAAGTATATTTTATTACACTGTAATTCCACTTACATCCCAACCTCTGACATGAAAAACAAATACAACAAAAGAGGTAATAAAATGAATTTACTATGATTATAAAATTGAAAAACTTTAAAAACCATTCAGAATGTGTTTCCTATAAAGTCCTTTAAGATCCTCCATTTATCATCCTCTCCAAGTTTTATGCACTAATAAATGTAAGAATATACACGGAGCAAATACATTAATTTTTTTTTAAATGCTAAATTTTAATTATAATCACATAAATATGATTTCAGGTCCTAATAACAAAATCTTGCAACTTTAAACCTGAAAGCAACCTAAATGATCAAATTTAATCATTTCATTTTATAGATTATGGAACTAAAAAGTCCAAAGAGATGAAATGATTTTCCCAAAGTCTCATAAATAACCACCCCTCTAGTTTCGTGCTGTCGCTTCTACATGAAACACTCTCTTCTACCACCCCAAATATCAGCTTGTTGAAATTTTCTAATCTTTTAAAGTCCATTTCAAATACTAATCCTTTCAAGAACATTTTTACTGATGTTGTCTCAGTTGATTATCATCTTTCTTTTGAATGTCTACAAAACTCTGTAGCTCTTACATGGTATTTATGATACTCTGCCTTATACAGTATGCTACTATTTGTGGCCTCATTTTTTTTTTTTTTTGGCTGTGCCACACAGCATATGGAGATCTTAGTTCCCCAACCAGGGATGGAACCTGTGTCCCCTGGAAGCGTGAAGTCTTAACCACTGGACTGCCAGGGAAGTCCTGTGGCCGCATTTTAAATGTACACTAGACGTGTGGTTAGGGTCTGATTTTTCACAAATTTTTTATGCACCCTAGGACAGCAGTTTTCAATAGCCTGTTGACTACTAAGAGTTGCCAGGACCCCTTCAGAGGGTACACAAGGTCAAACTATTTTTATAAATAGTACTAAGATATTATCTGCCTTTTTTCACAGTGTTGAAAACTTTTTTGCACTGAAGATGCAAAAGCACTGGTGTATAAAACTGATGGTGCTATAGCACAAATCAAGGCAGTGACACCAGACCACACTAGTAGTTGTACTGCACACTTGCAGTAAAAGTAATAAAAATGCCATCATTGCTTAAAGAATGTCCTTGATGAAGCAGTAAGAGTTATTAATTTTATTAAATCATGACCTTTGAGTACACTCTATGATATTCTGCGCAGTAAAATGGAAAGTATATGTAAAGCAATTTTGCTGCATATCAGTGCATAAAGTTCCATTAAGTGCCATAGCTCTCTCCAGGAAAAGCCACTGAATTAGCCACTTTTTACAAGGAATACTATTTTTACTAAAAGGAAAGACTGACATTCAAAAACTATGGCTTTCACACTTGAGCATCTGGCAGACGCTTTCTCAAAAATGAAGTGAAACTCACTTCAAAGAAAACAGGTAACAATATTTGTTGCCAAAGATGAAATTCAAGCTCTCACGTGAAAATTAGAATTTTATAAAACTTGAGCTTGACAACTTCCCAATACTTAAAGGTTTTTCTGATAAAGTTGATACTAGTATTACTGAATATGACTTTTTACATTGTACAATAAAATCTGTCAGTATTTGGAAAATCTGAATAACTCAATAAACCAGTACTTTTCAAATAACTAATGCCTGATATTACAGGATCATAAATCGTAAAAAGATCCATTCAGAGTGCAAGGCATACAAATGCATTTTAATATAACAAAAAGTTTATCAATATACAGAAAGTACTGAGCTATTTTACATTGTTTTTTGTTCATACTAAGACTTCAAGTCAAGTTCATACTAAGACTAAGACAGCATACCTCAATTCAGACTCTCCACACTGCAAGTGCTCAATAGTCATACGTGGTTAGTGTCTACCATATCAGATAACACAGTTCTAGACTGATAAAATAGTTATCTGTCTTTAGAGTTGGTAATTATACAATATAATTTGCTCACATCTCACATAGGGGACAATTTCAACATTAAAATAAAGTTTTCAAAATAAAAAGCTTTCCTCTGAAGGCCTCATATTAAAATGTAATTTTAGAGTTAGGTTCAGTTAGGTACACAAAACAAAAAAACTTGTATTTTGTTATTTCTGCTCATTTCTATTTTGAGTCAGCAGAGGCTGCCTTTGGATACTAAATCTTTCAGTTTTTTGATTCTGTGTGTTTTTATTTCACTACAGAGTCATAAATTACTAACATTTATTGAACACTCACCTTGTGCCAGGCACTGTGGAGTACACAAAAATTAATAGAGCTATCCTTATATAGCAATGACTTGGGCTTACTGTTCATACTACTGTTACTATTCAGTTAATTAAAAAGGAAAAGAGGAAAAGTCTTTATACGTATTGCATATAATCAGTGTGATTATAGGGATATAGATTCTATACGATGACCATTTATATATAAACGATACTCTTCCAGGTTACCAAAGGAATTTAAAAATCACTTTAAAAATAAAGTTGTAAGACTATAACATACCTTTACTATTTTTTTTTTTTTTTTTTTTTTTGCAGTATGCGGGCTTCTCACTGTTGTGGCCTCTCCCCTTGCGGAGCAACAGGCTCCGGACGCGCAGGCTCAGCGGCCATGGCTCACGGGCCCAGCCGCTCCCCGGCATGTGGGATCTTCCCGGACCCGGGGCACGAACCCGTGTCCCCTGCATCGGCAGGCGGACTCTCAACCACTGCGCCACCAGGGAAGCCCACCTTTACTATTAATATTAAATGAGAACAAGGATATACTGTACAACACAGGGAATACAGCCAGTATTTTACAATAACTATAAATGGAATGTAACCTTTAAAAATTGTGAATCACTATGTTATACACCTGAAACATATAGTATTCCATCAACTATTTCTGAATAAAAAAAATATATTAAATGAAAGTAACTCACTCAAAAATTAAACGGACACATTTTAAATCAAATCTGTTCTATTGCTTTGATTATGCTATCATATAAATGATAAGCTCAACAAATGTTAAAACTCATGTATAATTAAATCAAAAGATAAAAGCTGTGGAGTAGTATAAAAAAAAAAACAACTGACTTATGATCAAAATAACTAACAAGTTGTATGACACTAAGTCATGAATGAGACCACTTTTTACCACCTCCACACTAGCATCATGATGCAGGCCACCAGCATCTCTCACCTACATTATTGCAACAGCCTCCCAACTGGTTTTCCTGCTTCCACTTTTGCTCCCTTTCTGTTTATTGTGAAGAAAATAGCTAGAAGAATTCTGTTAAAATGTAAGTTAAATTGTTCAATGCTCAGTACTTTCCAATGGCTTCCCATCTTACTCCAAGTAAAAGCTAAAGCCTTAAGATAATCTATAAGGCCCTACACCAGTGGCCCTTACTCACGGGCAATTTTGCCCCCCAGAGGACATTTGGTAATGTCTGAAAACATTTTTGGCTGTTACCTAAATGGGTAGTGGGTGCTACCTGCATCAAATGACACAGGCCAAGGATGCTGCTAAAACATTCCACAATGCACAGCACATTCCCCCAACAACGAAAAATTATCTAGTCCAAAATGTCAACAGTGCCAAAGTTGAGAAATCCTGCCCATTACCTCTTAACTTTATCTACCCCATTGCCTCTTAATTTCATCATCTATGGTCTCCCCTTACTCCACTCTAGCTATACTAGGTCCCTTGCTGTTCCTAGACTACAACAGGCATATATCCATTTTTGCACCTGCTATTCCCTCTGCCTGGAATGCTCTTCTTCTGTATCTGTGTTGCTCACACCCTCAACTCTTTCAGGTCTTCACTTTCTATTGCTTCCTAGATATAAGCAAATTGTCTTTGACTTTCAATGCCTTCTGGCTACACCTCACTATTCTTACCTTGTTTTAAGATTACTCAGCAAAAATCATCTGCTGTAGTCAAGCTCATCTTCTTAAGTCTCTCTGAAGCACAGTGTACTCAGCCCTACCTTTGTTCCTGCTTTCCCTCTACCCAAAATGCTTTCCCTTTTTTTGTCTGCTATTTATATAAGAAGAATTATTTTAAAGCAAGAAGGAAATATGAAGACACTGGAAATACAACTTCCTTCCAAGAAATTTGTAGCTTGACATGTTTTCCAGTGTCTTCTACTTCATTTCAGTCGCTGGAAAATACAACACTAACAATCAATGCATTGTTGGCTTCAACTGGTAACTACTACACACCTTTTATTTCCTGAAGTCTACAGCATTCTTCCCCTAGATAGCTTCATGGCTTGCATCCTCATCTCCCTCAAATCTATGCTCAAAAGTTACCCTTTTAGTGAGGCTTTCCCTAGCTAATCTCTTTAAAATTGTAACACATGGGCGTGCGTGCGCGCGCGCGCACGCACACACACACACACACACACACACACACACCCTGCCCTGTGTTATTATTCTCCTAGCAATTGCAATAGTACAATATATATTACTTCTTGTTTACTGTCTATTTCACCCCACTAGACTGTACACTTCACAAAGGCAGGAATATTTGTCCATTTTGTTCACTGCTATACTGATAGCTCCAAGAACATTATCTGATACATAGCACTCAATAAATATCTGTTGAAGTCAAATTACATCCCTGAAATTAAGTTCCTCATTTATAAAATGTAGATAACTCAGACCTCAAAGTGGTGTCAAGCAGTGGTGTTTACCTAAAGGTGCATTCCAAAATCATTCAAAGTAGTTCTTTAAAACTTACATAGTTGGGACCATTTACCCTAAAAATTAAGATTCAAGGGGACTAGAGTATGACCTAAACAGATACACTTTGAAACAGCTCCAAAGTCTAACAATCACCCTTAAATGAGAACCACTGTTGGAACTAAATTAAGAGAAAAATAAGTCATAACATTAGTAAAAAACTAATTTGAAAAGATATATGCACCCCCATTTTCACTGCAGCATTATTTACAATAGCTAAGATATGGAATAACCCAAGTGCCCATCTATAGATTAATGGATAAGATAATGTGATGTGATATATATGTATGTATATGCATGAAATATTACTTAGCCATGAAAAAGAATGGAATCTTGCCATTTGCAACATGGATAGACCTTGAGGGCATATGCTAAGTGAAATAAATCAGACAAAGAAAGATAAATATTGTATGATTTCACTTATATGTAGAATCTAAAAAAACCAAATCAAATCAAAACAAAACAAACGGGCTTCCCTGGTGGCGCAGTGGTTGAGAGTCTGCCTGCCAGTGCAGCGGACATGGGTTCAAGCCCTGGTCTGGGAAGATCCCACATGCCACGGAGCAACTAGGTCTGTGAGCCACAACTACTGAGCCTGCACGTCTGGAGCTTGTACTCTGCAACAAGAGAGGCCGCGACAGTGAGAGGCCCGTGCACCGCGATGAAGAGTGGCCCCCGCTCGCCGCTACTAGAGAAAGCCCACGCACAGAAATGAAGACCCAACACAGCCAATAAATAAATAAAATTTAAAAAAAAAAAAAAAAAACAAAAACAAACAAAAAAGCCAAGCTCGTGGATATAACAGATTGGTGGTTGCCAGAGAAGGGGGGTAGGTATAGGAGTGGGTGAAATGGGTGAAGGGAGTCAGAAGGTACAAACTTCCAGTTATAAAATAAACAAGTCATGGGGATGTAATGTATAGCACAGGGACTATAGTTAGTAATAGTGTATTGCATATTTGACAGTTGCTAAGAAAGTAAATCTTAAAAGTTCTCATTACAGGAAAACTATGTGTGGTGATAGATGGTAACGAGACTTATTGTGATCATTTCACAATGTATACAAATATGGGATCATGATGTTGTACACCTGAAATATAATGTTATATGTCAATTACACTTCAATTAAAAATAAAGTGCATGTTTTAAAAAGAAGGTCATAACAGTAGTAACAAATTTCTGAAACTCTTTTTGCAACACTGTACATTAAGAAAATAAACTTCTGGCCCTCTATGATTCTGCATCTCAAAGCCCTATATTTAGGCATTAAATTCAACTCTCTCTTACATCCTACTGGAGATCATGGCCTTCTATTATTCCAAGCCTCTTTGGTGAAAGTACTAGTCCTACTGACTCCAGTTTAAAATCCTGGATTCATTTTTATTCATCCTTCTCAATTTTCTACTCACTACTAGGCAGCCTGAAAGTTCTGCTAATTTTCTCAAGAAATAGCTTAATATTTTTTAAATTACTATCATCACCTCCCAAGTTCAAGGTCTAAAATCCTTACACCTGAATTTACGAAACAGCCTTCTTGATAATTTTCTAGTTTTCAATCTAACCTACATGTGGATGCAAATTAAACTTCTTCTGGTAATTTTATTATATCACTCTGCTGCTCGAAAATATATTTTTCAGCACTCAATATACATTGACTACTTCCTGTATGTTTAACCTTTTTAGTCAACATCAAATTCAAAGTTTCTCTAAATTCTTAGAGACGATAAATAGAAATTAACTCAATGTTAATTATTCCCATAAAATGACATGGTCTTCTTTACGTAGTAGTACATTTACTTCAGTTTTATTTAGTGAATATATTACATCCTGTACAACAGTTGAATTTTGCATTTCTCTGGCAATTAGGATATTTAATTCCACTCCCTGGTGTCATTCATATAATGCTTTTTAATAACCTCTTTGAATTGTTCCATGTTCTTTTTGTGTTATTATCCTGACTGGTAAAGCCTTAACTCTAATAACTATCAAAACCCCACCCCAATTGTATGCTGCATACCTCTTATGATTTTACCTAGCTCTGCAGTCACAACTCTTATGTCAATAAACAATCAGGCTTCTTTATGTGCTCCCCTAGACAGTTCTTTATATACTAATACATTTGGACACATTAAAGCAAATGACCTCAAAAACAAGGTCAAAATGTTACAAAAGAAGCAGTATAAAACAAAGCCAATAATCCACTTAATCTACTTTACTCAATACCAAAACCTCTAATTCAACAAAAATAACTCAGCTAGCTGCTTGTTAAGTCCTCACTCAGTGCAGTCAGGATTTTGGAATAAATTAAAGGATTCATAATTCAAATAAAACAGAGTCAAATTAATCTCAATAGCCCTAAGTTTTTCTGATCCCAAATTATCTAACTCAAATAATATATATAGTATAACAACATTAACGCTGATACATGAAGAGACCAAACAATGCCTGAAACAAGGCACAATTCCCTTTTTACACTGGTACTTTATATGGATGAAAAGAAAAACTGAAATGCATTCCCTTAACTTATTTCAGAGCAAATGAAAGAGGATACTCACCATTAAAGCTCTGATAAGTATTTCTGCAAGCAGAGTGAGTGTAATCTATGAAGACACATTTAACAGAAAGGAATTAGTTCAATATTAGCAAAAATCTGAAATTATATACCCATCTACTAAAAACAAACACAATTTTTAAAATGCCATTAATGCAATTATCTGCAAAATAGGGTGTAAATAATTATAAATATTTCATATGGGAAAATACATATCCCCTTCTTTTCACTATCTCCCCAAATGGTAAGTTTATCATCCAAATCATGGTAATGTAAAAATTAGTTTATAAAACCTAATATATAATAATATCCAAAAAAGGGGATCCAGTACTGATTTATATGGAGTAACAAAAAGGAAGGCAAATATGTATCAAATAATGCAAAAAGCAGGGACATCTGAGAATTGATTCTATGTAATATATAATTTTTTCCAAGTTAATATTTCTTTTAGCACTTAATTTGCTCTCTAAAGATTTCAAGATCTTATCTGAGAAATGTATATACATATATGTATATATATGTGGTGCTATATCTACCCAGGATGTGGTATCATCACCAAAAAATCATATCGATAATTTCTCTGTCAAAACGAATTCGGCAATTGTTAAATCCTTTAGTTAATTTTACTAATAAATACTGAAAGAAAAGAATTTAACAGAGTGGTCATTTGGATACAACAGAATCCAACTACACTACACAGGATTAGTCAAAGTCCAACTAAAACAAAAAAAAACACCAGAGTGTGCTACTGTTAATACCTAAACTTCCTGTTTCACAGTAACTTAAAACTATCCACAAAAAGGTTATTCCAATCCCCTTTCATATACTTAGATTTGATATCTTTAACTCTTTGTGGCATGAAATCAAATCAAAGATCAAAAGATCATTTAGTTGGACTCACAGCACATTCAAAGATAATTCTGGGGGTTGGGTTAGAAGCTTAGAACTAGGTAGTGAACTGATTTTATTTAGAAATGCCTGGCTACTCAGGACTAAATTCAGTTTATTCACACCCCTTCTCATGTCTCCCTAAAGCTGTCATTACGTGCTCATTTTACCTTGACACCCGTTCCTATAAAGCTGGCCAAGATTTGAAGACAAGTTGAAAACCAAATTAATTTTACTTCGTGAGCCTATGAAAATGCTTTAAAGAACTGGCCTGAGAGACGACTGAAAGGTACTGCTAAAATACGGTTTATTTAAACAGCAAGTCCAACACAGGCGGTTGTGCACAGGTCTGAATTTGAAGGGCATGTGATACTGTGCCAGAATTCTGACTAACTTAAGTCCCATCCATACACCGTCCAGAGAAAAATGCTTTGGTTCACAGACATATTTCAAATTATGGATTAAGGCCCGGGCAATGTTTGTTGGTGGATAAATATCCCAGTTTGCTAACCAGAAATACCTTACTTTCCATTCTGGACAGAGATCTACTTATACTTATCACTTACAGATGCCCTTTAAACTCATCTTAAACTAAGACAACCAGGCACACGACCGTGAACAAGCCTCTGAAAATCCTATCTGGCGAGAAGTAACCTGGGTTTGGGGATTGACTAAAAGGACGATCTGGGTCGCTGCCCACGTCGCGAGTGCGAGCCGCGGCAAGGGAGGCCCGCTTGCCGCTTAGCCCGAGACCGGGAAGTTGGAAGCGTCCGGGCAATTTCCACGCAGCGGGGCGGGGACCAGTCTGGGGCCGAGTCCGGAGGCCGCGGCGCTTTAGGCGCGTCCTTACCCACACCGAGGCCGGCGCGGAACTCCAGGGTCGCGGGCCACAGCGGGCGCCGGGCCGGAAGATCGGGCGCGCGGGTCCCCACAGAGGCCGACTCCGGGCACCGGGCCCGCGGCGAGCGGGCGGCCTCCGGGCCCACAGAACAAAGCCCACACGGCCATCTTGAGACGGTAAACAGACCCCCGGGGCAGGCCACCCCGCCTCCCGCCGCCTCGGCGACGAGCCAGAGGCCGCGCTTACCGTCCTCGAAGTCCATGGCGGAGGCTCGGGGCCGACGGCCTCGGCGGCGCTGGGCTGAGCTGTGGCGGAAGGCGAGCACCCGTGACCCGCGGTTTCACACAGCCAGTAAACGCGACCAAGAGCGGCGCTCCCGGCCCGGGAGCCGCAGGCCACAGCGAGGCTGGGAGGCGGGGCCGGCCGTCGCTGCCGGCCGTCGCAGCGCGGCCTGCGATTGGCTGGCGCGGGCTGGTGGGCGGGCCCTGGAGTGGGGGCGGGAAGCAGGTCTGCTGTCACGCTCCCAGGTGCTGACCCTCTAGGAGCGGACGAGGGGTAAGGAAGGTGGAAAAAAAAGGAGCCCCACAGACTGGCCGGGGTCGTGGGAAAGAGAGCTGGGTGTTCTGGAAGGTCTGGCTGCGGCCCGCCATGTTTGATTCTGGCAAGAGCGAAAGGATCTGGTTGGAATACCTTCCTCCAGCCCGAACTAATATATTATACCACGTGCCGACATTTTGCTTTTTATTGGCTGGTGGTGACTGATCGGAAAATGTTAAAATCCTTATGGAGTTTCTGTCGTGGAGACGCAGAAGTCCAGGACGTTTTTAGAACTCTGTGAGCAGAGGAGAACAGATTGCTAAATAGGAAACAATTATGAGTATGATCCAAGACAGGCCATGATCAAGTTCTGAGTTTCAAGGTGCAAAATAAAAGTAAAAGTTAACAGGGAAGATTTGTGGCAGGAGTCATCCAGAACTGGAAGAACAACAACGGGCAAACACACATACTTATTAACATTGTATTATTGTCACTTTGGAAATAGTGTTGGGGACAGTGGGCAAAGTCATTCACTCACCCACAAGGCAATGTGGAAAAAGACAACTGTTAGATCATTCTAACCCTGGAGCAGCTTGAACTCCAGGTTAGAAAACATTTTTTTCATAGCGCAAATGGTGTTAACAATGAGTTGATCGCAGGATAGGAAATCATGAATCAAGCCCTTTGCCCTTCTTTGGGGTCCAAGCAATTGCGGGAACCAAGTTCTGAGAAAGCAGCCCCTAGAAACAGAACTGAAGGAAAAACTCACAGGTATATTATGTTGCATTACTGTAGCCCCAAATCTGGGCAGGGCACTGTTTCTTCCTCATCACTTTCCTTCTCCACCCTGATTGATTCACCCAGTTCTCCACCCTTTTATTGTTTTCTTCTTTTTTTTTTTCCTCCTATACATGTTTTCTATTCACCGGAGTAGAACATGTTGAAAACTGAACTCATGATTTCCTTCCTCAAACCTGTTCATCCTCCTTTATTCTTTCATCTGTGTTAGTGGCGTCATGAGCAACCACCCACTACTAATCCCAGCCAGAAGCCTGCGACTCATCCAGGCTACTCCCCTTCTCCCATCCTCAATCGGTACTGAAGTCTCTCATCTGCTTACTACCTCCTAAAATGTCTTAAATTTGGCCCCTGCTCTCCAACTCACTGCACTACCTGAGTTAGACTCTCATTATCTCTCTCCCAAACTATTGCCATAGCTTCCTAAGTAATTTCTCTGCCTTTCCACCTTGACCTTCTCAGGCTCCTCAGGGCCACGGTGATCTAAAGGCAAATCTGAACATATCATGCGTCTCTATCATGGATTAGGTGAAGGCAAAGCTCCTTAACATAGAGCACATCCAGCAGGATCTAGCCACTGCCTGACCTGCCATCTTCCTACATTTCTCCCTCCTCCTCTCTCCCCTACTCTTTCCGTTTTGATTGGCAATTTTAAGCTACTTGCAGTTCCCAAAACACCCCAATGCTTTTTTTTTTTTTTTTTTTGCGGTACGCGGGCCTCTCACTGTTGTGACCTCTTCCGTTGTGGAGCACAGGCTCCGGACGCGCAGGGTCAGCGGCCATGGCTCACGGGCCCAGCCACTCCGCGGCATGTGGGATCTTCCCGGACCGGGGCACGAACCGGTGTCTCCTGCATCGGCAGGCGGACTCTCAACCACTGCGCCACCAGGGAAACCCCCAATGCTTTTTCATGTCACTGAACTTTTGCTTAGGTTTTGCTCTCTGTTTGGAACACTCCCTGGTTAACCCTCTCATCCTCAAAACACAGTTCAGAATTTATTTCCTTTAAAAAAACGCTCCCACATCCCAGCCCCACCCCCTAGACCAGTACTTCTCAAATATTAATGAGCATATGATTCACATTCAGTCAGTCTGGGTTGGAGTCGGAGAGTCTGCATTTCTCACAAGTTTCCAAGAGATGTTGCTGCTGGCAGTCAAACTAGACTTGGAATAGCAAGGCCCTGGGCCCTGGGCTCTATTAAAAGCCCCTCCTCTGAGTTCCCTGGACCAACCTCTGCTCCAGCACTATCTTCCTTGCATCAGATACTGTTTGGCTTTATGTCTCTCCACGTTAAAAGTCTTTTGAGATTAGACCTAAGTCTTCTTGTATCCTAAGTGCCAAGCACGTAAGTTTAACAATTAAAACTGAGCTCTCCCTGAGGTTTTTAACTTTTTTTCTTGTTATCAAGGCAAAGGAATGATTTTATAATCTGAGGTCTTCAGGTCTTGGCGTAAGTGAAAGGAAATAAACATTGGGTCACTATTTATATTTGTGTATCATGTGCACACACGCATATGTACATGCTCACACACACACACACACACACACACATACACACACACACCCCTACCTTACTCCCCTGAAAGAGAAAACTGCCAGACAAAGAACTCCTAACTCCAGAAGAAACCTGACCTCAGCACAAACGCCTGGAGAGCCAGAATACATGTGTCTCTTCCCTCCTTCCTTCCTCCTTCCCAAATAGGAAGTGTTCTTGAAGAGGCAGGTGGCAGTGCCTGAGACACCCCATAATACTTGAGAGACTATCACATCATCCCCTAATTCACTTATGGAACAAATATTGGATAAGCACCAACTATGTGCCAAACATCCTTTTCTTCACTGTTGTCTCTTTCCTTCCTCCCAGGGTCTGTACTTTGCTAGGCTCAGATTTTTACCCTGAGGGGCCAATGTTTTGTACAAAGTCTTATATCATTTCATCCTCCACATATTTCGCAAGAGGTAGAAGGTTGGTAAACGCCAGACTGGCAGAGTCCCTTGGAAAATAAAAGAGAACAGGGTGTGTAAGACAAATTAAAAAGAAAGTTACTCATCCAAGAACACATAACGAGTAATTGCTGGTTCCATATTTAAAAAAAATTTTTTTTGAGGTATAGTTGATGTACAATATTATATAAACTGGTTTCATATTCAGGATAAATATTATATAGTCATGCTTGGGTCTGTTGGTGTATGGATTCAACCTTGTAGACCCAGCATCATCATCAGGGTCCTCAGGTTAAAAAGGGGGCGTGGAAAGGGGTTTGCTAAGCTATCATTTGCATAATTGCACATAATGTGGTAAAAGAAACTGCATACCAAAAGAAGTGATCAAGAAGGCTTTAGAGGGCTTCCCTGGTGGCGCAGTGTTTGAGAGTCTGCCTGCCGATGCAGGGGACACGGGTTCGTGCCCCGGTCCGGGAGGATCCCGCGTGCCGCGGAGTGGCTGGGCCCGTGAGCCATGGCCTCTGAGCCTGCGCATCCGGAGCCTGTGCTCCGCAACGGGAGAGGCCACAACAGTGAGAGGCCCGCGTACCGCCAAAAAAAAAGCTTAACCGATTAGCCCACATCAGGTTGAAGAAAGGAAGAGATCAGACTCATGAGGCCGAGCAGCAAGTGGACGCCTATCACCTGCAGCTCCAGAACCTGTTGTATGAGGTGATGCACCTGCAGAAGGAGGTCACCAAATGTCTGGAGTTTAAGTCAAATCACGAAGAAATCGATCTGGTCAGCTTAGAGGAGTTTTATAAGGAGGCTCCTCCAGATATCAGCAAGGCGGAAGTCACCATGGGAGACCCTCACCAGCAAACCCTTGCACATCTGGACTGGGAGCTGGAGCGGCGGAAAAGGCTGGTGGAGAAGTACCAAGAGTGCCTGTCCAACAAGGAGAAGATCCTTAAGGAGACTGAAGTAAAGAAGGAGTACCTGAGTAGCCTCCAGCCGGGTCTCAACAGCATCATGCGGGCTTCCCTACCAGTGCAGGAGTATCTGTTTATGCCCTTCGACCAAGCTCACAAGCAGTATGAGACAGCCTGGCACCTACCTCCTCCCCTCTATGTCCAGGCCACTGCGTATGGGCAAGACAAGCGCAAGGAGATGCTGAAGAGGCACCCGCTGTCCGTCATGCTGGACCTGAGGTGCAAAGATGACAGTGTACTGCACCTGACTTTCTACTACCTCATGAACCTCAACCTCATGACGGTAAAAGCCAAAGTGACAACCGCCACAGAACTGATCACCCCCATCGGTACAGGTGACTTGCTGTCTCCTGACTCAGTCCTGAGCTGTTTGTATCCTGGGGATCATGGAAAGAAAACTCCAAATCCAGCCAATCAGTATCAGTTTGATAAAGTTGGCATCCTGACTTTGAGGGACTACATACTTGACTTAGGGCATCCCTATTTGTGGGTGCAGAAGCTGGGTGGCCTCCACTTCCCCAAAGAGCAGCCCCAGCACACTGTGATCGCTGACCACTCTCTGAGCACCAGCCACACGGAGACCACCATGAAACCGCTGAAGACCAGGGTGCAGTCCCGCCTGGCCCTCCACAAGTGGTTTGCCTCCCTGGAACACGGCATTGTGCCAGTTACCAATGACTGCCAGTACCTCTTCCCTGCAAAGGTTGTCTCTCGCCTGGTGAAGTGGGTGACGATTGCCCATGAGGATTATACGGAGCTGCATTTTACCAAAGACATCGTGGAGGCGGGACTGGCTGGGGACACCAATCTCTACTATATGGCACTTGTGGAAAGGGGCACAGCTAAGCTCCAGGCTGCCGTGGTGCTGAACCCCGGCTACTCCTCCATCCCACCCATTTTCCAGCTCTGTCTGAACTGGAAAGGGGAGAAAACCAACAACAACGACGACAATATTCGGGCCATGGAGAGTGAGGTCAATGTGTGCTACAAGGAGCTGTGCGGCCCCCGGCCCCACCACCAGCTCTTGACGAACCAGCTGCAGCGTCTGTGTGTGCTGCTGGACGTCTACCTGGAGACGGAGGGCCACGATGACAGCGTGGAGGGGCCCAAGGAATTTCCCCAGGAGAAAATGTGTCTGCGGCTTTTCAGGGGCTCCAGCAGGATGAAGCCGTTTAAATATAACCATCCTCAAGGATTCTTCAGCCATCGCTGACCTCCCACTCGGACTGTTGTTTCCCCCCAGACCCAACTGCTGTGCCTCTGCTTTCTGCTCTGGCGCACATGTGGCTCTTTTTTTTTTTTTTACATCTTTATTGGAGTATAGTTGCTTTACAATGGTGTGTTAGTTTCTGCTTTATAACAAAATGAATCAGTTATACATATAAAAAAAAGTAATAATTACCTCCCTTCCTTAGGTACATATTATATGAAGTTTACATTTCTAGAAAATGAGGTTTATTCCCTTATAGGGGCTCAATTAAACCTCTGAATTATTGCCACTCATTTTATCTATTAATGTGTTATAGTCCATCATAAATTTTAATTTCCTAAGTAAATTGAGAGCAAGCTGTCCGTGACATCTGTCAACCCCACTGATGGCCAGAATTGATTTGGTGGATTTGCCCTGCTGGAAAGGTGTCCTCTTTCTTCCTGGCTCTGCCACATGTGTCTGTCCCAAAGCGGCATGCTTCACTGAAGACGATGATTTTCCTAGATAGAGGAGGACAAGGATCTATACGGAGTCAGGTTCTTCTGTTGGAACATCCAAGGCATGTTAAGTAGGTTATCCTGCCTGGGATAGATAATGAGCCACTTGAAGGTGGAGATTTCATCTTTATGTCTCCAGCCCCCTAGCACAATACCCCTGGCACATGGTAGACTCTAAAATGTTTGTGGAATAAATAAGAAGGAAACAGACCCACAGTCAGATCCAGTATTAAGATAGATTCAATTCTACATTAAGGCTACACATATTAATAAAAATACAGACATGCAAAATTCAAACTTGCACACATACAATGTAACTCCCTTCTTTAGAGTCCTTACTAAAACACATAGTTTACAAACAGAAAAAAGGCACAATCCTGGGAAAGCCAGTAGAGGGCACCACATACCAAATATAGTCAAAATTCGGCTGCAGAAATTGAGCACATGTTCTAGATACTGCTGGTCTGAGTGTTCCAAATAGAAACAGGGTAGAGAATATTCTTGTGGGCTGGTGCTCTACATGTACCTGAATTTCTATTCTGGTTTAATTGTGGATATAAATTTCCCTGTTTGCCTCATTTCACTAGGTTTCATTTTTAGAGATAACTTTTAAAGGATGAATCAAAGGATGAAAAAGCTTATTATAATGGTATATTTGAAAAGCAGGATATGAAATTGTGTATGGAATCTGACAAGAGCAATGTCAATAATTTTTTTAAAAGACAAAGTATGAAAATAAAATGGAAAGAAAAATCCCAAAACATGAACAGTGACTCTTTGTGTGATGACTTTTTATATGCACAGAGACATACCTATTTGTTCTCCTATAGTCTCCAAATTTCTTGAGCACTTCTATAATGTAAAATATATAGTTTATATAAAACAAGTTGTAATATTTATTAATAATTAGTGTTTATAAAAATTTCTCCTTAGCCAAATGTTATATTTCATTTTCATAGTAGATACAGTTACTGTTAGGGGTAGGGAAAGGAGCAGCTATTTTCCACTTAAGTAAGTGGTCCTCAAGCCTGTCTCTACTCTAGAATCATCTGGGCACTTTTAGTAACTTCCAGTATCCAGGCCTCACTTTGGAGATTCTGATTTAATGATGAATCTAAAACTGTCACCAATGTTGATTTTCAAGACACTCATAAGAGATGCTATTGGAATAAGTTCCCTTCTGTTTCAGTAACTTGTATTTCTCAAGGAGATGTTGAATCTAGAAAAAAAAAACTTAATAGATTGAGTAACCACACATTAGCAGATCGATCCCTGTGTGTGAAATGGTATAACAGCTACACCCTGAATCAGGGTTGGTACAGACACATATACATCTTTCAGCTCTAAAATCTGGCTTGGTTCCAATATTCCCTCTAACTACCCTGCATCCTTGGGAGGTAATTAGCTAATGACAGTAAAGGCTTTTAAACTGAAACATGTATAATGCTAAACACAGGAAACACACAATGGATTTCACTGACTGCCAATACTTCTCAACCAGAGACAGTTGATGCATCTTTCAGCCAGGTTCTCTTTTGCAACTGAAATCTTCTAATCTTTATTTCTACAAACAGAGTTCTCTTTTTTAAATGCCTTTCCTACAAATCAAAGACCTAAAAAGATTACCCCTTTATTCTCTCAGAAGTGAGGTTCCTGCCTCAACAAAACACCACATAGTAGTATGGTTTGGTGTGAGTGATGTTTAGGCAGATGGGTTTGCTTGGATCACTGAAGTCAAAAGGGGTCATACTGGGTGGTCCAGTAGTAGTCCTGACACCACCCTACACATCATCTTTGGCTTTAAAGCAAATGATTTGTGCACATGGTAATAAATCAAGTAGTATAAAAGAACTTCCAGGGAAAAGCTAGAGCCTTTCCTCTTTTCCTTGCTTAGTTAGCTCCAATCCCTTCTACAGAGGAAAACTGGTTTTATCTGGAGTGAGATCATTCAGTCTTTACTTCCAGTGCATTCTATATCTCTCTTCTTGGATTACCAACTTTAGTCAGTGTCAGTCAATTCACAGTATGAAAATCAGAAAGTATCTCATACTACTCTTCTCTTCCCAATGTTTAACAGCAGTAATAGTGTTTTATTTCCTCCACTGGAACTAAACGTTTACATTTTTTTAAAATAAATTTATTTATTTTAGGCTGCGTTGGGTCTTCATTGCTGCACGTGGGCTTTCTCTAGTTGCGGCGAGCAGGGGCTACTCTTCATTGCAGCATGCGGGCTTCTCATTGCAGTGGCTTCTCTTGTTGCGGAGCATGGGCTCTAGGCGCGTGGGCTTCAGTAGTTGTGGCACGTGGGCTCAGTAGTTGTGGCTTGCAGGCTCTAGAGCACAGGCTCAGTAGTTATGGCACATTGGCTTAGTTGCTCTGCTGCATGTGGGATCTTCCCGGACCAGAGATCGAACCCGTGTCCTCTGCATTGGCAGGTGGATTCTTAACCGTTGCACCACCGGGGAAGTCCTAAACGTTTACATTTTTGAACAAGGACTCAAATTTCTATTTTTTATTAGTGTATCTATGGATTTCCTCTATAAAATGAAGGTATTGATCCCCCTTCCCGTTCCTCCACTTTTCCTTTCCCTTTTTTTTTGTCAGCAACATTTAACCACTAACAAAATTGTTAATATTTACATTCAGTACTGCTATCATGAAAAATTCTTTCCTACTTTATCTATAGGTTGACTTTAGAAGTTAATAACCTATATAATTCCTTCCCAAGGGGACAGTATGAAAAGGTGGGAGCAAGGGGAAAATTTACACTGGAGAAACCTGGCAAACATTACCTCAACCGGGTTATCAAGGTCAGAAAGAGTGATAAGTCACGTTGATAGTATGTACCCTTGATCTGATGTGACAAAAACGGCACTTGACCTTTGTGGTCTTCTCTACAAAACCCGTAACACCAGTCTAATCATAAGAAAAACACCACACAAATCCCAAATAAGGGACATTGTATAAAATACCTGACTAGTACTCCTCAAACTCATTAAGGTCATCAAGAATAAGGAAAGTCTAACAAACTATTACAGCCAAGAGGAGCCTAAGGAGACATGATGACTAAATGTAATGTGGTATCCTGGATGGGATCTTGGAACAGAAGAAGACATTAGATAAAAGCTAAAGAAATCTGCATAAAGTATGGATTTTAGTTAGTGATAATGGATCAGTACTCGTTCATTAATTGTTAACAAATGGATGATACTTATAAGGTGTTAATAATAGGGGAACTCTGTAGCGTCTTTATAATTTTTCTATAAATCTAAAACTGTTCTAAAAAATAAAGTTTATTACAACATAATAAACAATGGAAGCAAGCCAATATACTGCATGTATTTTATTATGATCAATATAAGCATTGTTCAGTGTTATATGCTAGGATGACATTTTCCATGGACCCAATGTTATAACCCCCGCGTCTCTCAAATGTGGCTATTGCTAGCATCAAGGGCAAATGGATCACTTTTTCTTACAGTCTATTAACTGCTTATATTCATGTCTAGTTGCAGTTTACTTCATATGTGGTCTGTAACTTTTGTTGTTCTGAATTTGTTTTTTCTCAAGATTCTGTCACTTTATCTTGTGTATTCTAGCCTGTGGCATTTTCTGCCAATTCAACCATTAATCCTCCCCTTTCACTTTTTATCTTTTAGAAATTAGTTGAAATCTCCAGTCCATGGTCTTCTACCCATTCCAATCACATACTTTTTGGGGGATACTTGTTTACTTTTATTTCAGTGGAGTCATGGGGGGAAATAGGTTCCTATAGGCTTACTTTCCTGTCTTAAAAGGGAAACTTACTTTACCTTTCATACAGTTTCATCAGTCCTTACTAAGAGCATACTAGCTGAGTTCTGGCTCAAAGAAGTGAAAAGCATGTGGAGTATGGCCAATATGCAGTCCTTAAGGAGAAATAAGTAGTCTTCCTGCCACAAGATATTTCTAGAAGCACGTTACTATGACCAATCCAATCCTCTTGTATTTGTTTTTAAAGAAACACATGATTGTAGGAAATGAGTTGTTTAAAAGAAAGGTGCCTGTATCTTTTCTAGCAGACCCCTACAGAAAGCACATACTGCCATGCATTGTCTTAGATGAGGCAAAGAATTACAGAAGAGACGCATAGTTGTCAAGTCTTGAAAGGCACTGGAGATCATCTAGCTCTAACCCAACCCCCTGACTTTTCAGATGAGGACAAGAAGGCCTAATGAAGTTTAGGTACTTATCCAAGGTCACGCAGCTAATAAATAGAAGCAATAAGACTAAAAAATGAGTAAGTCTAATCCAAGGAGCTTTCTGACACACTCCTCACCCTGAGTCTTAAATAGCTGTTTTCCAAGTGCTTCTCTACAATCTCCTCCCCTCCAACCACATCTTTTTCGGAATTCTAAACAGGGGCACAGAGAGAAGGGCGGGATGTAGTGGGAGGAGAAGAGGATTACAGCTGGGAAGGGGTCTGTCCCTGCTTTTTTTCCAGAAATCTACCTGCCCTGGCTGGGATCAGTGAACAAAACTTACTAACTCTGGAGATATATCCTTCCCCCTCTACTCCCTTCCTTACCCCAAAACTGCCTGGGAGAAGGAGAATACAGATGGCACGATCTGGCCCTAGTTGTTTTAACAAAATATGTGCCTTAGCCCTAGGAATTAATCATCACTTTCACAAGAGGTAGCAGATGTTCCTATTTACATAGTACACCAGTCTCCCCAAAGTTTTCTTTTCATCTATGTTCTTGCCAATATGAATTACTAAGGGAAGAAAGGTCATAATTTTATGATATTTAGTTTGGCAATTGATATGAGGCAAAAGGAATTTTTTTCACACCCTTTAATTTCTTTGTTGTTTTTGATTCAGGAAATTAAAGAGGAGAAAAAAATGTTCATAGTACATTTGACTGTTTATTTAATTTTTAAAGCACAAAGTGATGAGAAAGCGGTCTTACTCCATGTCCTACGGTTGTCTTGTATAACTCTACTCAGACATTTTCCCTCAGGACAACTGTTAGAAAACATCTGGAGGATGGAACTGGAGCACCTATTAACAAAGTCATATTTGACCATCAAAAGCCATGGCACTGACCAGTCCCTCTCATCAGGAAGCTTGCGCAAGCTTCTTAGATAGCCTCATCCATCAGAGGGCAGACAGAAGAAGCAAGAAGAACTATAATCCTGCAGTCTGTGGAATGAAAACTGCATTCACAGAAAGACAGACAAAATGAAAAGGCAGAGGACTATGCACCAGATGAAGGAACAACATAAAACCCCAGAAAAACAACTAAATGACGTGAAGAAAAGCAACCTTCTGGAAAAAGAATTCAGAATAATGATAGTGAAGATGATCCAGGACCTCGGAAAAAGAATGGAGGCAAAGATCGAGAAGATGCAAGAAAAGTTTAACAAAGACCTAGAAGAATTAAAGAACAAACAAACAGAGATGAACAATGCAATAACTGAAATGAAAAATACACTAGAAGGAATCAATAGCAGAATAACTGAGGCAGAAGAATGGATAAGTGACCTGGAAGACAGAATGGTGGAATTCATTGCAGTGGAACAGAATAAAAAAAAAAGAATGAAAAGAAATGAAGACAGCCTAAGAGACTTCTGAGACAATATTAAATGCACCAACATTCACATTATAGGGGTCCCAGAAGGAGAAGAGAGAGAGAGAAAGGACCCAGGAAAACATTTGAAGAGATTATCGTCGAAAACTTCCCTAACATGGGAAAGGAAATAGCCACCCAAGTCCAGGAAGTGCAGAGAGTCCCATACAGGATAAACCCAAGGAGAAACACGCTGAGACACACAGTAATCAAACTGGCAAAAATTAAAGATAAAGAAAAATAATTAAAAGCAACAAGGGAAAATAACATACAGGGGAACTCCCATAAGGTTAACAGCTGATTTCTCAGCAGAAACTCTACAAGCCAGAAGGGAGTGGCATGATATATTTAAAGTGATGAAAGGGAAGAACCTACAACCAAGATAACTCTACCTGGCAAGGATCTCATTCAGATTCGAGGAAAAATCAAAAGCTTTACAGACAAGCAAAAGCTAAGAGAATTCAGAACCACCCAACCAGCTCTCCAACAAATGCTAAAGGAACTTCTCTAAGTGGGAAACACAAGAGAAGAAAAGGACCTACAAAAACAAACCCAATACAAGTTAAAAAATGGTAATAAGATAATCACCTTGCATGTAAATGGATTAAATGCTCCAACAAAAAGACACAGGCTCACTGAAGGGGTATAAAAACACGACCCATATATATGCTGTCTACAAGAGATTCACTTCAGACCTAGGGACACATACAGACCGAAAGTGAGGGGAGAAAAAAGATATTCCATTCAAATGGAAATCAAAAGAAAGTTGGAGTAGCAATACTCATATCAGATAAAATAGACTTTAAAATAAAGAATGTTACAAGGACACTACATAGTGATTAAGGGATCAATCCAAGAAGAAGATAATAACAATTATAAATATATATGCACCCAACATAGGAGCACCTCAATACATAAGGCAAATGCTAACAGCTATAAAAGAAGAAATTGACAGTAACACAGTAATAGTGGGAGATTTTAAGACCTCACTTACACCAATGGACAGATCATCCGAAAAGAAAATTAATAAGGAAACACAAGCTTTAAATGATACAATAGACCAGATATATTTAATTGATATTTATAGGACATTCCATCCAAAAACAGCAGATTACACTTTCTTCTCAAAGTGCACACGGAACATTCTCCAGGATAGATCACATCTTGGGTCACAAAACAAGCCTTAGTAAATTTAAGAAAATTGAAATCATATCAAGCATCTTTTCTGATCACAATGCTATGAGATTAGAAATACATTACAGGGGGAGAAAATGTAAAAATCACAAACACATGGAGGCTAAACAATACATAACTCAATAACCAGGAGATCACTAAATAAATCAAAGAGGAAATAAAAAAAAAAAAAAACCTAGAGACAAATGACAATGAAAACATGACGATCCAAAACATATGGGATTCAACAAAAGCAGTTCTAAGAGGGAAGTTTATAGCAATACAATCCTACCTCAAGAAACAAGAAAAATCTCAAATAAACAATCTAACCTTACACCTAAAGGAACTAGAGAAAGAAAAACAAACAAAACGCAAAGTTAGCAGAGGAAAGAAACCATAAAGATCAGAGCAGAAATAAATGAAATAGAAACAAAGAAAACAATAGTAAAGATCAATAAAACTAAAAGATGGTTCTTTGAGAAGATAAACAAAATTGATAAACCATTAGCCAGACTCATCAAGAAAAAGAGGGAAAGGACTCGAATCAATAAAATTAGAAAGGAAAAACGAGAAGTTACAACAGGACACCACAGAAATACAAAGCATCATAAGAGACAACTACAAGCAACTCTATGCCAATAAAATGCACAACCTGGAAGAAATGGACAAATTCTTAGAAAGGTATAACCTTCCAAGACTGAACCAGGAAGAAATAGAAAATATGAACAGACCAATCACAAGTAATGAAATTGAAACTGTGATTAAAAATCTTCCAACAGGGGCTTCCCTGGTGGCACACTGGTTGAGAGTCCGCCTGCCGATGCAGGGGACAGGGGTTTGTGCCCCGGTCCGGGAAGATCCCACATTCTGCGGAGCGGCCGGGCCCGTGAGTCATGGCCACTGAGCCTGCACGTCCGGAGCCTGTGCTCCACAACAGGAGAGGCCACAACAGTGAGGGGCCCACGTACAGCAAAAAAAAAAATCTTCCAACAAACAAAAGTCCAGGACCAGATGGTTTCATAGGGGAATTCTATCAAACATTTAGAAAAGAGCTAACACCTATCCTTCTCAAACTCTTCCAAAAAATTGCAGAGGAAGGAACACTCCCAAACTCATTCTACAAGGCCACCATCACCCTGATAGCAAAACCAGACAAAGATGTCACAAAAAAAGAAAATTACAGACCAATATCACTCATGAATATAGATGCAAAAATCCTCAACAAAATACTAGCCAACAGAATCCAACAACACACCATGATCAAGTGGGATTTATCCCAGGGATGCAAGGATTCTTCAATATATGCAAATCAATCAATGTGATACACCATATTAACAAATCAAAGAATAAAAACCATATGATCATCTCAATAGATGCAGAAAAAGCTTTTGACAAAATTCAACACCCATTTATGATAAAAACTCTCCAGAAAGTGGGCATAGAGGGAACCTACCTCAACATAATAAAGGTCATATACAACAAACACACAGCAAACATCATTCTCAATGGTGCAAAACTGAAAGCATTCCCTTTAAGATCAGGAACAAGACAAGGACGTCCACTCTCACCAACATAGTTTTGTAAGTCCTAGCCACAGCAATCAGAGAAGAAAAAGAAATAAAAGGAATACAAGCTGGGAAAGAAGAAGTAAAATTGTCACTGTTTGCAGATGACATGACATGATACTATACAGAGATAATCCTAAATATGCCACCAGAAAACTACTAGAGCTAATCAATGAATTTGGTAAAGTTGCAGGATACAAAATTAATACACAGAAATCTCTTGCACTACTAGACACTAACAACGAAAAATCTGAAAGAGAAATTAAGGAAACACTCCCATTCACCACTGCAACAAAAAGAATAAAATACCTAGGAATAAACCTACCTAAGGAGGTAAAAGACCTGTACTCAGAAAACTATCAGACACTGATGAAAGAAATCAAAGATGACACAAACAGATGGAGAGATATACCATGTACTTGGATGGGAAGAATCAATATTGTGGAAATGACTATATAAGCCAAAGCAATCTACAGATTCAGTGCAATCCCTATCAAATTACCAATGGCGTTTTTTACAGAACAAGAACAAAAAATCTCCAGTTTTGTATGGAGACACAAAAGACCCCAAATAGCCAAAGCAATCTTGAGGGAAAAAAACAGAGCTGGAGGAATCAGACTCCCTGACTTCAGACTATACTACATAGCTACAGTAATCAAGACAGCATGGTACTGGCACAAAAACAGAAATATAGATCAATGAAACAGGATAGAAAGCCCAGAGATAAACCCAGGCACCTATGGTCAACTAATCTATGACAAAGGAGGCCTAATATACAATGAAGCAAAGACAGTCTCTTCAATAAGTGTTGTTGGGAAAACTGGACAGCTACATGTAAAAGAATGAACTTAGAACACTCCCTAACACCATACACAAAAATAAACTCAAAATGGATTAAAGACCTAAATGTAAGACCAGACACTATAAAACTCTTAGAGGAAAACACAGGAAGAACACTCTTTGACATAAATCACACCAAGATCTTTTATGACTCACCTCCTAGAGCAATGGAAATAAAAACAAAAATAAACAAATGGGACCTAATGAAACTTAAAAGCTTTGCACACCTAAGGAAACTATAAACAAGATGAAAAGACTTTCTCCCATTTCTGTCAGAATGGGAGAAAATATTTGCAAATGAATCAACGGACAAAGGATTAATCTCCCAAATATATAAACAGCTCATGCAGCTCAATATTAAAAAAACAAACAACCCAATCAAAAAATGGGCAGAAGACCTAAATAGACATTTCTCCAAAGGAGATACACAGATGGCCAAGAAGCACATGAACAGCTGCTCAACATCACTAATTATTAGAGAAATGCAAATCAAAACTACAATGAAGTATCACCTCACACCAGTTTGAATGGGCATCATCAGAAAATCTACAAACAACAAATGCTGGAGAGGGTGTGGAGAAAAGGGAACCCTCTTGCACTGTTGGTGGGAATGTAAATTCATACAGCCACTATGGAGAACAGTATGGAGGTTCCTTAAAAAACTGAAAATAGAATTACCATATGACCCAGCAATCTCACTCCTGGGCATATACCCAGAGAAAATCATAATCAAAAAAGACACATGCACCCCAATGTTCATTGCAGCACTATTTACAGTAGCCAGGTCATGGAAGCAACCTAAATGCCCATTGACAGATGAATGGATAAAGAAGATGTGGTACATATATACCATGGAATATTACTCAGCCATAAAAAGGAACGAAATTGGGTCATTTGTAGAGACGTGGATGGACCTAGAGACTGCCATACAGAGTGAAGTCAGTCAGAAAGAGAAAAACAAATATCATATATTAACGCATATATGTGGAACCTAGAAAAATGGTACAGATGAACCGGTTTGCAGGGCAGAAATTGAGACACAGATGTAGAGAACAAATGTTATGGACACCAAGGGGGGAAAGCAGGGTGGGGGTGTGGTGTGATGAATTGGGAGATTGGGATTGACATGTATACACTAATATGTATAAAATAGATAACTAATAAGAACCTCATGTATTAAAAATAAATTAAATTAAATTTTTAAAAAAGATGCAGATCTGAGGAAAAATGAACTTTATTTTGGATCCATGACATTATGGGGAATAGGCCAGTGAAATGCAGAACTGAATCTTGACAAAAGTTTTAGAGTGATTTAGCTAGAGGGGATTGCTGAGATTAGCAAAGCAAAGGAGGTTTCTCAAGAGAGATGAAGGGCCTATTCTCCCACTGTTATTGAGAGCAGAAAGTAAAACTAAGATCTTCTTTGTATAATAAAAGTGTCATTTCAAAATTAAGTGACAGATCGTGTTTGAGGGTCTAGAGTGGAATCACAAACAAGCTACTCAAAAGCTAATTTACCTGTAGAGATTGGTTTCTTTGGATCTCCAATAAACTTTGGGCTGTTTTAAACTTACTCAAGGTCATCGTCAACCTTAAACAATCAAAATCTACATACAAATTCTTATGCTTTAATCCTCTTGCAAACCAGGCAGATTCGTCAACCTTAGCCTACAGGCACACTCCACCTGTTGCTGCCTTTAAATGACTCCAGTTTACTGCCGCATTTGAGTGTTTCAGCTGTGTGATCCACCTGGCCCCTGTAGGTATTTGAGTTTGCAGTTCTCGGTCTAGTGGTACTATGTCAGCTTTAGCGACAATAATAACAGCACAAACAGTAACAATGAGCAGTACTTAGTGCCAGGCCCTGTTCTAAGCATGCCACAGAGATCATTCACTATTTGAGGGAGTTATAGAAAAAAAAAACTTGGACTAATATGCTACCACCATCCCTCTGAATCCCTCATTGAAAATGCACTGCCCCTCAGTAGGAGCCAGCTCTGTGATGCGCTGAGACCTCACTCTGCATGCCTCCACTGATTCTCATTAATTTATCTGAAAATGAAGGACAGCTGTGACTCAGCAAAATTTCTTATTTATGAGGGACAGCCCTCATCTCCCATGTCAATTTTTCTCTTTCCTTCCAGATTCTTGTCTTTTGAGCTATACCTTGACAGAGAGATAGAAGGTTCAATACTAGAATCTTCTAATTTTTTACTTAAGAATATTGGCAAATGTAAGTTCAAAAAATACATTTCTACATTGAAAAAAATATTTTTGAGGCTGAAACGAAATATTTGAAAATCTCAAAGCAGTTTACCCTCAAAACCAATGAATACCTAAATAAGGATAGTGAGTCAGTTTTATAAAAGCTATTTAAAAATAAAGACTGTATGGTTGAGAAGCAATAGCTGGTTATTATAGACCTATTAAAATAGCATGGAACATTAATGTTCCATGTGTTAAATATTGGTGTTAAAAGTATTGGGGGATAAAAAGTATTGGGGGACATGTTGGGAAATCAGAACATAGATTGGGTAGTAAATAATCTTAGGGTGCAACAATTTAGATGCACTGTTAAGTTAATGTTATTGATGACATACAATACATCTCTTTTAATGCGCCAAAGGAAACTCACAGAATGAGTGAAGTGTGGGTGGTAGTCAAAGCATACAGGCAATATCATCTGGGGTTTGGATCTGCGCTCTGCAGTAAGTTGAATGAATTTGTACCGTTTCTTTATAAAGTGGGGATAACAGTGGTGACCAATTACAGGGTAACGGTTGTGAGGATTAAATGAAATAAGCCATTTAGCACAGTGACTGACATAGCGCTCAGCAGGTGTTTTTATTATTACGCTTGACAGACTTTTGTAGATTACTCGTTTAGGGAAAAAAATCATTCTGATATAAATGTTCATCAGAGATCTGATGTATTCCTTTTCCCCTGCATTTACCAACTCACATTTAAAAAAAAAAAAAGAGTTTAAGATGGCATTTAAATTTCAGAGTCACTGCATAAGGGCACATAAATATAGCAAATTCTGTTATCCAAGGCAATAAGAAAACGGGGTGTTTCGATTAATACAATACTCTAATCAACACACAGTTAACAATTTCTAAGGAATTGAAATATTGTATGCACTCAGTATAAAACCTACACTAACCATTTAATTTCTCTCTCTCTCTCTCTTTCTCTCCTTTGGATGTTTAAAAAAAATAATTCATGGGCTTCCCTGGTTGCGCAGTGGTTGAGAGTCCGCCTGCCGATGCAGGGGACACGGGTTCGTGCCCCGGTCCAGGAAGATCCCACATGCCGCGGAGCGGCTGGGCCCGTGAGCCATGGCCACTGAGCCTGTGCGTCCGGAGCCTGTGCTCCGCAACAGGACAGGCCACAGCGGTGAGAGGCCCGCGTACCACAAAAAAAAAAAAATAATTCATGAACTTTATTTATAGTTAAAAACTTCTGCTCTTTGGAAAACACCATTAAGGAAATAAAAAGGCAAACCACAGACTGGGAGAAAAAATTTGCAAAGTACACATCTGACAAAGGACTTGTATCTAGAATATATAAATAACTCTTACAATGCAATAGTAAGAACACAACCTAATTATTTTAAATGGGTAGCATATTTCAAAAGTTGCATCATAAAATAAGATCTACAAATGACTAAAAGCCCACGAAAAGACACTCAACACAATTAGTTACCAGGGAAATGCAAATCAAGGCCACAATGTTATACTATTACACCTCCAGTAGAATGGCTAAAATTAGAAAGTATTGGCAAAAATATAGGTAGCTGGAACTCTACCATACTGCTGGTAGGAATGTAAAATGGTATAACGACTTTGGAAAACACTTTGCAGTTTCTTATAAAGTTCACGCCCCAGAAAAATGAAAACATATATCTACACTAGGACTTCTACATGAATGTTCATAGTAACTTTATTCATAACATCCAAAAACTGGAAGCACTTATTCATCAACAAATGAATGGATAAGCAGAAGGTGGTATATCCATACAATGAAATACTACTCAGCAATATAAAGAAAGAACTCGCGATGCAGGCAACTACATGGATGACTCTCAAAAACATTATGCTAAATTAAAGAAGCCAGACTCAAAAAAATACATCGTATATAATTCCACTTACATAAAGTTCTATAAAATGTAACCTAATCTATAGCAAGAGAAAGCATAACAACAATTGCCTGTAGCCAGGGTTGGGGTGGAACGTGAGAAAGTTTTTTGAGGTGATGAAAATGTTCTATAGCTTGATTGTGGTATTGGTTACATGGGTGGATGCTTTTGTCAAAATTCATTGAATTGTACACTTTTAATGAGTTCAGTTTATTGTATACAAATTATATTTCAAAGTTAATTTTAAAAAGAAGCAATAATACAGTTTATCTTTAAAAAATATTCAGAGAACTGCTAAGATGTCATTGCAGAATTAATTATAATCGCAAAGAACAGGAAGAAACTAAACATTAATCAACAGACATTTAGTAAAATCAGTTATAATGAAAATATACTATAAAGCACTGTGCAACCATTTAAAAAGTTGAGGTAGGGCTTCCCTGGTGGCGCAGTGGTTGGGAGTCCACCTGCTGATGCAGGGGACACAGGTTCATGCCCCGGCCTGGGAAGATCCCGCATGCCGCGGAGCGGCTGGGCCCGTGGGCCATGGCTGCGGAGCCTGTGCTCCACAATGGGAGAGGCCACAACAGTGAGAGGCCCACGTACCGAAAAAAAAAAAAAAAAAAAGTTGAGGTAGTGCTATATTTTTTTTTATAAATTTTATTATTTTATTTTATTTATTTTTGGCTGTGTTGGGTCTTTGTTGCTGCTCACAGGCTTTCTCTAGTTGCAGTGAGCAGGGGCTACTCTTCATTGTGTTGTGCGGGCTTCTCATTGCGGTGGTTTCTCTTGTTGTGGAGCACGGGCTCTAGGCACGTGGGTTTCAGTAGTTGCAGCACGCTGGCTCAGTAGTTGTGGCACATGGGCTTAGCTGCTCCACAGCATGTGGGATCTTCCTGGACCAGGGCTCGAACCCGTGTCCCCTGCATTGGCAGGCAGATTCTTAAACACTATGCCACTTGGGAAGCCCAATGCTATATTTTGATATGGATGTTTATGACATATAAAGTGCAAAGGTAGGTTACTTAACGGTATGCACAGTATGATCTAATTTACATAAATATATTCAATATACATGTGTATATTTATATGCATGAAAGTTTCCTAGGGATCTACACTAGCCTACTGAGTGTTTAAGTAGGGGTGTAACTGTGGGGTGAGACATTTACAAAGAGATTTTCCATTTCCCCATTTTTCAATGTTGAATCTTTATAGTAGGCTCGTTTTACATGTATAATCAGCAGAAACAATAGTGATACTTCCACTGGGAAAAGCAAAAGGCATTTGGAGATGGTCTGGAACCTTCCAGGCATCTTTAGGAACACCAATCATTTTGTCCTCTCCAAGTAAGGAGATGCTGCCTAATGGGGATTTCTAGTTAACTGGATACCAATAAGCATGGGTTTATTATATGTTAGGAAGGAAAACATTCTGCTCTGTTCTTCCACCAATAAGCTAAAGAAAACATGTCACTGAATTTGTGGGAGGGAAAATATGATGACCAAACTTGGCAAAGTAGGAGGTTTCCATCCTAATCACTTGCCCTATCTCTCCAAGAGAATCAGTCTGTATCTTTTAGTCTGGGCACCAAACTCTGAGAGCAACTACCTCTGCCACGCTTCATGATGACTTGCTCTGAGAGTAAAACTGATAAAGATCAGAGCACTGCGGCACAGCTTTCTCTTCAGATCCTTGGGCTCTTCTTGAGGAAATGAACATTTTGACAACCCCAAACGCTCAGACAAAACACCCAAGATTCCGCTTACATAACAAACAATTTCAGGGCAATCCCGAAAAACACAGCTCAGTGTAGCATTGTTCTCAGAAGAGACTTTCAAAACCCTGCAGTCTTTATGTGTCTTCTCAGCTCTGCAATTAAAGATACTCTTACTGCTCCCCATAGCTCCCCAAGTCTAGACACCATAATTATCATGACAGTTTCTCCCATGTCCTAACTAACAGAGAACAAAAAGCCCTGGAAGAAGAAAGCCAGGACCCCAGGACTTCGATTCACCGGTCGCATCCCCCGTGACAATGAGAGAAGTAGCCAAACAGAGAGCAGAATGATTCCTCTCTTTCTTCTCTTCCCTACCTCCCCTTGATTGCCCTTCTTGTATTCTTCTCGAAAGAACATACCAAAACTTTGCTTCTACTTTTCCTGCTCCCCTGCATAATCTTCCTACCCCATGTGGCTTTGCACATACTACAGAATTCTGCTGGATCAAGACATTCCACTTTGCAGTGTGTTTTGGAAAACTTTGACTTTATGAATATCTTATAAATTTTTTCAGTATGCTTCAGGACATTTTTTCTTGACAACCTACATGTGAGCAACCCGAGCCTACTCAAATAGGGCCCCCCGTGTCTGATCTGGGACAGAAAGCCTGGGAAAGAGGTGTCCCTGCAGCCACTCTTCCTCTCTCCTCCTGGGCACCTGGTGAGCTCAACAGCAAACGACAGTCCTTGGCCCAGTGCCCCGCCCTCATTCAGCCACCTCCGCAGCATGTCAGGGAGTTCCAGGGGTGCCCACATGCAGCTCTGCCCAAGGTCGGGGCCACATTTCACACAACGGGCCTGATATTTACCCGCAGCTACAGGATGTTCAGTTACGAGCTGAAATTCCCCAGCAGTTTAGTTCTGTGGGCTGAACCGCCCAGCCCTTCTACGGAACTCATACCCAATAACTCATTACTTCTGCCTACTCACTGCCACCTGTCTTTCAACTCTGACTTTTAAAAAAATTTCCTGTCTACTTTTCTCTTTGTCTTTAAAGAAATGTGAAGAGGTTAGTGGTGAATAGGGGGCCACCGGTAGAGAGGAGGAGAGGCTCTGAACAGATAGAAGAGGAGGGCTCCTCTGCTCTCTGTTACTCACTTTACACACACACACACACACACACACACACACACACACACACACACCAAGCACCCAGAGCCTTGGGAGATCCTGAGGGTAGGACTCCTGGCTAACCACACTGGACACCCCTTCACTCAGGGGAGCCGGAGATTCCTGTCCCCCAGCACTCCCCGCCTGTTACTTGTTCCCTGTCACTGTTCTCTTTTTAGATGAACGGCTAGCCTTTCTGAGAAGGCAAATGGGTCAAAATGGCTTGAGGTTATCCCTTTCTCATAATAATATCATTAGTATAATATTTAACAGTTTACAAAGCCCTTTCACCTATACATTATCCTAGTTAAGCCTCACCACAACCCTGTGAGATAAGTTTCATTATTATCCTTCTATGGATAGATAAGGAAATCTGAGTGCTGCTGGTCAAGCAAAGTACAATGTGATGGCATTGGACTCAGTCTAAATGCAAATCCCAGAGACTGTGTAACCTAACACCGCTTTTAGTATAAACTACCCTGTCCATAGCCCCCTGGATCAGGAAAGCTGTATAAGGCTGGCGACTGTGCATCAGTGACCACTGAGTGGATCGAGGCAGGCACCTGGCCTGAGGCAGCCTGTCCATGAGCTGCCTAATGGCTCGTGACGATGCCTTTGGCAAAGAACTCTACCCAAAGGGGCCATGTCAATGAGCAAAGTCATTGGGACTAGCTCTTTCTGGCATTCGGATTGAGGAACTGGCCTGTTAATAAAGAGAGGAAAATAGAGCAGACATATTTTGGAAGAAAGGCAGAGAAATCATGAGAGAGGGATAGTACAGACCATGAGAGAGACAAAAAGAGCAGCCAGTTCCTGCAGCTGCCTCGACCCCTGATCAGCTTTCTGGTCCCAGTTTCACATACGTGATAAATCCTCTCTTTCCAAGTTGGCATCTGTGTTTCTCTGCTCCTTGAAACCAAGAGAGACTTTCCAGTTTGCACCCTGCACTGATCTTTGCTGACTTATCCCAAAGCAGTGGCCCCTGTCATGTTTCCAAAAGGAGGAGAGGCGGGGCAAGCAGGTCTCTCAAATCCTACTATAGAAGATGGCTGTTCTTATTTCCGGGTTTTCTGCTGATCTCCTTTCCCCTCTGCTCACAAGTCCAGGATCTGGCCAAGCCAATAAACTCAGTTCATTGCAGTCTCTCCAGTTCAGCTGGTGAAGCAGACAACATGCACAACACACCACTGAATGCAGACTAGTATGGTTCTTTGAAGATCAACTTTACAAAGATCAACATTTCTAAATCAGAGAAAGTAATCTATAAGGTCAATATGTAGCTTTGATTCACAGACTCTGGGATTGCGTTCCAGGGGGCAAATAGAAGGGCAGATTTTTTCAGTAAGAAAATACTTTTGAAATTATACTGCAGAGAAATGTGATCACCTTAGAGAATCTGTTTTGTAGATACCTCCCTGTAACTAAAATACATAATGTTTGGACAAAGGGAGATATCTGGAGGGACTTTCTATCTTAAGGAAAGACTTTCCTCAGGAGGATATGTTTCCCACTCATCAAGATTTTACAAAAGGGAGTATAATCTGACACACTACCTAAAACTTATTTTTGTACTCTTGCCTTTTTTTCCTCTTTAGGTTTTTGTTTGTTTTTCCTTCAGCTATAATTTTTTTAAAGTTAATCTGTATCATTTACTTGTGTTCAGACTTTGGGGCGGAGCCACTCCCTGAATATTTTTTACCTGTTTTAACCTGAAGCACTAGAACACGAGAGCCCCAGCTGTTTAAATCAAGGCACTTAAAAAGGCAGCTGGCTCTACAACCCCGAGTACCATAGTCTAAACAAGTATGATTCAGCTTGATTCACAACTTAAACACATCACAGGCATGTGGTTAGCAGCAAATAAATATAACGGGGTGGAGGGAACACTTAAAACACCTTCGCGTGAGAGATTCCCTAGCCTCTCAGAACAGTTAAGTCAGGGCACAAGCAGGGCCAACACGGCAGATTGACATGAGCTGTGAGAGGAACAGGCCCTTTCTTTACAATTCTGCATCCCTAACAAGTGGCTTTCCTCCCCGTGCTCACAAGATTGCTGCTGTGCTTACAGTTCATTAGTTTTGATTCAAGGCAAGAAGGAGGAAGAGGTCAGGCGTGGGGAAAGGGGATAAAATAATCTATCCCTTTAAAAACGTTCTTCCAGAAGCCCACCCAGTATTGTCTGCTTATTGGCGAGAACTCGGCCACACAACAAACCATTCCTGCAAGGGAGTCTGGGTAAATACATTTCATGGTTTTCTGGCTTGTATAGTAGAGGGCAGTAAGGAAAAAGGCATTTGGTAAGCCAACTCCCAGTGTCTGCCACAGACAGAGTAGCAGGGGAGAGGAAGTGCCCTAAAGTCACCCACTGAGATGGGAAGCTTCCAGGCTTGTCCCCTCAGATGTAAATGTCCCATTCTAGACAAGACAGTGTGGAAATGGCTCTTCAGTTAGTGCCCAGTGTTCTAGTTGAACAATTTGTTTATGACCAGAGAAAATATGCCTTCAGAGAAAGAATTTACAGGGAGGAAGGCATTATCTGAACTGGAGATGGCCTGACTGAAGAGAGCTTTGCATACCTCTGCTCAGGTGACAGCTACCTGATTCTTCAAGCCTCAGTGAGTATAGCAATTCCTCCAGAGGCTTACCCTAATTTCTTATATTAAATCTTATGCTTTTGCTAAATGCTCCCAGGTAACCTTGAAGTTTTCTCTCATAATATCTTTCTCTCTCATTTGTAAGGCTTTTTTGATGCCTTCTTTTCCCACTAGACATGGAAGTGCTAAGAGGATAAAGTCCATATCCGTCATATTTACTGATATTTCCCAAGCACTTAGCACAATGTCTGGCATATAACAAGTGCTCAGTAAAATTTTAGTGAATGGAATTAAACTGATCTGGCTCTCCTATAAATATGTTATGCTCCTTCATAAGTTATCATATTTATAATTTATATAGTTATTTGTGTGGTTATCTGTTTAAAATTTGTTTTCCCCACGAAACTATTAGCCCTATGAGAGCAGGGCATGAGTCAGTTTGGTTCACTGACATATCTCCAGTACCTTTTATTCTGCCTGATACATAGGTATGGGTTTGGATGTTCAGTAAACACTTGTTGAACGAATGATTACCTTAGTTAAGATATGTGACCTTTCTGACCCTCAGTTTCCTAATCTGTAATGATAACCCCCATAAATTACCATGATGATTAAATGCCTAGCATATGTAGAACTCAAAAGTAATCATTCCTTTCCTCCCCATTTTGAACCCATAGACTGAATCTCTGGGATTTGCCGTAAGGATGAAAAGGAGAACAGGGAATTCAAGGAACTTATCTGGGATTTGGACACAGGAACTTTAATCTGCAAAAGGTCAGTGACAGAAATAAGGAGGTGTATTAGTTTGCTAGGGCTGCCTACCACAGACTGGATGGCTTAAAGGCAGAAATTAATTTCCTCACGGTTCTAGAGGTTAGAATTCCAAGATCAAGGTGTCAGCAGCATTGGTTTCTTCTGAGGCTTCTCTCCTTGGCTTGTCGATGGCTCTCTTCTCTCTGTGTCTTCACATGGTCTTCTCTCTGTGCATGTCTGTGACCTAACCTCCTCTTCTTTTAAGGACACCAATTGTATTGGATTAGGGCCCACCCCAATGACCTCATTTAACCCTAATTACCACTTTGAAGACCCTATCTACAAATACATTCACATTCTGAGGTACTAGGGGTTTGGGCTTCAACACATGTATTTTGGGAGGACACAACTAACCCATAACAGGGGACATTGGAAAACCTGCTATCACTCTTCTCTCAATTCAAAAAATACCTTGTATACAATCCTCTGGTAGAGATTGATAAGCTTTAAAATGCAGGCAGCCTGCTAAAAGGATGGCCTGTTGATCATTCACACCTTAATATGAATTGCTTCATTAAGTGGAATGGTTTCCTACTAACCATATGAAATCAGTGACACAGGTGAGAGAGGAGGTGCCAGAAATGAGAAATAAGTAATTTTGGCTCACAAGTCTCTACTGGGAAGGGCAGACCTGGGTGGAAAAGGCAGAGCTGGGTAGCCCTAGGAATAGTGATAAATAAAACTTATTAGACATCTACCATGTGTCATGCTAAGAATTAGTGACATTAGTCCATTTCTTCTATTTCTTCCTGACCTTAACTCTATGAAGCAGATAGATTATTATCATCATCACTTTACAGTGAAGGAAGTTTAGACATAGAATGGTTAGGTCAGAACAGGGATCTGAATCAAAGTCTGACTGAGGTCAAAACCAACACTTCTACATTTAGACTGTTTGGGGACAGTTTTCAACATGAGAACATAGGGAACATGAGAATAAGAGTGTCAAGAAGAGGTGGTGGGAGGACAGCAAAAACAAAGTTCTCCTGCCCTACAATTTTCCAGAAATAAAAATTATAATTGTGTGCATCAATTTGGACTTTGTATTGGAGGCCGCCAAGGCTAGGAATATAGATTTCAAAAGCCCTGTGACTTCCCTCCCCACCTGACACACTAGACCAGGTTCACAGGTGCAACTCTTATCTACACAGGAAGGGCGGGACTTGGCCCTGGGCGTTCCCCATTTTGGACAGCCTGTGGAAACAGATCCTATTCTTAAACTACCCCATGAGTCAGGCCTTCTCTAGGGCGATGGTTCTCCACCCCATCAGACCCAATACTCCTTTTCTACAACAAATATTTTGTAACATGTCCTTTGTGAACATGCAATTAAATTCTTACATACTAAAACCCGCCCACACATAATTTCAGGAAAAAAAAAATAACACTATCTAGGGTGACCAAGGGCCTGGTTTATCTGGGACTGTGGTTTTCTGGGACACTAGATTTTTAGCACTAAGCTTTGGTTATCATATATAGGAAAAATAAAAGGTGAGGAATTGAAAATAAATTAACATGCATTAGAAGACTTTGCTTAGACCATGTTACGTTAGAAGATGCATTAGTCAGTTGCTTTTACTTACAGCGAATGAGTTAAGAAACAAGAGAACGCATTTTATATATCTCTGCTGGATTAGAAATGCTGGATCTTACGTCTACTGAAAACGATGTCAAATCTCCTGTTATATATTTGCACATGACAGTTACAAAGGCAGACTGATACAGTTGTGTCATTCCGGTGACTCAAATACCATGAGCAGCAAGCACTGCAGTAGGTACTGTGATTTTCTGAAACGGCGAACATCTCTTGATAAAGTTCCAAATGAAACAGAATATGATATTCCCTCCATTTAGTTGGTGATTGCATTCCTAATTGCTTCTCCCACACCAACCAATTCTCTGACACCATCTGGGTACCCTGCAATTCAGTTCAATTCTGACACTAACGGAAGTTAGCACAGATCCCACAGGTTAAGGGCTCAGCCACACAACACTGCCCTGCCCATGACTTGAGATGCCAGTTGAAAGCAGTGGGTCCCAAGGTTACCCATACTTCTGTGTGACTTGGCTACAAATCAGAGGTTCTAAGGACCCGCTCTTTGGATTAGATCATCTGCTAGAACAGTTCACAGAACTTAGGGAAATACTTACTTACGTTTACTGGAACAGCCAGATGAAGAGATACATAGGGCAAGGTATGTGGGAAGGGGTGGGAAGTTTCCATGCACTCTCGGGGTATGCCATTCTACATGGCCCCTCTACAGGTTTACCAACCTGAAAGTTCTCCAAACCCTGTACTTTGGGGATTTTTATGGAAGTTTCATCACATGTGTCTCATCGGTCATTAACTCAATCCCCACTCCTTTCCCCTTCCCAAAGGATGGGGGATGTGGTGAAAGTTCTAAGCCTCTAATCATGGCTTCTTTCTGGTGACCAGCCGCCATCCTGAAGCAATCCAGAAGCCCACCAAAAGGCACCTCATTAGAACAAAAGACACTCCTATCACCTGGGAAATCCCAAGGGATTTGAGAGCTCTCTGTCAGGAATCAGGGTCAAAGACCAAATATTAGAACCAACGGTGCTCCTAGTGCTTTTATCACTTAGGAAATTACAAGGGTTACAGGAGCTCTGTCCCAGGAACTGGGAGCTGAGATCAGTATATTTTCTATTATTTCTCAGCTTCCTATGTGTATGTAAACAGAATTAGGTATTAGGTTTGGAGGTTGTAAAGTTTTTCACCTACATGGGATATTTGAGGGACGATTCTTTGTTGTGTGAGCCATCTCGCTTATTGAAGCATGTCTCTCCTCCCTGGTCCCTGCCCACTAAATACTAGTAGAGCCCAGTCACAGATTTCCAAATAGCCCTAACTGAGACTCACTTCTCTAGGGCGCCATTATAGAGGTGAGGGGACACCAAGTGCTAATAGAACTGATGACTTACATGTACAGTGGAGATAATATCTACCTTGCGGGGTATTGTAATTATTAAAATGAGATAATATATGGAAATACCTAACAAGGCCCATAGTAACCAAATCAATGAATGGTAATATCCCAACTTTATTCTAGTGCTTGTACGTTCCAAACCTACCCCATTCTGGGAGCTGTCGACTTTCTTCTCTGCCTGGAATGATCTTTCCCAGTCTGGTTCCTTATCATTCAAGTCTTAGCTCAGAAGGTCCCTTATCAGAGAAGACTTTCATCACTACCAGTCCACAGTAACAGATCCCGTCCCTTCTTGTACCCTGCCACGTGACCTTGTTTATTTCATTCACAGTGACGGTCATAATCTGAAATTACCACTTTCACTTGTTTACCTGTTTATTGTCACTTTCTTGCCACTGGACTGTAAATTTGGTTAGACCAGGGACCTTGTCTGTCTCACTCACTGCTCTGTCACCAACATCTAGAGGAGGGCCAGGCACAGAGCAAAGCCCTCAGTAAATACTGACTGAAGGAGTGACCAGTGTAATTGATAAACCAACACAAGTTGAAACTGATCTAGTTGAAAAGACCTTAGAACTAGAAGGCCACCTGTGAGATCTTTGGTTTAGCCTCTGGAATCTCCCCTTGTCACAGATAAGGCAAGGGAAGGAGAGCCCTTCATAGCATGAACAAGTTAAGACCTGACCACCTCAAATCAACCCCTGGGCAGCTGAGCGTAAGAGGTATGGTAAACAACTGCTCACGTATTTAGTCTCGAATACCCAGGAACACATCTTTTCTTTCCTTACAGGGATCTGAGCAATTTATTTACAGAGAAGTGAAACAGGAGTAGAGCTGGAGCCAGGGCTAAGAAGTTGGTACCTAGTTCATGGTAGTGCAGAAAAAAACGTGTTAAAAGGCTGCTAGGAAAAGGCAGAGGCTGGAAATGCCCATCGAGAGGATCAATCAAACCTCTAAGCCTGCCTTGAAGCCAGAGCTGTGCAGGCCTCATTTGTCTACCATTAACTTTGATAAGCCCCTGGAGAACTGAAATTTATTAACAAATACATATTGGGCACTTTCTATATGCAAATCAAAAAAATGGAAATTAACCATTTCCAGCTGCTCTCACTCCTGGATTTACCCTGAGGAGCTTGGAGGGGCCTGTTTTTTCATGATGATAGGATCTCTGGATCTTTGCAGACTCTGGCCTACCAAAAGGCTACTTATGGTAGAGAAAAGCCCAACCAAACAGGCTGCAGGATGTCTTAATCCTCTCCAACTCTGTTTTTATTTTTTTCCCTTAAGGATTTAGTTGTAGGGAATATCATTGTGAGAAAAGGCACAGGAAAGATCAATAAGTTCTGAGTCAGAGGGGCACAGATTTGAAATCTATCCACCAATGATTACTAACTAAAACCTTAGACTATTTCCATAACCTGCCTGTGTTCACTTGTCCATTTTTAACATAGAGTTAATAATACTTCTGCTAGAGGGTTCAAATAAGGACTACATAAAATTGCAATGTATATAAAACGCTTAGCATACTTTTCAGGGACTGCATGCCAAGGATTTATTTCCTCACCATTTAGTGGGAGAGTGGCAATTACCTCTAAGTGGGGGAACATGATTAAGGAAAGCTTCCCACAGCTCAGTTTCCTGAAGAAAATAGAAAAGCAAAGACAAGGGGGAGGACGCAAAAAGTGACGAATATAGGAAGAGGTCACAGTTGAGTTATCAAGTAAGCTAAAATTACCTTGGTTCATAATCAGTAATAGGAGGCCCCAGTACAGCTTAGTGACTCTGCTTGGGTTTTATATTAAGAAAACCTGGCCTCCTGTCTCAGCTTCGCTGCTTGCTGGGGAGGTGGGGCAAGCCACCTCCCTTCTCAGTTCTTATAGGGAAAATGTGGTTAATAATACCTGCCTTATTTATTGTGAAAATGTACTGACATGTAAGATGTAAGAGTCCCAGCGAGACTCTTATACATAGTAGATCTTCTCAACCAGTTGAGAGAAGCTGAGCCAGCATCTGACAAGCAGGACTGATGGACACGAACTTCAGTTACTTAGCATTTCAGTCAGCATAGGTTAGATTACTCTGTGTTACAAATAACTCTATATTTTCAGTGACTTAAATTTGAAGATTTATTTCTTATTCACCCTACGCTCTATCATAGTAGGCCAGAAGCTCTATTCCATACCACTGTCATCTTCATTCCAGGCCCCGGGCCAACAAAGCAGGCACCAGCAGGAACATCGCTGGTTGCCATGACAGGAAAAAAGATAAGATGGCAAAGCATCCTGTATTTCAAAGCTTCCACTCGCATCATTGCCCAAAGCAAGTCACATGGTGATTCCTTCAAGTGGGTGGAAAAGTACAACCCACCATTTGTCAGGAAGGAAAGAGAAGAAGAATATTTGTGAACAGCCCTAATGACTACCATAGTTAGAGAGCAAAAACTTCAGAAAGATTTAATTATTTCTTTTCCCAAAGAAAGACTTGCCACGAATTAGCTTGTTGAAAATTGGCACGTTACCGAAGATACGGTTTTCTTTTCTTGATGAAAATAAATTACTAGCAAATAGTCTCGCCCAGCTGTTGCACTCTTTACAAAATTTTCTGTTGCTATGCCCAATGCTGAATTTAACCACCCTAAGTTAATAGCTGTAGTCTTCTTTATTGTAGTCAAGAAGATTGCCTTTTCTTCACCCATGCATCTCTAACCTCTCCCATGTAATGAATGTTTACCTACTTTATATTCTTCTTAATCATGTTTTGAAACCCAAATTTCTGATGGCACCAAAAACATGGAACACTCTATCAGAAACCATGGGTTTGAAACGGCCAATGTTCGTAGGTGCCTTTCCCGCTAAGAGTTCGTTCTCATTTCTTGTGACCCAGAAGTGCAGGAAAACATTGCTTCCTTTCCAATTTTTAATATGCAGGTGTTTCTCGGATCTTTATTCTGTAGGGAGCCTTCCTAAAACTCAGGGAGTGTATCAGTTATCTACTGCTGCATAACAAATTACCCCAACACTTAGTGATGTCAGAGAACAATAACATTCATATTTTTGCAATTTCTTGAGTCCGAAATTCTGGAGCAGCTTAGTTGGCAGTTTGGGCTCTAAGTCTTTCACGAGGCTGCAGTCATCTGAAGACTTGACAGAGGTTGGCAGGTCTGCTTCCAAGACAGCACCAAAGACTCACTTCCAAGTTACTTCCACGACTCTCTCATATGGCTGGAAAGTTGGTGCTGGCTATTAAAAGGAGGCCCCAATTCCTCCCTACATATGGTCTCTCCACAAGGCTCCTCTGAGTAAGTGATCCAAGGGAGGTGAAGAGAGAGGCTGCAATGTTTTTTGTGACTGAAAATCAAAGTCACACACTACCACTTCCACAGTATTCTGTTGCACATACAGGACAGCAGAGAGGATGTTAATACACAGTTGTGCATACCAGGAGGCTAGGATCACTGGAGGCTGTCTTGGAGGCTGGCTACCACAGGAAGTAAGGCAAGCATTCTCTCAATTCACTTGAAGTCCACCCCAAATATAAAAATAAAATTACAAGATAAATGCTGCGAAGGTAAGGATTTTTTTTTTCTGTTTGCTGTGCTTACTCCTTTGGATATTACCTAACACAATATTTTCTCAATAAATGTTTGTGTAATGAACAGATAATAAAAAGTCAGGAAAACGTCTTTTTTAAAAAATGTCTCGGTAAAACACTACAAGCACTATATTTTTTCAGTTTCAAGTAAAGCAGACAAATGCCTTGCATATGTGATCTACAGTGCCTTATCACAATGTCGATACCAAACACTGAGAAAAGAAGACCCATCAAGTCTACTCCAAACGGACTCAAACGCATCAGCTTTTAGAAGCATGATTTCATCAGAGAAGCAATGTAGCCCAGTGAATAGACTCTGGGTCAAAATCAGAAGAGCTCAGATGTTGTCTAGGTTCTGTCACTAATTAGCTTGGTGAACTTGGGCAAATCATTCCACATCTCTGGGCCTCAACCTCCCTACTTATAAGAGCAGAGGTTTGGACTAAATGATATCAAAGGCACTTCTAGCATGAACATTCTGACACTATTTGACCTCAACTTGAATTTCACCATAAACTTAAAACTAGGCCTTTAAGAAGCTATTTCTGATCAAATTTATTGATTAGATAGTTCTTCTATATGCACTAGGTTGGAGGCTAAAATGTGTACATAGGTCTGGGTTGGTTTAAGGTCTGTAGGATGAGTTAAGTATATTTGTATAAAGATTTCAGAAGCCACCTGGGAAAGAATTTACTCTAGTGGAAGTGAGAGTTTGGTTCAAAAACAATGTCTTAAGAATTGGAAGGGAAAGGCAATTTAAAAACAGCCTCACATCTACCTATCAAATTATTTGATTTCCCAGTTCCTGTTTGCTCATGTCCGAGTACCCAAGAGATGGAGCTCGAAATAAAATGGATGCCTTGAAATCCGCAGCAGCTTGACACAGGGAGTTTTTTCATGTGGCACCTAGAACTGAACACAGGACTCCAAGAGCAGTCTAATCACAAAGGAAGTGAATGTAAACATTCCTTTATTTGGGGCACTATGAAGTTAGAATTTTATTATGGGGGGTGCATTATGTCAACTCCTGATTCACAGTGAGTTGGCAATAATCACAACTTCACATTGTGTTGTAGTAACCACATCTTCACCTGGACTTTATATTAAACATCCACTTGTTAGAATCATTCCACTGTTCTTCTCAGCCCAGGTCCGGTTACATCCTGCATTATGTTGCTTATGCATTGGTGGTATTTCAGTTAGATTCCCCAAACTCCTCACTCCTCCTTCCCCTTGGTCTCCTGCTGCAGCTCCCCATGGCCAGAACCAACCATAAGTCACAGGAGTCCACTGGCAGAGTTCACACAAATCAGCCTCTACCGAGAGCAGGGTGGAGGGTGGAGAGTGAATCTGGAGAAACAAGTGCAAGATATCCAGCACAAGTGGTCTTTTTCTGGGTCATCCAAGAAAAGTAGACCATCCAAGGACCATGAATTTCCATTTTGCACAGCCACTAGAAATTTCTCATTTGATATCGATCTGTTAGTCTGAAACAGGCAGTCCATATGATATATCTTAACCAGGAAAGTGCTTAACATACTGTTTTTTCTTAAGTTTGATAGAGATACAATTCACACATCATACAATCCACCCATCTACAGTGTATAAATCAACGGATTTTGACATATTCACAGAATTATGCAACCATCACAACAATCGACTTTAGAACATTTCCATCACCCCAAAGGAAACTCCATATTCATTATCATTCACTCTTCACACCCCCTCAAACATCTCCATCCCCTGGAAACCACTAATCTATGTTCTGTCTCTATGGATTTGCCTATTCTGGGTATTTCATAAAAATAGAATTATACAAAATTTTTTAATGTTTTGCTTCTTTCACCAAGTGTAATATTTTCAAGACTCATCCACGTTGAGCATATATCAGTGCTTCATTTCTTTTTATTGCCAAATGATATTTCACTGTGTGGATAGACCACGTTCTCTTTATCCACTCATCAGTTGATGGACATTTGGGATGTTTGGGACTTTTTGTATAACGCAGCTATGAACATCCATGCACAGTTGTTTTTTTTTTTTTTGTGGACATATATTTTCATTTCTCTTGGTTATATACAAAGAAGTATAATTACTGGGTCATATGGTAACTCTAAACTTTTCAGGAACTGCCAGACTGTTTTCCAAAGTGGCCACACCAGTATTCCTATAAGCAGTATGTGTTTCAATTTCTACACATCTTCACCGACACTTGTTATTTGTCATTTTCATTATAGCCATCCTAGTGTGTGTGAAGTGGTATCTCATTGTAATTTTGAGTTGCATTTCCCTGATTGCTAAAGATGTTGAGTATCTTTCATGTGTTTATTTGTCATTGGTATATCCTCTTTGGCAAAATGTCCATTCAAGTCCTTTGACCATTTAAAAAATTAGGTTATATGTCATTTTATTATTGAATTATAAAAATTCTTTCTATTGTTTAGATGTAAGTCTCTTATTAGATATATATGGTTTGCAAAATTCCTCTCCCATTCTGTGGGTTGTATTTTCCCTTTCTTGATCATGTCTTTTAAAACATAAAGTTTTAAATTTTGATTAGCTCCCATTTACCTATTTTTTTCTTTTGCTGCTTGTGCTTCTGGAGTTACATTCTAGTGCAGTTTTGAAAGCTATTTTTTCCTAGCTTCCTGTTCATGTTTAGAAAAAATCATGTTCTGATTTCCCTTTTCTGCCCCGAATTACTTAGAATAGCAGAAGCTAATATTTGCTAAGCACTTACTATGTGCCAGGCTTTTGCTAAGAGCTCAGACAGCTTGGGTAACCAGCCCAGGGCCTCAGGGCTAATAGAGAGCAACCCAGCCAATCTGGCTGGGGAGTCCGTAACTCTCAACCACTTCACTGTCCTACTGAACGTATCTTCCTCACCTTAATATTTGTTTCATTTTTCCAAGGGAAAAGTGATGTATCTGCTGTTGGTGTTGGACAAGTAACTCAGCCCCTGTTCTTTATTCCTTTCCCTTCCCAGAGGTGAGCTCCCAGCACCACCCTTTCTAGGACTTCCAGAATCTGCAAACTCTCCAACACACACAAATAGTCATCCAAAAAGGCAAAACAACACCCTCGTTCATGACACAGAATACTTAAGGCCCTGATGCCACAACTTCAGTGGCTCCCTGACCCCTATCACACCCTAACTATGCAGAGTCTTCTCTTTGGTTTTGATAGTCTAGGGTTTGACAGCCCCCTTTCCCACCGTCTCCAGTTGCCTATCAAATCTACCTGAAACTTCAGAAACATCTCTCAGACTCAGCTTCCCTCTCCTATTTCATCCTTCTTGCCATTGCTTCTGTTTAGATTCTTATCAACTCTTAGGTGAACTAACTGAACTGTCTTCACAGTGTTTTCTTCAACCTAATTGAACTGAAATGAATTATTTCTTCAGGGGTGTCTTCCCAGTAGATTACGAGATCACTAAAGTCAGAGACCAAAAAGAATTGATTTGCCCAGAACCTAGATTAGAGTCTGCCATCTAAAGGGATTAAATTAGCATTTGTGGAAGGAATACTCAGTGCCGTACTATGCCCAGCATCTACAAATGCTTTCGGGGGAAAAAAGAGCCTTTGTAATAATAAGGATTAAGTGTTACATGACCCAGATATTCCAGGAGCCCTTCCTGTCCTGCTATGTGCATGAACATGGCTAGCACTTGAGGGGTGATCAAGGCAAAGTAGGCATGTTGTCTCTCATTTTAGGGAGTCACCTGCTGGCCTGTAAACATCTCTTCATCTTAATCATGAGAGAGAGTCTGGCCTGTGTCCCTCTTAGACCTGTCTCCACCAGGGCCCACTAAGTGATCAGGAAGTTGCTGTCTTTCTCAAACCCACCCATACCTGTTTCCCTGAGTCCCCCTGAACACTGATGAAGGAGTAATTGAGACAGGGTGGAACCTGGGACCTGGGACCCTTTGCTGCAGTGATTGCACCGGGACAAATGTCTCTCTGAGCAACAAAATACAAAGAAACTACAAGGGACTAAAAATAACTGCATGCACGCCAGTTGGAGCAAACTATGATCAAGATACAAAAAGACCAAAATCCCAGCCGCCACTTCTGAGGAGCCGGGAGCAAAAACAGGGTGTCGGGAACAAAAGCAGGGTACTGTGCATGCCCCCTGCACACAGCATCACCAAAGGGGTGGGGCAAACCCCCTAAGCCACCCTTCTGGCCCGACCCCTGGACACACCCCTACCCTCACCCCATAGAAGGGACCAGCTGCCCCCCACCTTGTGGAGCAGAAAGGAAACTTGTTACTTGTTTTCGCTCCCTCCTGCTATAGCAGGAGCCCTAATAAAGCCTTGCCTGAATTTCTTGTCTGGCCTCATCAATTTCTATTGATTAAGGAGGCCAAGAACCCAGGTCAGAAACATAACCAAAAAAGTTAGGTAAGTATTGCAAAGTCATTCCTAGTAGGAGGACTAGTAGTTATAACCCTACCTGAGCAAGCTGCTCTTTACTAGCATCTGGGGAAAGGTGGAGACGAGCAAACAGGACAAGGACTCACGATTTAGGCCTTGAGGAGCTATCCCAAACGGCTGGTACCTTGCTTTCTAATTTCCTCTCCTCGGGTCTCTGCCGTCCTCCTCTTATATTCTCCCACTAGGTTTCCTAGGTAACAGCCCCATCCTTTTGCCACAGAATGGGGCAGTTTTCTGCCCTATTCTCCACAAGCGGAAGTGGTCCCAAGTGGCTGCCTTCTCTTGTTAAGTGCAAAAATGATTGCCTTGGGCTTCAGCTGGATGCTAATGGAAGATTCCTGTGCCCAGCCTGCAGCTCGCTCTTAAGTGGGAGGAACGTGGGCTGGTTTTGTAGCGGAACACACAGTGTACCTTAAGGGCATTTCACTCTCAGGCAGTGAAGGCTGCCAGGCAGGACAAGTTTCTTCCTAAATTATCTAAAGACAAGTGTCTCCCCATGGTCAGAATTACTCTTCTTCCAAAGACAATGCAGGTCAGTAACAGAGGAGCAAATTATTTTTCAGTGTATTAACATGTTTTTCGCCTGACCGTATTACTAAAATTCTGGCATTGGTGGGATAGTTTTTTTTTTTTTTTTAACATCTTTATTGGAGTATAATTGCTTTACAATGTTGTGTTAGTTTCTGCTGTATAACAAAGTGAAACAGCTATATGTATACATATATCCCCATATCCCCTCCCTCTTGCGTCTCCCTCCCACCCTCCCTATCCCACCCCTCTAGGTGGTCATAAAGCACCGAGCTGACCTCCCTGTGCTATGCAGCGGCTTCCCACTAGCTATCTGTTTCACATTTGGTAGTATATATAAGTCCATGTCACTCTCTCACTTCGTCCCAGCTTACCCTTCCCCCTCCCCGAATCCTCAAGTCCATTCTCTAGTCTATGTCTTTATTCCTGTCCTGCCCCTAGGTTCTTCAGAACCACTGATAAAGTAGTTTTTGTTTCCTTCCTGAATCTATTTCATTAGAAAGGTCCTTCCTTAGTGGAGAATGTTTGTTTGCTTCCTAGGATAGAATTTGTTGATCCCCAAAGCTCTCCCCAGTTGCAGTGGGGGTGGGAAGGATCTCTGCTTATCCTGCCACAGCAGTAAATAGAAACTTAGAAGTTCACGTGTAGAATCAACAAGATAATTGCAAACGGAATGTTTATGGATTCAGGGCCTTGCTCTGTAAAGTGTCCTTGAGAAACTGAAGGCTTCAATTTCAAAGGAAATAGTGAGGTTCTTAACCAACATGTGTCTTTTTGCCTAGGAGCTGGACTCTTAACTCCACCCCCTCCACTTCCAACTCACTATCTGCGAGAGGAAAGAAACCGATCTAAGATTTCTAAAAGAGACTTGGAAATCCGAATGTAATTCAATTAACATCTACTGAATGTCTGCATCTGCACCTGCTCTGTGCAGTACTTGGTGGTGAAGATGCAATTTTGTATCATCCAGGGAGAAATTCCCATGGTTTCTAAAATCTTGCTTTGAGAAATCATGCTAGAACAAAGGTTGACACAAAGAGTATTATTTCTTTTGCAATGTCAACCCAACGGCAAAGGAAGAAAACATTTCCCCAAAATGATTTATCTTAAAAACCCTGAGCCCTACTGGGAATTCTCATAGGCTAGGTCATTGGGGTTCAGAGTTTATGGAAAAGAATTCCAAATTCCTTCTGTTCTTTTCTTCAGTACTGACTTCACTTAACCTTGAGAGTGACAAAGAAACGAATTCAAGGAAAGACAATTTTGAAAGGAAAAAAAGGATTTGAACAATAATTCAATCCTAACCATCCTTTCAACTGGAAATATGAACATATTAGTGGTACCAGAAAAATGTGTTAGAGGCTCAACTGGAAAAAAATGTAACTTTTTCTTAAACTCTTTCAAATGACAGAAATCATTCATGGAAATCCAAAAGGGAGCAATCTTGAGGGTGAAACGCTACTATTTTACTAGTGGGTCTTCAGAAATACCCTAAATTTCCATCCATTCCTGTTCTAAGAAATCATCTCCTTCCATTGGAAAATTCCAGGCTTGGGCAAAAGAGTCTATTTAACTTGCATCATAATGCAAAACACTGTTACACTGTTTGCCAGAGAACTTCCATCACTTACCACACTTATCAGGGTAGCTTTTTTTTTTTTAATGATAATTTCCAAATGATTCTAAATCCTCAGATGCATTTGCCCTTCTACCTTCATTCTAATGTCACCTTCTAAATGAAATTGCATCAGCACACATACAAACAGATGCTTTAGAAGTAAGAGTCATTCTTGATAATTTTCTCTTTTCCATTTACCAAAAATACAAGTTTGGTGGGGGGGAGGGGTTGTTTTTGTTTTGTTGTTGTTGTCATTTTTGGTTTTATATCTCAGGAAAATGGTGTCACCTGCTGCTTATTGATCAAAACATACATCTAGTTGACATCCTTGATTCTCTTTCCCATCTCTGCTATATCCAATCCATCCATTTGTCCCATTGGCTCTGCCATTAAATCATAGTCAAAGTCTTCTCCTCTCTATCTCCATTGGTCCAAGCCACTGATGTCTTGCACAAAGAGTAAGACTCTGGTCTCCTAAAACCTCTTCTCCTTCCACTCTTGTTCCTCTAACATGTTCTCATAGTTGTCAGTTTGATCTTCAAGATCTTAAATTTGATCACGTTACTCCTGAAATCTTCCAATGTCTTCCATCGCACTGAAATAAGTGCCCCACATGATTTGACCTGCTTCCTTGCTCTTATCGTAAACCTTCATCCCTTGCTCACTACTCCCAGCCTCTATAAAATGGTGTGTCTAACCCAAATGTCAAATTTTTTCTCACCTCAGCACCTAGTAACCTGGTTTTCCTGGAACTCTCTTCTCTAGATTCTTTTCATTATTCTTTCTATCCAACAAGTGCTCCATGGACGAGCAACATAAGTATCACTTGAGACCTTATAAAAATGCAGAATTGGGCTTCCCTGGTGGCGCAGTGGTTGAGAGTCTGCCTGCCGATGCAGGGACACGGGTTCGTGCCCCGGGCCGGGAAGATCCCACATGCCGTGGAGCGGCTGGGCCCAGTGAGCCATGGCCGCTGAGCCTGCGCGTCCGGAGCCTGTGCTCCGCAACGGGAGAGGCCACAACAGTGAGAGGCCCGCGTACCGCTAAGGAAAAAAAAAAAAAAATGCAGAATTTCAGGTGCAATACCTCATGACAAAATCATAATCTGAATTTAAACAAGATCCCCAGGTAATTCATATGCAAGTTATAATTTGAGAAGGTCTAGCTTAGATCTCAATTCAATGCCACCTCCTTAGAAAGGTCTTAGACGACCCTCAGTCTAAATGAGCTCCCCAAATCACTCTGTATTACACCATGTATTTGATTTTTCTTGTGGCAATTAACTTTAGATGAAAAATACCTTATTTCTTAACTAATTTCTTTATGTTTTTTCCCCACTAGAGTGTAAGCTCTATGAAGGTGGGGAGTGATACCGTGCTGCACTTTCCTTTACCACAACCCAGTGTCAGTAGATTGGCTTTACTGCACACAGGTGAATGGACCCAAATTTGGTTCCATATCAGGACCATGTTTATATTGTCCACTTCTGTTTACCACCTAGCTTATTTCAAATAGGTATTTGATAGATGAATGAATATTAAAATACATATTTAACCTTAGTGATCAAAGAGATGGTGGAATAGAACAAGGTTTGGATTTCTGTTTATCTGGCTTTTCTGACCTAACTACCAGCCAGAAAAATTATGAGTCAATCAGCTGTTTTGGCATAAATTACTTGCGATACTCTAACTGAATTTAAGGAAGGAAGGAAGGAAGGAAAGAAAGAGAGAAGGCTGGCCTTGAAAGATGACATGGTAATGAATGAAATGGCATTGCAAAGGAACGCATAGGATAGGCTTGCAGAGGTAAGGGAAAGAAGATCACATCTGGCTCCCCAACATGGTATAAATTATGCTAGTTTCTCACTTTCCAGAGCTTGTAAAAGTCTGAGGATTGAAGCTCTATATTTCTTTCTTTCTTTTTTGAATACTTTCTTTTTAATTTTTTTTTTTTTTTTTTTTTTTTTTGCGGTATGTGGGCCTCTCACTTTTGTGGCCTCTCCCGTTGCGGAGCACAGGCTCTGGACGCGCAGGCTCAGCGGCCATGGCTCATGGGCCCAGCCACTCCATGGCATGTGGAATCCTCCCGGACCAGGGCACGAAACCATGTCCCCTACATCGGCAGGTGGACTCTCAACCACTGCGCCACCAGAGAAGCCTAAATTTTTATTTTATATTGGAGCATAGTTGATTTACAATGTTATGTTAGTTTCAGGTGTATAGCAAAGTGATTCAGTTACACATATATAAGTATCTATTCTTTTTCAAATTCTTTTCCCATTTAGGTTATTACAGAATATTGTGAAGCTCTATATTTCTTACTGTTCTGCCTAGAATACGTTACCAATTAGTAGCCATTAAGAAAGGAAAAGTATTTTAACAGCATCTGTGTACTGAAAAACCTCAGTCCTGGTTTCTTCTATACTCCACACTACTGCCATACTCACAACACTTCTGATACCAGACGTGTGAGGTTTGTTTGTTGGCTTTTCCCATACCAATAATTCTGTGACACCAGCTGGGTATCCTACATTTTAACTCAATTCTGACACTATCACCTAGAGATCATATCAGATTCCACAGGTTAAGGGCTCAGTCCCATGAGACCCTACTTCAAATACCAATTGCAAGTTGTAGGTTCCCAGGTTACCCACAACTTCTCTCTGACTTGGCTACAAGTTGGAGGTTCCCATGACCTCCTCCCCCTTGGATTCAATTATTTGCTAGAATAGCCCACAGAACTCAGGGAAATACTTAGTATGTTTACCAGTTATTAAAGATATGATAAAGGATACAGATGAACAGCCAGATGAAGAGATACATAGGACGAGGTCTGGGAGGGTCCTGAGGCATTACCCTCCCTGTAGGTGGCTCCCCGTAGGTGGATGTATTAATCAACCTGGAAGCTCCCCAAACCCCATGCTATTGGGATTTTATGGAGGCTTCCTGAAGCAGATATGGTCAATTAACAACTCCATTTCCACCCCCTATCTATTCACTGGAGAATTGGGGGTGGGGCTGAAAATTCCAAACTTCTAACCATGGCTTGGTCTTTTTGGTGATCAGCCCCCATCCAGGAGCCCACCCAGAGTCATTAGATCAAAAGATGCTCCTAGGGGCTTCCCTGGTGGCGCAGTGGTTGAGAGTCCGCCTGCCGATGCCGGGGACGCGGGTTTGTGCCGCGGTCCGGGAGGATCCCACATGCTGCGGAGCGGCCGGGCCCGTGCGCCATGCCGCTGAGGCCTGCGCGTCCGGAGCCTGTGCTCCGCAGCGGGAGAGGCCACAACAGTGAGAGGGCCCGCGTACCGCAAAAAAAAACAAAAAAGCAAAAAAACCAGATGCTCCTAGTGCTCTTATCACTTAAGAATTGACAAGAGATTTAGGAGACCTGAGCCAGGGACCAGAGGCAGGGACAAATATATATCTTTTCTATTATCTCACAACATCCAATGAAGAAAAATAATCACATGGCAATTTAATGCAATGCCTGATTCTGGATTGGATCCTGGGTCAAAAGAATAAAGAACATTTTGGGGACATTTGGGGAAAGTTTGATTACAAATTGTATATTCATTATTGCTGTTTAACAAATCATTCCGAAATGTGGTGGCTTAAAAGAACAATAATCATTTAGTTTCCCACAGTTTCTTTGCTTAGGAATTTGGGAGTGGCTAGGTTGGGCAGATCTGGCTCAGGGTCTATTATGAGGTCGTACTGAGAGGTTGGCTGGGATTGCCGCCATCTGAGGGTTTAACTTGGGCTTCACGATTCACTTGCAAGGTGATTCACTCAAATGGCTGTTAAGTTAGTGCTGGCAAATTGGCTCCTCTTCATGTGGCTGCTTGGGTATCCCCACTACATGGCAGCTGACATCCCCCAGAGTAAGTAATCCAAGAGACCAAGGTGGAAATTGTAATGCCCCTAGGTTTAGAAATCACAAACCATCACCTCCATCCTGTTGCACTCGATTTGTTACAAGAACCAGCCCTGACTCGAAGTGGGAGGGAACTGCATAAAGGTGTGAATACCTTTATGAGGTGAAGATTGGGTGCCATCTTGGAGGCTGGCTGGTACAGATTTTATATTAGATGACACATTATATTAATTTAAATTTCCTGAATGTGATCCCTGTAATGTCCTTGTTCTTAAGAGAAATGTGCTAAGGTATTTAGGGTGAAATGTCAAAGTGTCAGCAATTCACACTCAAATGGTTGAGCAAAAATAATCACAAACAAAACAACTTAAAACACCATAGATATTTTTTATATTGGTTAACACACATATATTATTATTATTATTATATATTATTAAACTGTTGGTAGCTAGAAATCAGCCAGAGTGGGAGCATTTACATACCACAGAACATAGCAAATACTACAGTCTAGGACTCCTCCTCCCCACATTGCCCAAGAGCCAGTTGTTAAACTTTTATCAGCACATTACTGTGTGTATGTGTATATATATACACACACACACATATTTACACAGCTACACATATATATATATACATATACAGAGACAGAGACAAAGAGAGGGAGGAAGCAAATGAGGCAAACGTTAAAAATTGTGCAGCCTAGATGAAGAATACATGGGTATTCTTATAGTATTCTTGCAACTTTTCTATAGATATGAAATTTTTCCAAATAAAAAGTTGGGGAAAAATTAAAATATAAGCAGGGAAAATATGTAGAGGTGTATCATAGATGAAAAAACACCGGTCATTAGTTGATTTAGTTAAGTTGGATGAGGTGCTTTTAGGGTTTATTATAGTATTCTTTCTACTTTGGCATATCCTTAAAATTTTTCATAACAAAAAAGCACACACAAAACAAATTAATATACAAAGGCAGTTAACCAGAAAGAAACATATTGCTGATATATTGACAAATGTTAAGGACAAAAATGTTCGTTGAAATTTCTTAATTATGCTCAGGTCAAGTGCTACCTGGCATACCTTAGAGACAAGACATATTCAAAGGACAAGTATTTGCAAGGATATCTGAACTTTCAATAACCATACTAGGGATAGGTTGCCTCTAATTTTATAAGGCCTGAACCTTAACACCTAATTCTATTGATTTTCACTGAGAGTCAAACTGAACAAATAAACATCAGGAATTTGTACATAGTAGGCAATTGATACCCGTGCATTGAATGAATTAAGAGAAGAATGGTTCCCTGTCCTGCTCTCTTTTGGGATAGGTAACTCCGTAAACAAATACTAACACTCTCCTGGCCTAAGATAGAACAATGGAGAGCCCAGTTGGAAGGATGTGTATTACAGCTCTTGAAGCAAACTCTCCTTCCCCTGGGGTATGGAGCAAGGAGCAAGGCCTGCTTTATCACGAGACTTGTATAGTCACACCACACTTGATTTAATGCTTTGCTGTTGCCATTCTGAAATTTTTAATCATTTTCTCTTTGAACTTGGATTTTACAAGTCACACTGATGGGACAAGGGAACATGTGTGTGAGCAGAGGAGATAGGTATAATATAAGTGTCTACACTCTCTCTTGCTGTTCCATTTGCATATAACATTCTGGATGCCCCATGAGCACAGAAGTCCCAGAGATTCTGTGATGCAAGGCAAGAACAAGGTAAGGGAGTTCTATCTACTGGAGGGGAGGGAGGGGCAGGGCACTCACAGCCTTGAGAGGCCCTGCTTTGTGAACCAGAACTTGATTTGAATGCGGAAAGAAAGTAATGGTGTTCTAAATCAGGGGTCCTCAACCCCTGGTCCGTGAACTGGTCTGTGGCCTGTTAGGAACCGGGCCGCACAGCAGGAGGTGAGCAGTGGGCGAGCGAAGCTTCATCTGTATTTACAGCTGCTCCCCATCGCTCGCATTACCGCCTGAGCTCTGCCTCCTGTCAGCATTATGGTGAGTTGTATAATTATTTCATTATATATTACAATGTAATAATAATAGAGATAAAGTGCACATTAAATGTAAGGCGCTTGAATCATCCCGAAACCATCCCCCCTCCCTTACCCCCACCCCTGGTCCATGGAAAAATGGTCTTCCATGAAACCAGTCCCTGCTGCCAAAAAGGTTGGGGACTACTTCTCTAAATGTAAATGTTATTTAAACACTGACTGAAGAACCCTAATAGATCCTTTCTTATTCATGTTACTTCCCTGAATTAGCCAACCACTAACACTGAAAATGATGACATAGAAGGAAAAGGCAAGATGGCGACCCACAGTTTCTTTTCCTTTCACGTGTTTGCTTACTCATCAGTAAACCAAACGTATAGAGTGTTGGGAGAATGTGTGTGTATCAACACATGAAGTAAAAACAGTTGAGTTAGTTTTGTCCAGCATTTCCACTGTTTTGGTAAGAACAAAATCTGCATACATGTTTGAGCTATGAAATACAAATTGTATAATTTCACTGTTCTCCATACACATTTAAAGCTCTCATATTTGCATTTAAAATGGACATTGCGCAATATAAAGATGAGTGGTAAAATTTATACTAATAATCTAAAACTTTCATTTTTCTTCACTTAGAATGATACTAAATGGCGAATTAAAAACACCATGAGAAGTTGAAAGAAAGAATGAGGCAGAAAGCATAAACCTTCCTATTTTAAAAATGACTTCTTTTACCTCTAACTTGCTTCTAGCTCCAGTCAGCAAGAGGCCTCTCTAGGGGCTTTTCTGAAAGGGGACAAGTCTTCCTTACCACCCCCAGAAGCATCACAACACATTTTGAATGTACAGGGCTGTGTACTTGCTCCATCTGGTATCATTTCCCTGTGATGTTAAGATTTGCTTATTAACCAAACCTTCTCTGAGTGGAACAGCCACCCAGTGCTTGAGAGGAGATTGTGTTTTGCTTCCTACAGGCTCAAACCAAGGCTTATCCAGACCAGAACAGCCTGGCAACCACGGGTTGGACATGCGGCTTTAAAGTTTAACTTCACACAAACAGTGCGTGCAGTCCAGGGCAAGGTCCAAAAAGATAGGTTCTGACACCCTTCCCTTTTAGTGTCTTGATGGCTTGGGATCATCAAGACCTTTAAGTTTTGGTTTCTGTGGGAGAAGTTTCAGAGGGATAGTGCAGCTCCTCTTGGCCCCATGGCCTGTAGCCAGTTGAGTAAACCAAAATTATCTATTCTAACGGAGCTCTCCAAGCATGAAGCCCTGGGGAGGGAAATACAAGAGGCGGAAGGTACATTTCACATGGAAGGTTCCATGATGGCTGGTGGAGAGCCCTGGGACATGATGTCAGAAGCTCTCTTCTTTTAACTGTGTGACCCTGGGCAAGGCTCTCCTCCGGTCTAGGTCTCAGTTCCCTCATCTTTAAAGTGGGAGAAATGACACTTATCCTGCCTGCTTCATGAGGTTGTTGTGAACAGTAAAATGGGATGATTTTATAGGAAAAGGCTTCTTAACAGTAAAAACATGACCAGAGTTATAAAAGTATTAAAGGTGAAGCGTTCCAGAAAACAGCTTCAAATTAATGTTTTCGGTTACTTAACAAATACTTATTAAGCACCCACCATTCTGGGTTCCATTCTAGGAGATGGAGATACATCAGTGAGCAAACACTTTCCGTGTAGAATTTGTAGTTTTTTATCCAAGGATAATAACTATCTGAGTTGCAATTTTAAATAGGATCATGTGGGCAGATTCTTACAATTATGACCCCTGACGAATCATGCTGTTCCAGGTCCACATCCCCTTGCGATGGACTCTGCTGTTCCCGACTTTCTCATAGGGACCCCAAGCCCTGAGGAGCCTTGAAGCTTCCACTCTTGGCTTTTTTTTTTTTTTTTTGCAGTACGCGGGCCTCTCACTGTTGTGGCCTCTCCCGTTGCAGAGCACAGGCTCCGGACACGCAGGCTCAGCGGCCATGGCTCACGGGCCCAGCCGCTCCGCGGCATGTGGGATCTTCCCGGACCGGGACACGAAACCCGCGTCCCCTGCATCGGCAGGCGACTCTCAACCACTGCGCCACCAGGGAAGCCCCACTCTTGGCTTTTTGAAAACGTTCATGCTATTGTGTGAGGAAGCCTGGACTAGACTGTAAACGACTAAGATACCCCATGAAGAGAGAGACCCTGCCTCCGCAGCACGGAGGCCCGGCCGTGGGGGTGAGGCAATGTACATGCTCTGGTCCCAGTCGAGCTGCCAGATGACTGCAGCTCAGGATGAGCCTAGTGAACCCAGCTGGCCCACAGAATCGAGAGAAATAATAAATCAGTGTTTTTAAGAGGTGGCCAGAGAACACCTCTCTGAGAAGGTGATATGTAAATAAGAAGAGAAGAAGGAAGAAGCTGTTAGGGCCTGAATGTTTGTGTCCTCCCCAAATTCATATGTTGAAGCCCTAGCCCCCATGTGGCTGTATTAGAAGATGGGGCCTCTAAGGAAGTAACTGAGGTTAAAGGAGGTCGTGAGGTTGCACTGAGGAAAGGCCATGTGAGGACATAGCAAGAAGATGGTTGTCTGCAAGCCAGGAAGAGAGTTCTCACCAGAAACCGAATTGGCTAGAACCTTGATGTGCACATCTATCCTCCAGAACCGTGAGAAAATAAATGTCTGTTGTTTAAAGCGACCCAGTCTGTGGTATTTTGTTATGGCAGTCTGAGCTAAGATAGAAGCCATGCAGCTATCTGGGGGAGAGCACGGCTACAGAAGGAACAGCTGGTTCAAAGTCCCTGACGTGCGGGTCCGCTGGAGTGTTGATGCTGGAACACAGGAAATAGGGGCAGAATTGGAGGACACAAGATCAGAGAGGGAAGGCATGCAAATCAGTGGACCGTTTAGAAGTTTTGCCTTTTACTCTAGGTTAAAATGGAAAGTCTGTGCAGTTTTCAGGGGTGGAGTGATATGTTTCCAAAGGACATGCATTTCTGTAATATTTGACTTTTATGTAACGATGAACAGGTTTCACTTTTGTAATCAGAAAAAAAGACATCAGAAGACTTAGAAGACTAAGTGGAAGACTAGAAGACTAACATAATAAGCAACAAGTACAGGCTGTGTCCTTTAATGCCAACATACAGGTACAGAGGAAAGAGGGGAGGGAGAGTGAGGAATAAACGGGTAGGGGGCAGAGATTGCAGCTGATTAAAAGTGCACGTCTTGCTCTGCCACTGCCCTTGGATTCTCTGAGGACCTGTCATGTTCTGTAACTGTCCTCCCACTGTTAATTGTACCCCTGTGGCATTGGTGCCTGGCAAGAGATGGAGGCAAGGACAGAGGATGGGCAAGAAGAGAAAACAAAGCCTGGAGTGAATTTTTCTTGAGAGGAATCAAGGACATCAGATTATCCCAGCACTTAGCATATTGCCCAGCTTATATGGGGTAGAAGCTAGATTGTTTCTTGAAGAAATGAATGAACAGGCCTGAGCAGTCACCCTAAATTATTCTGTACCCCACTCTTCCCATTCTCCCCCTCCCTTCTTTGTTGGTACAACTGAATTCTAAAGGGGATCTTTAAAACAAAGAGTGCGTGTAGTGGGGGGTTGATCTTTGACACACTAAAACAGTATTTAAGTCCTATATACCTCATGACTGTTTCTAGTTTTAAAAATGTAATAAATTGAGCTGAACCTTCACGTGAGGTTGAGATCTCATGGGTTCTCAGATAACCCTTTACATCAAATCGTTTATATCTACGTGTGGATTGGGACTGGCAGCGTTAAAAGTGCAGTGGAATTACCGAATATGAAACAGATAGCTAGTGGGAAGCAGCCACACAGCACAGGGAGATCAGCTCGGTGCTTTGTGACCACCTAGAAGGGTGGGATAGGGAGGGTGGGAGTGAGATGCAAGAAGAAGGGGATATGGGGATATATGTATACATATAGCTGATTCACTTTGTTATACAGCAGAAACTAACACAACGTTGTAAAGCAATTATACTCCAATAAAGATGTTAAAAAATAAAATCTAAAAAATAGATTGGAAAGGTTGTATGAGTTCTGTTATCTTCCAAAAGCTCTACTAACTTTTTTTCTTCTTTGGTTGGCAAAGCAATAGATTGAATAACCAAAAATGCTCAGTGCAAGCCTGGATGGCGAGTCCTTTTTAAATGAGTGTTCTGTTTAAAGTGTAAGTGTGCTTTGCTATAACCAGCAGATGCATTTCCTAAACATTGTGTATAACCCTCTTTTTTCTGAGTTCCAGAGGAGCTAACCCTGATGAACAAAAGGAAAGATTCTTTGTGTTTTTCGAGTGACCACCCCCTTAGCCATCAGGTACTAAAAATCGGGTATACACATATATATTGAAATGAGTTCTTTAAAGGAAGCAATGACCAACTATTTGTGATCAGAGAGATGACTTTCACCCTCTTGAATATATTAGAAAAGGCTGAATACTTTCAGCCCAGTCTTAGGTACAAGTTTTAAGTTAACCATAAAGAATTACAAAATACTGATCAGCTCAGTGAAGGGTAGCAGAATATGCCGTCCCCAAATATGCCACTTTGGCCTAAGGATTATTTTGAGTTAAAGGAAGTTGAGAAGAAGCAGGTACAAGAAAGCTCTCTGCCCATCCCTATTTGCCTAAAAGCAAGACATACACCTGCAAAGGTTTCCTGTCTCTCCTCTCTACCAGCAAAGACAGAAGTTAATCACTGGAGACAACTCTAGACCCTTACCAGCTCAGAGATGGCACCAGAAGATCTACACAACAAACTTGGCTAAAACTAGCCCTTATTTACCATTAGTTTTCCCCATAGATTTGCCTTCCCACAATTTGCCACCCGTAGAAGCTCAAAGTCTTTTTCCTTTGTCTGTCACCTCTCTAAAAATTTACTGTTCTTTTGTTAAAATGCTATATAAGCCCAGGTTCTAACCAGTCCTTTGAGTTACTCATCTCTGGGTGTATGCACGATGCACTTATTAATAAACTTCTGTTTGATTTTTCTCTTGTTAATATCTTTTCTCAGTCTGATTTACAGGGCCCGGCCAATGAACCTAAGATAAGTAGAGGGAAAATAACTTTTTTTCCTTCCCTGTACCAGCAACCAATTCCATATTCCCTGTACAACTAAAATAGTCAACATGCCTTATGAGGACCCAATAAATTAGCCCAAGACAGAGTTCCTTGCGGCTGTTTTTTTTGAAATCTGTCTTCAGGCGTTTGGCCAGATGGGTCATCGGGTATGACCCAAGTTTAGAGAACTACTTAGGAACATTCATAACGGACAAAAGAGGGTTCTTAATAATACGAAGTCTGGTTCCTCTGATTTGCTAAGCAAAACAAACAGATTAATAAATGTATGAAAAGCTGCTTGTGAGATGGTAAGCCCCCAGTGACTTGTCTTTGTTGGCTTTTGAAAGGAGGGAAAGGCACGATTAGTTCCTACTTGGGCAGTATCCATTTCCTGAGCTCTAGAATAATATTACATTAGAAAAGTTTTATTTTCCAGATTTTTTTTTGCTTGTGGACAGATACTCCAAATATTTTAGAAACATTATCAATGAAAACCACTAAACCATGTTAAGTATTCACATGCTTCATGTGTGTTAACTCATTGATTCCACACAAAAAACTAGGCTATGAGGTAAATACTATCATTAACCCCATCTCACAGATAAGGAAGCAAAAGCACACCCATGTTAAGTAACTTGCCTGTGAGACAGTTCCAGTAGATTGAACCCTGGCCACCAGGCTGCAGCTTCTCCGTTCTGGTGACAAAAAGAAGGTACTCGAACTGTTGGCACGAGGCTCTGTTTATACACAGGAAATTAAGCCTGAGGCCAAGAAAATTAATTTAAATTCACACAATTATGAAATTTTAGCAACTAAGAACGCGGTATGAGTATGGTTAACTTACTCCGTAAGCTTCCCCAAAGCAACCGCAACAGCTCTGATTCACTGCAGTTGAGCACGCGTGTTATTTACTATGTCTTTAGCTCTGGCTGGTGGAAGAACTGAGGCTATACTTAGAATGTGTCATTGCGCTAATTTTATTCTGTAAATAATAGAATAACTTTTTACAATATTTTAAAACATCTCCACCTTTTCCCAGGCCCACAGACTTACTGCTCCAGCCGCAGACTTTCTTGGTCACTACTGACTCGAAATTTAGTCCTGGTGCATGACGAGATTCTTTTGCTTGTGTTGGTTGTCTGAGTTGTGTTAGCTCGAAAAAGCTCTACTCACTTTTTACACGGGATCAAAGATATAAAACACACATAAGTGTTTTTCAAATGGCAGGTCATGTTTTGGTGAAAATTTCCTCTGCCAAGCTGAGCTCACTTTAGGTAATATATCAGAACAAATTTAAATGGATAAGGAAGGAAGGAAGGCAAAAAAAAAAAAAAAAAAAAAAATCAAAACACAAATTTGGTGGTGTGTGTGTGTGTGGATTCAGGGGTACCAGCAGTGGGGCGGGGGGGTGTTATTAGTTCCTTAACTATCTTCACTTTTTCTTTCTTCTAATCAGCTTCTTCCACGTAAAACTGGGTTCTTTCTCTCCACAGACCACAAAAATCTGATTCTTGTCCTAGCCCAGATGGTGGAGTACAGTGACCATCAACAGAAGAAGAGATCCAGTAAAAATAAAGGTCAGGATGATGCAGGCCCTAGGTGCCACCTGGGTAGGTAACGGCTTGAGAATCTGTGTCTGAAATGCCAGGCTGGAAAGTCACATCTGCCCAGAGGATCCGGCAACTGTTACCGTGTTTTGGTGTGCCCACCTCTCTGAACCTGCTGAATGTCACTCTCTACCACATTTACTATGCATCACATAGCTGAGACAGCGCTTTCTCATTTCTGAGTAAATGACCATGAGTAAAGACGGTCATGCCTTGAAAATAGTGATGGGAAATAATTCCATTACCTTGGGCGGACTGCCCTTTCACGACTGTCAGGCAACCGAACAGAGGAAACAAGTCGTAACGCTAAGGGCAGACGCTGAGACACATCAAAAACTTTTCCCTAATACTAAAGAGTGGAGGAGAATCCTAGCTTGGGGGAGATTTATGTAACTGAATGTCAACACAGATTTCAAAACCTCTTTTGGAATTGCTGACAGATCTCCGGACATCTGCTGTGTAGTTTGGTGGAAGAACAGAGCTCTGGTTTTAGGCCTGCCTGAGTTTTGTGACTAGTTTCTGCTACTTATGAGGTGGAACCAGAGACAAGTTAGCCTGACTCAGTTTCTTGATCTCTTAAATGGGGATAATGCCTTTCTCTCAGCAGTCTTGTGAGGATTAAATGAGATCATATATGCACATTGTCTGACTTAACAGTGTTCCTGTCACCTGCTAGCTAGGTGATCTTGGGAAGGCTGCCTAACTTCACAGCTTCTTCATCTCTAAAATGGGGATAATTCATACCTCCCAGGTCTGCTGTGACAAGTAAGTCAGGGTAAGTCGTGTTCATCTAGCATTGAATCCAGTCCACTTCCTAATGTCTTCCTCCACCTTCAGAAATGGAAACTTGAAACACATCATCTCCTAAAGAACAGCAGTTACTTAGAATTGGTATGAGGAAGGTGTAGGCCTGACTATGCCTCTGCTACTTCTTAGGCAGAGATGAAAATGCTGTCTTCAACTTTTCCTGCCGACCGTGATGATAAATTAATAGCAAACTGTGTTTAGGCACCGTTCATCTCTAGGGAGCTCTAGGCACGGTGGTGACATAATCTTCACAGCACCCTGAGGAAGAGGAGATGAGTGATTTAATCACCATCTTCAAGAAGACGGAGGGTTATCATCTGGCTGGTGACCAGTTGATTCCACCACAACCAAAGCCAGATAAAGAGTCAGCAGGCCCAAGTTGCAGGGAAGATCTGAGTTAACCCTTCGAGATATGTCTTAAGGAGATTCCTATTCAGGCAGTATTTCATTTCAAAGTACTGAATTATGTGGCTACTATTTATAGCTTTCCAGTGGCAAGTGAAAAGTATCTTTCTTTACAGTATCTACACAGTTTGGCTTAACACCTGGGTGATTCCTTTGGGCAGGTCTTCCCTGGAACTACTCTAGCCAATTTTCAGGGTGGGCTACTTGGCAGTTCCCCAGGGACATTCGGAAAAGGCTCTGAGCAGGTTATCCCATGGTTGAGTGAGCTTCAAGCAGCTAACCCAGACCCAGCCTGAAGGTTAAAAAATGCAACGGGTTTGATTAGCTACCTGAGCTTGTGAAGGGTGTCCATGGGCTGAGCACGAGTGCCTATGTCATTAGAGTAGCTGTAGGACTTTCAAAACCTCAGGACCCCTCGGGGAATGATATATAATTAATTACAATCAGAAGCAGTAGGACTATCACCCTTCTTTCCTGTGGTTGCTATGGTGAACAAATGGTATGGTTGCCAGCAAGAGCGACTGGGGGCATGGAAGCTGCTATAAACCAGAAGCACCAGCAAAACCTCAACCCCTCCCCAACTAGGGTCCAGCAAGAGGCTGATAGGAGAGGCAGAATCCAACGGTGGTAGAAACATTGGTCACCGGCGCTATCCTCTTCCCAGCCCCTGATGATGGCCAGCTGACTCGTTCTCGATAGGTGTGTTATTTTGGATAACGCTTCTCAAATTTTTACACGCCTGTAAATCACCTGGATATCATCTTGTTAACATACAGATTTTGATTCAGTAGGTCTCTAGGTCTGCATGCGTCAGAGCCCTCTATCCACAGAGGCTTAGACAAGACAGATTTTTTTCCTTCTTTATGTAGCCCTGCTCCTTGAAGTTGCAGGGCCCAGGCTTCTTCTGCCCTTTTGCTAGGCCACGCCGGGTTTGTTGTCCTGGTCTGTACAGTCTTCATTGCACCCGTTTCTATATCTGCAGTTTAACCAGCAGGCTTGGGGAAGGGAAGGGCATGCCCATCTCCTTGAGGGCCTGATCGAGAAACTGCACGTTCCTTGTTCCACTTTTTTGGCTAGAATTTAGTCACTTGGCCACATCTAGCTTCAAGTACGGTTGGGAAATATTTTATTTTATACACATTTTATTCTATGCTTGCAGGTGTCCACTGAAAATTCCATGACCACGGAAGGAGAGAATGCATGTTAGGGAAGGCTAACAGTCTCCATCACAGTTGGGGATAAAACTAACGACAGCAGAATGTTACTGAGTACTTACTCTCTGCCAGGCACAGTCCCTTAAATCATTCAATCTTCACAAAAAATGCCATTGGTAGGCATTATTATTATTCCCGTTTACAGATAAAGAAACTGAGGCTTAGAGAGGTTAAGTCGCTTGCTATGGTCGTACAGCTGAGGCCGAGGCAGGATTCGAATCCAGACACTCACTCCAGAGCCTGAAATCTTGGGAGCAAATAAAGAGCTGATTATAGAGACAGCAAGCAGGACAGGGGCAGTTTCTAGCAAAGGGGTCCTGCAGCAGTGGGAGGGTGCTGGGTCACGAGTCAGAGTTCCAAGTAAAAACATCTTACTCATTTCCACGAGCAAGTTGTGGCTTACTTGGGGCAATTTATACATTGTATTTCCAGAGGCAGAAGGATGAAGACAGCACAGCGATTCTTCTTTGGAGTTGGAAGACTTGTGAGTTAAGGGGCTTATTCCCTGATGTGGTGGCATGGGCATGACCGTCTCGAGGGCTTGTGGCCTGCTGGTCTTCTGCCTCCTCCCCTGCAGCAGACACCACTCTGAATAGCTGGTGCACTTGTCCCAGAAGAGCGACAGCTGGCCAGGGCTAGATGGGGCCACTGCTTTGTGTCACAGTCACAAGTTAGAGGACATTTGAAAACTGTTTTTCCAGGCTTTTTTTTCCCCTTCTTTTCATGAAAGGGGCTTTTTGTTAGTACTGCCTTTGTTTAGGGATGATAAAGGGACCATTTATTGGAATGAATTACTGACTCGAGTGCTGCCAGAGGTCTTAGCGAGAGGATAGCCCTCTGGCTTCACTTCAGCAGGTGAATGGAAACAACCAATGGGCGTTGGTCTCAAGGGCATTTTGGAGTTTGCTCCATCAGCAACTTTGAGTATAGTTGCTGGCCGAAGTCGAGTCCAGGGTAGGCAGTCAGAGACAGTACTAGCAATAATATTAATAAAACATAACACCTTTTCCTTTGCATATGAAAAATGTCAAACGATCAGGAGGTCTGTTGTCCAGGACTTACAGAGAATGATCTATTTCTACCCACTACTAAATTTCTAAATCTCCACTACTAAAATAGGGTCCCAGTAACAATCTCAGCTCATCTTTCTGAACCTCTGAAAAAGCCAATCCTCTCTGCAGAGCCAACTGAATGTTGGTGGAAAAAAAGTCAAACAGCTGAAAACAAGCCAGATTCTCTAAGACTCTGTGGAATTCACATAGACATGAAACATTTAAAGATACTTTAAAATAATTTTCTTCAAATGGTGCTCCAGGGACTTTAGAAAAAGATATGAAAATACTAGTAAGCCAAACTTGTACATTTTAACTTGTGTTTCCCCCATGTCTAGAGCGTGCGGTGCCAACATAAATTTGTGAAGACATATGGGTTGACGGTATATTTGGGCCCATAATCTCATCTGCTGTTTTATTGAGACTCCAAGACCCAGTATATTTAACGTCTGCTAGATGAATCAGCATTTCTTAGGAAGCCTCTTTTAAAATATGGCTATTTGCAAACAGTGGCAAGGAATGCGGCATTTAAATCAACTGACCGTGAACTCTTCAGAGTTTAAGGAAATCATTAAGGGCTAATAAAATCAATAGAAGTTTGGGTAAGAGCAAAGATACCGCTTGATATCGTCTGAAGGCATGTTAACACCAATCAGCTAGCTCTAAGTGACTGGACCCCAGGTACTGATAAGGAAACAGGTGCCTAACGGCAGGTGCCAGTGGTCAGGCTGTGGGAAGGTCAGACCGGCTCCTACAGGCCTCTCCTCTGACAAGCAAGGTGAGTTGTGGGTAGGCTGCCACTTGTGCCCTTCAAAAACAACAGGCACTTGTCTTAAGAGAGGAACGCAAGTTTCCCAGTCCATAAAGCAAGGATCGTAAGGTCTGGCCTGTTTATCTTACAAGCAAGACAGTGTGGCATCCTTCTAAAGACACTGTACCAATTTCTGCTGGTGGCATTACTACGCAGGGAGAACAGTGCCCTATGTGGCTGGTGGTAAGGAAATGTCCAGGAGTGTTTACAGGCAGAGTTTCTAAGTGCAAAGCTTCACCGAAGCTCCTCTTTAACCAAATGTGCCCCCTCCCAGCCGTTATTCATGCACAGATTCTGTACACCTTCTGTATTACAACTGTGATCAATCATTTGTATTATTTGCCTAATTGATATGATCTCCCACGCTTTGTTATAAACCTCCATGTAGCCAGGGGCTGTGACTTATTCCAACAGTTAATCCCCAGTTCCTTGAACTTGCAAGGCACAAAGTAGGTACATAATCAATACCAGCGAAATCAATCAGTGAATGCTGAGAGAAATGGAGGATGTGTACCTGGGAGAGAATGTGCTTACACCAAAAATCCGCCTCTGCCCTCCGATTTTCTAAACTTGGGCTTTTATAAGCTAGTCTTCTTTCTACCTCAAGTCTTTTAGGAGGAGAGGGAGTAGCCAGGATGCTGGGGCTGGGGTCAGCTGCTAACTCAGCCACAGTGGCTGCAGCCTTTCCTATTAGCGATACTACTTCTCGAGGTATTTAGAAGCTCTATGGCAAGCAAAGATCACCACCGCTTCCAACAGGCCAGTAGCCCGAGATCAATTTTGGGGAGGAAAAGCAAGAATGTTGAGTCCATCTTTTCACATTCTCTGCAAAATCCTTCAAGCCACGCTAAGGTGTGACAAGAGACTATCCACTGTTTCACTAAATGAGTCCAGTCTTATATGGAGAGGACACTACTTTGTTACCTAGAGTGCCAGACAGTTCTCTTCTCTTGAAACAACACTCCTGTAGAATGGCCTATGAAATACCTGTCAACCAATACCCACACAGGTGGCATGGAATATTTTGATTTTCTGAGATGGGTTTAGCCACTTTGTAAGTTAGATAAAGAAGGAAAAACTATCATCCAAAAAGTATATTCTGCCAGCATTTCCCCGGACATGACCCCTCCTAGCTGCAGACAAACACAGGAAGTACAGCCTGTCACTAAAATGAATAGAGATATAGTCAGTTTTCCAACTCAACAAACTACAAATCCTATTTTTTCCCCCACAACAGTGGAAAGGGCAAGTAATTTAATGATACTTGCTCTGAATTTGTGTTATCTTCCAAATGGTGATATACTGGAAGGATGTCAGTCATCAAGCCATTAAATTTTTATTTTGCCTGTAATTAAATTTATTTAAAAATAACATTTTCTATTTATTGGCAGCTCTATAGTAGTGATAGAAAAATGTATCATATAACCAGAACTCCAGACTATGGAAAAACAGCTATGAGTAAGGAGAGCATTCTTTTATTTTTTCTTGTTATTTATTCTTAGAAAACAAACAAACAAACAAACAAACAAAACTCCCTCGACGCCCTACACACTTTTACTGCATTCCAGGCCTTTCAGAGTGTAAAATCTATAAAATGGGATTCTCAGAAGCGGTAGCACCAGTTAAATATTATAAGAAGTGCTTATTTGAGGTGCTTGAAATTAAAACAAAAAAGAAATCAGTATTTCAGCGAATCTGAATTTACAAGATCGGACCTGATACGCCTTCAGAGGTCTGAGCTAAAGGACTATTGCACCAATTCAGCAAAGTAAATCAAGACACCTCAAAAAAAGGTGGTATAGTAAGAAAATGTCAATTTAATCATTTACTTTAGCAGGCAAGCAATTTGTAAACATTCAGTAGCGGCAGCATCCAAGTTACAAACAATTTAAAAAGAAACCAAGATTAGTGATTATAATTTTTCCTTCCCTTTCCCCAAAAGAAAAAAGAAAAAGATTTGGAAGTGAATGACTTAACACACTATAAACGTTGAACATTCAGTTATGTCTTCTATCAGCCTTCTATGCATCCTCTCTGTTGTATTTTTAAAGGTGTATCTACTCCTAAAATGCATTATCTTGCAATAACTGGTACATGAGCACTTGCCATCTAGGAAGTTGTTCCTGCACACGGATGTGCACATCTGATCTCAGTTTAAATCCCATTTGCAAAGGGAATATTTATGTCTTGATTCAATGCTTCTTTGACTTCGAGTGGCAGGGTGTCAAAAAGGTGATCTTCCACAACAAGCCCGCTCTTCTTGAGCAGGCGACACTGGCCCAGCTGGGCTGGCAGGCGGTCCAAGCAGTTCCCTTTCAGCTCCAGCTGGGTGAGCTGGGAGAGCTGACCGATCTTCTCTGGGAGGGAAGTGATGCAGTTCTGCCCCAGATTCAAAGTCCTCAACTTAATGCATTTAAACAACTGTTTTGGCAGAACGTCCACTTTGTTCCCCGTGATATGCAAATGCTGCAGGTTCTGAAGTAATCCTATTTCTATTGGGATCATGGAAATGTTGTTGTAGCTTACATCTAAGCATCTGAGTTTCTGTAAACTAAACACTGCCACAGGTAGGGATTCGAGCTTGTTGTTAGAGAAATAAAGTGACTCCAAGTTTTTGACGTGGGTGATGGAGGGTGGAATGGTAACGATTTTATTATGCCACAGTTTTAAACAAGTCAGTCGCTTTAAATGCTGGAAACTGATGATTTCTTCAATTGTGCGTATGTTATTTGACTTTAAATCTAGTTCCTGCAAGTTAGAGAGGCTGAAAATAGCATGTGGAATTCTCTCTAGCTCACAGTTCTGGAGCTCGAGCTCGGCGACATTCATCATCTTCTTAAGGCTGTTCAGTACCAGGAGTTTAGTGCCGTCATTATGAACGACTAACCTTGTGAGATGCGGAGCCACATCTGTAATGTTGGAGGGGACTTTGGTCAGATTGCTCTTCACGTGGAGAATCTTAAGGTGCCGCAACTCTCGGAGGGATTCAAGTCCTATCATCTTATTGTTTTCAGAGTTCAAGTTGCCTATCAAGTACAGCTCGCGAAGGTTTTTGAGCAGATACACCCAGGCGGGAATTTCTGCCACGTCGGTGAACTTCACGTGAAGGCATCTCAAGTGATCACGGAGGAAGCTAAAAGCAGTCTGTTCCACTTTTGCAGGGCAGTGGCAGAGGTGAAGCTCTTGGAGGTTAGTCATCTGAGAAATCTTAGCAGGAATTTTAGCTTCTGGGATCAGCTCGAGTTTTAGCACATCCAGGTCTGTGAGGTCGAAGACAGCATCGGGCACACCTGAGAGCATAAACAGATGGAGCTCCTGCTTGTCCTGGGCGTTGCGTGACACGTGCTGCCTCAGTTTTTCAAATGTCCACTCGTGGTTCAAACTGATTTCCCTCAGTTTATTTTCACTGACTTCCGACAAGAACACCCCGAAACGCTTGGAATACAGCTGGTCATACTGGTCTACCATGTGTAGAAGGAACGCAAAATCATTTTTGACATCTGGAATGTCACTGAAACTGCTCTCTTCTCTGACTTTTTCAAAAGAATATTCCTTCAAAGGTATCCTGAATAACCAGAAGAGAGTGTAGAGGCAGATAAAACCATAAACGCAAATAATGGATATGTAACTGATGAGCAGTTTTTTCAGCATGTATGCCATGTTGTGGGTGCACTCAAACACCTCGTAACCCGTCAGGTGCTCAACTTTGGGCTTGCAGACGTGTTCAAAGCTGATCGCATTGACGAAGTTTGCAGTGTAGCAGAGGATAAAGATGAACTTGGCTGTTTTGATAACTGTTTGGACCACGTAGAGTTTATAGATCAAGTCACTGTCTTCCACGTGAGCACGGAACTTCCTCACTTTCTCAAACAGGGCTTTGGCCTGTTCCCCGTCCTTTTTGTCCAGGATGGTCATGCTGGGGACTTCAATCACGGGCTTTTCAGCTGAAAATTTGAAGCCAGTTTTGCTGATCATTGGGGTGCTGGCGCTGGGGCTCCCTTCATCACTGCTGGTAGATACGTGCTTTGGTAGAGTCTGGGCACCTGTTATTCTCTGCTTGTTTTCCTCCGAGTCTTCGCATGCTGTCTCAGACAACGCTTTAGTAGTCCAAGGAGATTCAAAGCACTTTCCTAATATTGAAACGAAATGTTCTACTTTTGAGCATGTTTTGGGATATTTGAACCAAAAGTTGCTACTGACCATGAGAATAATAGTATGTATAAGAGCAAGGTACGGAAAGTACTTAGAATACCACGGAAGGGCCAGGTGGTAACACATCTGATTAATAAATACATATTGCTGAAAATCCAAGTTTGTTTTTCGGCCTGCTGGGTCTTTCTTTGCCTCCTGATTTGGAACCGTGGAATCTGTGTGAGGATATGTGGCTCTGAGAGGTATGTCAGGTGTCACAGCAGATGCGCCAAAGGAAATCTCATTTGTCATCCGCCCATCTTGGTCTTGGTCTGTGGCTGACTCCACCTTCGGGATGTTGGTGGTAACGTCGGCACTTCCTGGTGGTGTGTGTGCCTTTGAATTTACAGGAGATGGCAATACTGGCAAGCAGACCACCTGATCTTTGGTAAGTTGCATGGTTCCTGCAAAGATGGCTACCATCAACATAACGACAGCCAGGTAATCCATAAACACGTCCCACCATGGTTTCAGGATTCGGTAAGTTGGTTGAATGTCATTAAGTGAAGCAACTTCCGCAAGGGTAAACATTCCTAGAAAACAGGCGAACAAAAGACATTATGACACAGATGCAAGTGAAAACATTAAATGAGAAAATGCTTTCTTTTTCTAGTTTCTTCTTCCATTTTCTCCAACCAACCATTCTCCCTTGCATCGTGCTCCTCCTATGCATCGTTTACTCTACCTGGAATACTTCCTCCTCATTCCTTCATGAGGCTATCAGGTTTCTGTTGCCTTTCCCAGGAAGCCCTCCCTGATCCCTAGTCTGGGTGAGGTGTTTCTCTGATGTGCTCCCACAGGACTCTGTACCTCTATCCATCACAGCCCTCATCACACTGGCAGAACCAACTGTTCACTTGTCTGATCCCCCATAAGATAATAAGTTTCATGGGGACAGGGATCATGTCCGTTTTCCTTACTGCTATACAGTCAATGCCTGAAACACAGCTGATGCTCAACCAGTGAAACACTGTACAGGTTCTTGATCATCACCTTTATCACCATCATCATCATCAACATCAAAATTCCTCAAGAACATTTATTCACGGTCTATATATTGTATTAGGCAGACGAGCATTTTATTAAACTTAATTGCCATTACAAGCAACCTGGACCCAAGTAAGAATAAAAACTCGGGGGCTTCCCTGGTGGCGCAGTGGTTGAGAGTCCGCCTGCCGATGCAGGGGACACGGGTTCGTGCCCTGGTCCGGGAGGATCCCACATGCCGCGGAGCGGCTGGGCCCGTGAGCCATGGCCGCTGAGCCTGTGCTCCGCAACGGGAGAGGCCACAACAGTGAGAGGCCCGCGTACCGCAAAAAAAAAAAAAAAGAATAAAAACTCTAAGCCACTCCTCAACATAAAAAGTTAAAGGACCACACAGCAAAGAAACTGTGGGATTCTTGTAACCAGGGACATCTTACAGCTGTCATAGTGTCAACGGTAGTTTTCAAGCACATTGTACTTGGGACAGGTTTTTTTTTTTTTTCGGTACGCGGGCCTCTCACTGTTGTGGTCCCTCCCGTTGCGGAGCACAGGCTCCAGACGCACAGGCTCAGCGTCCATGGCTCACGGGCCCAGCCGCTCCACAGCATGTGGGATCTTCCCGGACCGGGGCACGAACTCGTGTCCCCTGCATTGGCAGGTGGACTCTCAACCACTGCGCCACCAGGGAAGCCCTGGGACAGGTTTTGATTCCAGGAGAGAGAAGAGGAGGCTGATTACTTTCCTAGAGGAGGAAGAAAAGGTAAAAAAGGTGGGAGGCAGAGAACACGGCAGTAGAGTACCATAATGTCACATTGACCCTGAATGGTCACCAGCTCGGCCCAGCACATCCCTTCAAGGGCGATAACACCTGAACAACCAACACCAGCATGCTACGACTCCAGCCTCAGATGGCTTTTCTCTTCCAGCACGCAGTCCACGCTGCCACTCCCCAACAAGCGTTTTGGGGCCCTGCCGTTTCCTCCATCCCATTTCCTTTTTTTTCTTTCTGTTGAACTCTGATGTATTCTTCAAGTCCCAGCTCAAGCACTACCTCTTTCTCAAGCTCCTATCATACTGTCTAAAAATAATCTATTTCCAGTGTTAGTCTCTTCAACTAGCTCTTGAGCTCCTCCTGGGTAGAGACTATGTCTTATTCACCTTTGTATCTACCGTGCCCTATTCTCTCCCCTTAGGAACAGAGAAGGCATTGAGTAATGATGATGATGATGATGATAGCAGCTATCATTTGTCATCTTCCCTCCATATACCAAGCACCGTATCAGGAGCTTTGCATCTGATACAATCCCCTGCTTTTGTACACAGTACATTCCTGAAAATGAATGTATTAAAGTTGAGGTTTGGGGGCTGAGGGAAGGCTTCTATTTCTAAAATGCTACACAATCTTATAATATCCACCAGAACTCCTAAAATCAAAAAGACAGGTAATACCAAGGATGTGAGGATGTGGAGCAGTTAGAACACTTAAACACTGCTGCTGGGAGTGTGAATTCATATAACTGTGTTGGCAAGTTTTTGCTTTAATATCTACCAAAGCTGAATATATGCAAACTCTATTGCCCAGCAATCCCATTGCTAACTATATACCCATGAGAAATACACATACTCATCAAAAGACACGAACAAGAACATTTCCAGCAGCGCTCTTTGAAACAGCCCTAAAATGGAAGCTATCCAAATGCCCATTAGCGCTAGAACGGGAAAATGAAATGTGGTATATTTACAAAGTGGAACATCAGACAGCAACAAGAATGAATGGTCTGGTTACAAGGGCATATTCGGTTCATAAAACGTGATCTGTACACTTGAGGCTATGTGCCTTTTTCGTATGCATGCTTCAACTTCAATATGGAGTTTCAAAAAGAAATGGTAAAAGAAGCTGTAGCAGAAACAGCTGCCCTAGGAATGTGCTGGGACACGAGACTGAGGCTTTGCCTCACCCCTGTCCCAAGGCACCCCCAGGCTGGCTGGGGTCAAAGGCCATGTGAACCCGTAACCTTCTCCGGCAGCCTCCCCTTGCTTGAGAGAAAGGGCCTGCTCTCCCTGGGGTACAATCTGCCACAGAAAAGAGGGTGCAGGGGTATGAATGTACAATGTACAAAAGCTCTGGCTGGTAACAGTTTAACGTATACAGACAGAACACAAGTGGAACACTGCCTGAATTCCATCTAACCTTCACAACATTCCTCTAAGTTGCCAAAGTGTTATTACCTCCCCTTGACAAGTAAAGAAATAGGCTCATAGGAGTTAAGTTGTGGAAGTCAAATAATTAGTGGTGGAGTCTGGATTTAAAACCTCATTTAAGGCCAAACCACCTGTTCTTTCTACCAAATTCTATCATCTCTTTTCTTTACTTCTCATGTTTGGAGTGCTTTACAGTTTGCAAGCTACTTTGCCATAAAATATCTCAATTGATTCTCACAATAACCCAGTGAACTAGGCATTACTATTGCCCAAGGATATGAGGAAACCTGAGGCACAAACATCTTAAATGACCTTCCCGAGCCAATTAAGTGACAGAGCTAACAGAATCTTTCATCTTCAGACCTCTTTCTCTATCACGCTGTCATCCAATGACTGAGCTGTTGGCTAAGGCTTGGCCGTTGAAGGAAAGACCTTCTCACTGTTGTCCTTGGCTTTGAAGAGACAGAGGAGTGAAATTATGTAATCATCACCTTCCCTAAAACAACCTTTTATGACACTGACTCACAATTCAAGAAAACCGCAAGTCAGGCACCATGGAGAAGATAGAAATGGCCCGTCAAGGAGCTCCCAGTCTAATGGGGGATGACAAGCAATAAGTGTGCTATTAATACATGGTAAGAAAATTGCTGACCTGGTTAATGCAAGGTATAGGAGAGGCACAGGACAGGGAAAACTCACATTTGCATTTGGTTAGTGGGAGGATTTCACAAAGATCTGGTTTTTCAGATGAGACTGGAAGGATGGGGACTGCCACGGGGTGGTGGGAATATAATTTTGGCAGAAGAAGTAGCAAGTCAATGACATAGACACATGGGAGAAATTATGTTATAGAAACTACAAATAACTCTAATGTCATTCTATTATTAGTCTAGTATGCCCCTCAATAGGTATCACATTTAATGGGTAAGCCAAGAGATGGAAACCAAGGCATAGATGGTTTAAATGCAGTTATAAGGAAGTGCCTGGGCCATAAGGCAGGAAACCAGTACTTTCCTGCAATGTCAGCCACCGACTAGCTCTTATCTCGAACATAGGACTTCAACTAATGCGTCTGTTCTCCTATTTCACCTATCAAAAACTGGGTGCAGTACTGGGAGTGCTTCAACCACTAACTGAATTAGAGATGCAGTGGCACTTTGAAAATAAAAGTTGCTTTTCATACATTGTGTATGTGTGTGTGTACAAAGGACGTTAAATACACATTCATATAATATAGTGTATTAAGTCTATTATGATCCTCAGGTGACTTTCTAATCTAAAAGTCAAGTCAATGAGAGAGGAGATCGTACCTAGTTATCTTGAGGCTTGATCTCTTTAGTGAGTCAGGACTCAGAATGGTTATAAATGGTTATTAGGGGATTTTTTTTTTAACCTGAGGAAGGCACATTAATAAGTACTAATTGCGTACATGCTCTGGGCTCTCCTTTATATGTCTGTTGCAAAGAACTTAAAGAATTACATTATAAGGAAGTGGATTTCACATTCCAAGACTTCTCCATGGCACATATGAAAATCAGCTTAATATTCCTGTAAGCAAACATTTCTCATGGAAGTTGAGGAAGCTTTTTGTACTAGAACTGAAAGGGGAATGTTATTGGACTTTGGCTGGACAAAGATGAATCAGAAAATAAAAGAATGGAGCTATATTAGTTTATGATATGTGATTCTGTTTCTTATCTTACGGCCAATAATAATGGAATAAACCAATAACCAATTGGTTCAGAACAACCCTGAACCTGTGAATATACTATAAAACACTGAATCGTACACCTCAAATGGGTGAATTGTATGGTATATGAACTATATCCCGGTAAAACTATTAAAATTTAGGAGCTAGACCTCAATCTTTGTTAATTTTATTGTCTAAACAGACTCTCAACTGAAATAGGAAACTGAAAGTAGATAGGATTATAGCCTAATTGTAGATACTCATGCTAGACTATGTATATTCTAAGTTCAAACATGTTTTTAGATGGCTGCTATGTTATGATTGAACTGAACTGGTTCTGGAGAAAAATATTTAGCATTTTACTTATCCTCTCTAAGCATCCATGCCTCACCTATAAAATCTTGATATCAACACCTCTCAGGGTCATGTGGGTCATGTATTGGAAATACCAGTTCAGGGTCTGACACAAAGTTAAGCCCCCAAAGATGTTTGCTGAATCTGAATGCAGAAAAAGCATCATTAAGGTGAAAGCAAGCCCATCTTAATCAGTCTTTAACTGAAAATGGCTGGGCCAATTTCTTGAATTTTGAACTAGCATGTAACACTATGTTCACAGAATTCATTCTGTAATAAATGATTGACAAAACTTTGCATTCAATTTCATTTATTCAAAAACATTTCAATTAAAATTTCTTATATTAGGAGGTGGCATATTATACTAGAAAGAGCACAACTTTGATGCCAAAGAGACCAGGACTCAAATCTTGCCCTTTCTTTCCTGTTTATTAGCAGTATAAACGTGGTAGTGTTTGCTGGAAAACTTACACTAATGAGATTATTATTAGCACACAGAGAAAGTCTAGCATTAAAACAGAAAAATATGATCACCATTAAAACTTAAAAATCTCGTCCCATCTGCACTAGGTCTTCGTACCCCTATTAAAAGGAAGAAAGTCAAATGGCTTTGAAACGTCATTTAATGAAAAGGGTTTAACGTAAGAAGCAGCAAATAGCTTGACTAATCAGTCTAATACATACACTTCCCACCTAGGTACGAGTTCCCTACCCGATCAAATACCAACTTTCATTTTCTTTTTACAGTGTTCTGTGAAAAGACAATCGGCCTTCTTGGTCAAACTGGGAAAATGGGAGAATACCCAAGAGACTGGTGAGGATCAAGTTCTCAAATCTTACACAGAAATAAGTAAAAGGAAAACAAATTAAAGTTCATAAAGAGGTAATAAGCTACACACTCACTACGAATAACCCTTCCTCAACACCCAGCATACACGAGCGCATGGATACACACACACCATACCCAATTCAGGTACCTAAAATTCATATGGTTAAAGAAAATGAATGCTTCACATATAGAATGAGAAGGAATGATTCAGTCTTTTTCCAACAGAGCTCTGTATTACTGGTATTATATAAGTGTTAACAGTTATGGATTACAATTATACAAGATACTCTATAGTTGATATAATTCTGTATACAAATGAAACAATTAGTGTTACTCCCTCTTAAAGATTATGATAAGAAATTATACTTTTAAAAGTAGTTTTCTTCTAACACTACTTTGGTTTAGATACCTCAAAAATAACTGAAAAAGATATTTAAAGAAAAAAATTCCAGAGTTTTCAGGAAACTTCTTATATAAACTCTATCAAAATCAGATTCCACACTGGGCAAAACCCATCCATTTAATGCCTGAAAGTAGAGGACTATAAAAATTTCAGAACTTGTTAACTATAAAAAGAACTTTATACAAAGTATACTTTAGTACCTATTGGAGGTTTTTCTCTAGAGTACTGCTATTCACAGAGAAAATTTACTTCAAAGCTCAAAGCTGAGAAATGTAACTCTAAATACACTTTAGTAGACCTAAGGCAAACTATCTTAGGAAATATAACAAATGAGTTAACACACTGTTGTGAACTTTTTTGCTTTTTCTTGTAGCTTTTGATTTTAAAAGTCAAGTCCCATGTTTGAGAGCTAGAAATGAGATATTATTCAAGGAACAATACGGAAAAGCCTCTAAATCAATGGCTTCCACATTTTGTTCCACACAACATCAGAGTCTCTTCTACAAATTATCACTAGCGTTCCCCTTAACCACAAACTCTGGCCAACAGAATTTCAGAAATGCTTCAGGACCTACAGGACTCTCTTAATATACCCTCTACTAGAAACTTCATTTTATTCAACAAATATTTATGGAGTATACTCTGTGTGCTGGATACAGATCCTAGAGATAAAAAGGGGAATAATAATAATAAAGTAGCTGTCCTGACTGAGAAAGCAGCCTGGAGTAAATACAAACAGAAAAAAGAGATAATAGGCAAATGGTTGACTAGCCCCTAAAAAGAGAGCCAGCAGCTAACGGATCTTAATAAGGGATCCAGAAAAAGCCATCCCAAGATCAGAACTAAGTGTCTGGTCAAACCTTTATAATCATAATTTCACCCAGTTTACTAGGCAGCCAGTGGGATTTCTAAGGGGAGCTTTATTTGCATTTCTGCTGCTTCTTTCCATCTATAAGATAGAAACTTAGACCCAAAATGACCATTTTCCTTTTAAGGTCACTCACCTTCAATCTTGCTTCTCTAGAGTATGTCCGGCACGTGCCTGAAACTGGGCTAAGGGAAGTGAACTAGGATGGAGCTCCCTGAAACCCTAGCAGCTTTCCATGGTTCTGGGAAGTCTGCCACATTCTCTTCCAGCTGTCTTTGGGACAGAATGCCCCTCTGATGACAAACCCATGGATATCTGCTCTGGATATGGACAGCTGGGAGCCCAGCGTTCCTTATTCCTGGTTTGGTAAAGACTGCTAGAAAGCATGTGGGTACCTTGACCCAGTGCTCTACTTACTAACTCTCAAAACACTTCTTGAAGTTAGGAAAAGATACTCAGACATTGATACAGTGTACCTTGGATAGGTAGCTTATTTAGTTAAAAAAAGCTACTTCGCAGTTTATTAGGGACCTTAGCCATCAGTACGAAAAACGTATGCAGAGTTAGACAATGGTTGCTCATGACCCTTCTGAACTGGGAGCTCCATCAGTCTGGCTAGTTCCCTTTCTCCCTCCACCTGGGTTTGAATCCCTAACCTAAAGGGAGGAGAGTTTCTTCCATCTGCATGTCCCCAGGGCATGGCACAGGACAGGCACTTAATAAAGGTCTGTAACTGAATGAATCACGCAGCCCTGTAACAGCATTCTAGGAGAGGGCTCAGAAGGCACTGAACCTGGGAGCCAAATGCTGCCACTATTAATTACAGCGACATGTAAGGTCACTATTAATTATGCCAAAGTCAAAATGACCAGTTCTGACAGGCGTTCTTCAATGTCCAGATGGGCGGTAGTACACAATTCTTTGGAACAGGTTATTCTGAAGGTAACTCATTCATAGACCATCTGCATGCAGTTTGGCTCATAATTAAACATTTTACAGGAAAACAAAAAGACACAGGTAAATTTGTCTTTAAAACCTTCAAAACCTTGACCAGGACAGAAGACTGAGATCTGATTTCTGATGGACAGCAGGTGACAAGCCAGTGTGAACTCTAGGGCAGAGGCAAATGAGCACCAATTAAACACACAGCCAGGTGATGCAGAAGGCCAGAGAGGAAGGAGCGCCAGAGAGGCAAACTCTTCATTATATGAGATAATGAAGCTGCCAGAGCCTCAGGCCTTCCTTCTCCTTGTCCGCCGGGGAGTTTGCTGCCCTTCCCCCTGGGCAATGGATGCGGAAGTTCTGATTGTATCTAACTGTGCACACACACAGTTTACTAGAGTCGATAAACACTTAAATCAGAAAACCGTGTCAAAGTGTTGAGCAAGTGCCCAGAACGGTAAGTGCTTAATAAGATTAGCCACTGTTATTATTCACTGTGTTCAGTAAGCTGTTTTATAGAAAGAACCCTATACAAATACATCTTTACTACTAGCTGTGAAAAGAAGTTTGTCTTTCATGATTACTGATATGAAGAGCCGTGGAATCCAGATGTTCTCCACTTAGCTTTGGCTTTCAAGAAATCTGGCTAAATTTTATATATGTATTATAAACATTAACTCTTAGCCTGAGTCTTCTTTTTTTTTTTTTTTTTTTTTTTTTGCGGTATGTGGGCCTCTCACTGTTGTGGTCTCTCCCGTTGCAGAGTACAGGCTCTGGACGCGCAGGCTCAGCGGCCATGGCTCACGGGCCCAGCCGCTACGCGGCATGTGGGATCTTCCCGGACTGGGGCGTGAACCCGTGTCCCCTGCATCGGCAGACAGACTCTCAACCACTGCGCCACCAGGGAAGCCCTTGAGTCTTCATTTAATTATTCACTTACTCATCCCTTCACCCATGAAATATATACTGTATACTGAAGTACTAACATGAGGCACATTCCTGGAGAAAACTTGGTGAGCAAATTCAGGCGTATTTCCTTTCTCACAGAGAGAAATGTTCCTGTAACTGGATATAGAAAATGGTCAACTGAGAAGAGCTACCAAGAAGAGGAACAGGCAGAGGCAGATTTGCTGTGCAGTGAAAACTCAAGCTTCAGGACACCTTCCTTCCACAGGCCCCTTTCAAGGCCCTGCACCTACTTTTATGTCTCTAACTTGGTGTTCTTTTTCTTAAAGAGGGCTCTTCCCCCAATTTCAGATTCCAGAAAAGCCAGACCTTCCCTGCTTGCCTGGGATTATGAAGGCGGATAACACGGGACTTTCCGCCAGTAAGACTGAGGAGGAAATCAGGACTGACGTGAGGGGTGAAGAAAGAGTGCACGATGGGCTGGACCAGAACGTCCAAAGGCCGTGTGGAGAGAGAGGGAGAGCAGACAATACTGAGGAACTGAAAGAAGGTCAGTGGCCTGGAGCTTGGGGAGTGAGAAGAACGGGTGGTAGGAGATGAGGCCGTGTGAGCGTTTCTGATGGCATCAACCTAAGGGCAGTGGGAAGCCACTGATGTGTTTTTAGTGGAGGGAGGAGGTGGGTTAAGTCAGATTTGTGTCTCTGAAAAGATTACTGCAGGCCTCGTGTACAGGTCAGTGAGGGAAGATGTGAGATGAAGAAGGCAGCTACTGCACTGCTCTGGGCAAAGGACGGAGGGAAAGACTAGGCTGTGACTGATGGAGAACTAAGTGAGTAAGACGGGTGGATTTGTGAGCTAACAGGCCAAAGAAATAACAGCAGGACTCAACAGATTGGATGGGGAGGATGAAGGAGAGAAAGGTGTCAAGGTTGACTCCCAGATGTCTTTTAATTCTCTACTTACTGTTCCATACCCTTCTTCTTTTACATCCATTTACATGGTTTTATTGTAACTGAATCTTTTCTCATAAGCCCTTCAAATCCTTTTTTTCCCCTCATACATCTTCCAGAATCCTTTATTATTTTCTTTTTCTTCAAGTCCTTTTAAAAAGTAGGTAGGTTATATATAATAAATGAAAAGAAATATAAGCCCTCACATACTTGGCCATGAAATCTATAAGCTTAGATAGTTTGAAAAACATTACTTTAGTGTTATCAACATACAGATGATTGACAGCTATCTTTTTGTAATACTTCTGGGGTGAAGCACAATTTTAAAACCCCAAATAGTCTGCATTCATCTATATTTGGAGAACACATACATATGATGTATTTCACTGAACATTATGTGCCACATAATCAAAAGGGAGCCAGCATATAATACCGTAAGAATCCTACCTGTGATCAAAGCCTGTGATTATTCATGCTGATAAAATCTGGTTTCTGGGATAAACTACACAGAACAGTTAAAAAAAACAAAAATAAAAACCCTTTATTATATCTTTTAAGGGAGACGGGAAGGCAGCATAGTTTCATTCTTCACTGTGCTTTCTTTAGGTCAATATTAAGATGAGTTTACATTTTATAAGTAAACAATAGCCAAACAGTAGGGTAGCAATAAAGGTGGAGCAAAGGTATAAGGGGTAATAGTATGAGAACAAAACTAAATATTTTAAACGTGTACAAAGATAATCAGGAAATGGTGTAATTTATGCGCAAATAATCTAGAGTCTTTTTCTGAGCTAGTAATTTAAAACGGAATTCAATTCTTAACAAGTTGGTAGCATAATGGATAAGAACGTGGCTTAAGGAGACAGCCTGCCTGAGATTTCATCCCATCTCCACCTCTTACCAATTCAACTGTAAAACAGGAACACAATGTCTCACATCACTTGCTGTGTAAACTTGGGCCTTTGTTTTCCTTATCAGTGAAGTGGGGATAAAATACCACTGTGACCAGATACCAAATCACCCAGTATAACGTTAAGCACATAGTAGGATGCTCCCACACTAAATACTTGCCAAAATTGGCCCTAGATGTCCAAAAAATTGGGGAAGGTGGGAGACCTTGAGGAAAACCCAGGATTGAAATGTGGTGGCAACAGGGAGGAAAAAGGACCATGAAGGCTTTGAGGGTGAAAAAAAAATAATGAAGAAAAGAGAGAAAAGAAAATCAAGAAAACTAAGATAAGGAGGAGCTGACTTCAAGAGAATAAAGGTGTAAATCAAATACCGCAGAGATAAAGGACAATCAAAACTCTTAAAAATCATGAATGACCTTTGATAACATAATCTCTATTATAGTGTAATTCATTATCAACATTAGAAACCATCTTAGAGTTGACTAAAAATGACCCCAAAGGGTTAGCCTTTTAGAGGAATGCAAACAAGGCCTTATTTTAGAATTAGTCATGATAAATTGGTAAACTTGGTGGAATATCACTTTTGTTCTATTTCAAAGGAGTGTTTATTCATATTCAATTTGCTTAATCTTGTTTCTAAGGACTTAGCATCTATATGTGAAAATTACAAATGATCTTTAGAAAAGCAGGTCTGATAGGACGCTTAACCGGAAGACTTTCACTAGCTAAGATGTGCATGGAATTCATGCTCTTCTCCTTTCCCCCAAATTATAACAAACTAACGGAGCTGTAACAGAGAGCCACGGTCATGTGTTATAATTTATAACATTTGCCCCATTTATAAATAATCAGTGACACTATAAAATGGAATCACAATTGAGCAGTCCAGAGTTTGTAAAAAATCCCTAAACCTTTTGAATTGGGAAGGTACATAATTTCTTTACATAATCACTTTAATTATAAAAATACATAATTTCTAACTTAGTATGCTGTAAGTTATCTCAGATGAGTTGCTTCTTTGAAGATTACATGAAGATCTTTGACTCTGGAGATTTGGGGATATTTACTTTCTGCTAAAGCATGGCATCTATTTAACTCTGAAAAAACGGCCCAAGGTAACATTTCTGAAAAACTGTGTTACACGCTTGAGTGCCAATGGTGCCAATGTATTTATTTAAGTATCTACTATTCTAATTGTAGAGATCATTAATGGCACTTCCCAGCCCAGTTCATGTCGTGGCCCACAGAGAAAAGGACATTTTCACATGCTTTTGGGTAAACTTAACAGGGTGAACACAGTCAGGCCCAAGGCTTTCAGCTGATGAATGAACTAATATTTCAGCCATCTGGTACTCATTCCTAGAACACTCACTGGGAATTCCAGACTAAAGTATCAGATATTGGATGTAAACTAAGGTCTAAATCTTCTAAGTGACAGAATTTATCCTTCTGAGGTATGATCATTTTTGGAGCAATTAAATCTCATCTTCCTTTCTTTCTCATGAGAGCCAAAACAGTAAAAACAAATCATTATAACCAAGAAACAACTGGCTCATTTGTGTAAATTTTACATGCAACACACGAGAACTATAAACATACTGCCTCCTGTCTTGATGGACCAGTCTCACTAGGTAGAGGCTGCCAATGTTAAGACTGAGAGTGGCTGTTCAATCATTCATCGATTCATTCTCAAACACTATACATTGTGTTAGGTATTAGGGATTTGTAGTTGAAGATAACTTATCTTGCCCATCAGAGACTTCAGAAAACCTTTGTTGTCATGAAGCCATCAAGTTCATACCATTTACAGTTTCAACAAATATTTGCTTTAGGTGATGTGATAGTTGTTGAGAATATACATAATGTAACAAGATAGATACAGTCCTTGTGTTCCCACATCTTAAAGATCTGCCCATGCCTACCTTAGGTATTCTTGAAAAGATGAAGCATGAACCACTACACCATCCTGCCCAGAATTATTTAGGGTAAACAGCCCTAAAAACGACATCAAAGTATCTGACTGTCAAGAAAACTGTGATAGCTGAGACCAGGTATATGCAACATGAGTAGACATATAATTCACCTTCTGAACTGGAAAACTCTTGATAGTGACAAATGCTAAACAAGGTGAGATGCCAGGCTATGGTATAACTGGGACTCTCCCAGGAAAACCAGGAGTTGTTGTCACCCTAAGTATGGGCCACATGGGCTGGAAATATCTGATGCCGTTATGTAAGGCATGTATGAACAAGTCTAGATCTTTTTTAGACAAATAATCTGTAGATACATCCTAACGTTGCTATTTGACACTATAGTCAATTCAAAGTAGTTGATGTCTCATGTCTATACTACTTTACGAATGGAGACTGACCTTTTATCACGGTAGCATGTTACATATCACAACTACTTTCTAGTAAGAAATGTAGAATTGAAAAAAAAAGGAAAAGAAATAGACACAAACCATCTAAACAGAATTTCTTACACTTTTCCCCAATAGGATATTGTAGAAAATGATAATATTTGTACTGTACAAAGTGGAAAAGTGCTGAAGCTGCTCCCAGATGGAGTGCTCTGCACTGGGGGCTAAGAGGATTTGTATTTCAGCAAACAGGTACTTACGCTGTTACCTGTGTGCCAAGCCACACCAGCTGAGAAACTGATCCAATATGCAACACACTGATAGGTGACGTTTGCTTACACATCTGAGAGTGAAGAATACAAGGTGGCAGGATGAATGCTAACACCACTGAGAAAGAATCTGTCAACATTACCTTTCAGAAAATGTTCTGAAGACGGTGATAAAATGCTACCAAAAGTTGTACTAAATGAGAAAATATAAATGGCGAGTGCAGAGGGAAATTCCACGCTATGAGCATTATTCTGTATATATGCTCATGTTTCAGGTGCCACCAATTTTTACCACAGATGCATTAGTTGAGGATAAGAGCTACAAACTGCCCTTTTTGTTCATATATTCTTTTTTTTTTTTTTTTTTTTTTTTTTATGCGTTACGCGGGCCTCTCACCGCTGTGGCCTCTCCCGTTGCGGAGGACAGGCTCCGGACGCGCAGGCTCAGCGGCCATGGCTCACGGGCCCAGCCGCTCCGCGGCATGTGGGATCCTCCCAGACCGGGGCACGAACCCGCGTCCCCTGCATCGGCAGGCGGACTCTCAACCACTGCGCCACCAGGGAAGCCCCTGTTCATATATTCTTAACCTTGAAAAACATTTTTTTTTTTTTTGGAAGGGGAAGGAAAAACAGTAGAAGGTGTTGAATGAATCCTGTAACTTACATATTGCGACTGCCGAAACCTTCCAGAGAAGGTCCAGATGAGTTTTTCAAAAAGATCACTCATTTTCTGCCAGTTTGACTTCTTAATCAACATAGTTCTTGCTTTCTGTGATAAAGACAACTAAGTATCTTCCAGAAACCATTCTCCCTTTCTACTTTTCAGTAACAGACACTCAGTTTAGCTGGGTGCACTGCGGCCAACTAGAGATAACGTTTCGGAGCCTCGTTTGCAACCAGCGATGGCCATGTGATGAAGCTGGACAAACAGGCTGTGAGAAGAAGTGACTGTTCACTTCCTGGTAACCTCCACATAGACAAGGCTACTGGACTTGGCCTTCCTTTTCCCCTTTTCCTGCTGGCTTGACAATATAGAGAAGCAGGCGCAAGCTCAGAGACCATGTGCTCATGGCAGAGCTGTCCTGCCAGCCCTTGACTGCTCACACCTGGGCTGTTATATGAGAAGGAAATATCTATCTTATTTAAGCCATTCTACTAGAGGTCTCTGACAGAGCGATTTAGCAGGTGCCACAATTAATACATTTCAAATTACTAAAAAATGCCTCTCAAACAAAAGCATCTAGAAATAGAAAGGTTTGGATAGACTCACTCGTGAGTACTCCTTTGTGGTTTCCCAGAACGCAAAAGGGTGGGGGATTCTGCAGGAGTAGGACTCAGGGAATGTGCAACCTTCTCAGATCCAAATCAGAAAGAGACAATAAGGAACCCCTGAAGGGTCTGAACAAAGCGAGTAATGAAATCAGCATTCCAGTTTAGAAAGAATTCTATCCAGAGTATGCAAGGGGGACCAGAGGGAGGAAAGACTGGAGGAAGGGAAATGAAAAAGTTTTACTAGTCAAGATGATTTCCAGGTAAATGCAATTTTTCACCATCAAGAACTAGAATTGGTATAATAAGTTTAAGTAGAGATGTCTAGTAGTCAGCAGACCCGCATCTCAGGACTACTGAGAAGGACCTGGGATGGAATTACATTTTATGACTGATCAGTATATGGAGGGTGAGACCACCCTAGGAGAGTCCATATAGAGAAAAGGTCAAAGAACCCTGGAGATGACTAACATTTAGGGCACAGGTAGAAGAAAAGGATTCAGCAAAGATGAGGGAGAAGAAAGGGTCAGAGAAGGAAGAAGAGAACTCTGTCCCGGAAACCAAAGGAGGCAAACACTTCAAGAAGAGACTGGAAGGCAGTAGCACTTATCACAAGCTAGTCAAGGAAGTTAAGGAGTAAAGAAAGTGACTGCTGGGTCTGGCAGCTGAGAGTCCCCTGAGAATTTGGCCCAAGCTCTCTCCGGGAAGAAGTCAGGCCCACCGTGGGCAAGCAGTAAGTGGGAAAGGGAACATTCGCTTCTCTTGGCTGGGGAGGAAAACAAAAGGCTGGGAAAACAGCTAGAAGAGGAGGCAGGTTTGATGGAAGGGTCTATTTTTTAGGATGAAAAGGAGCAGGGAGTTAGAAGTTAAAAATAACAGAGTGAGAAAGTACAGAGATGTTTTCATATGTCTGTTTCTCATTTCGAGCATAAAGTTAAACCATACACGGTAAACACATTTCTACTGGGAGCTCTCACCCAAGTAGGTATGCTGTTATGACTACATAAAGGTATCAGGATTAAAGGATTCGTAATTCTATGGAAATTCTTAAACAGAGTTTGGATATATATTGTTTGCTTTTCCCTTCAGCGAGCCGGTAAACATTAACCTTGCTAACCACCATATTATTTAGCCGGTCGTAATACTTTAAAAGGTCCTTTTCAGGGAAAGTCTAAAGGAAAAAAAAAAAGTGCCTTACAAAAATCATTCCAAAACTCATGTAACTTTGAAAAGAAAACACAGCCCATGGACATATGACTGAGTAGCTCTGTATACGTTCAAGGATTCCAAACAGTGTCAGGCTTTCTCACCCACTGAAACTCCCTTTGAAGGTCAAGCATTGAAAGAACTCAAGTCAGATTACACTGAAAGGAAGAAGGTGGGAAAAGAAATATTTACTATTCCCTAAGGAGAGTGTCAGTGACCTAAAGCAGCTTCATTTTCTCCTCCTTTCCCTGGCCGCAGTATGCGGGGGGAAAAGACGAGGTGGGGAGACCATCTTTGGGTGGCAGCCTCAGGCTGCATCTCACCATGCAACACTGAGACTTCTGCAAACATACAGGAGGAGACAAGAACACCATCCCTACTGAGTGACCAAACACTCATACACTCAAGCTCATTAAATTGTCACATCCTCCCTGAGCAGTAGTATTACTGTTCTAATTTTACTGAGAGAAAAACTGAGGTTTAGAAAGTTTGAGTTTGACCAAGAACATGCTGCTAAAATACTGTCAACCAGGATTCAAACCCAGATCTGATTGCCCCTACCAAGCCCATAACTGCCCCCTTCAGCTTATTTTAAATTCGAGATTAGCTCAAATTAAATTAAATCCCACCCCCCACCAATTCACAAGTTATTAGAAGGAACTCTTAAGCGAAGGAGACAAAACCGTGGTGTTCAAAGGCTGCCTCACGACACAAGGAGCAAAGTCTGAAATGTGAAATTACAATTTACAGCCCGAGTGCCACTTAATAAGAGTATTACCTAATGTCTTTATCATCACCTCAGTTTTTAAAAGCACTTGCATGGATTCCAACTAATCTGATCCTTACAAACTACTGAGAGACAAAGAAATAGTGTCAACTTCATTTTTTTGGCCAAAAAAACCATTGCAACAAGGAAACGGCATAGCTGAGATTAGAACTGGAGATTTCCACAGCACCAAGTATACTAGAATGGGCCTCTAATAAGTGTTAGAGTCTCACAATTTTACTTATCTTCAGGAGATGTTAACAAAGTCAGACCAAATATCCAGTGTAAGCTTGTCTTTAAGTCATGAAGATTTCCTTTTTATTCTGAATTCATTTAACATAAACTGTAACAGTAATTATAAAAGTGTAAAGAAGTCATTTGGCCAGCCAGTTCCTAAATGCAACATGTACTAATTACCCATTGTGAACAGAGTACTGCCATAGCTATGATTTCAGGACTGTTAAAGGAGGGGGCCAAGGGCTTAAATTAGAGGTAATATTCTTACTCAGTAAGGGGACTGGCTATATTTCCTACATTCTTAAAATTCTACTTTGCTGAATAAATTTCCTTTAGTGCTTCTGAAATGATGTCCCACTGGCACTCCTATACACATTCTCTTTCTCTTAAATTAGGCAATAAAAAAATTGACATTAGAGAAAATATTTCTACCTATTACTTTTAGTTATGGAGTCATTGGTTACACAATCAAATCCACCAAGTTTCAGCCTGGTAACCTATACCTAATGGCGACTTTCCATGAACTATGGCATGCGAGGAGGTAGTGTGTTTCTCAAATGACTCAGGTCTTTATTCACTAATAATATAACAACAAGCAGAAGAAAAACCAGACCTGAATTGCACAAGCATGATAGTAATACCACTGATATAAATTACAGGCCTCCTCTAAATGACTGTCACCAATCTCGCACAGAGGCTCCTGCCCAGTAAAATCTGCGTTAATTGGTTTTCTTTCTGTTGTTGAAAAACAGACAGTGAGCCAGCTCAGGCAGCATCATGGGAATTTCAGGCGCGCGCGCGCGCACACACACACACACACACACACACACACACACACACACACACACACACCCCCTTTAAAGCCCAAGTGAGTACATCTAGTTTTTAAGGAAATACTAACAAGGAACAGGTTGAGGGTATTTTCCACTGGTTTAAAAATAAAGCATCCTACCCGTTAAAAACAATAAATCTCAGAATTATAGAAACAGGAAGCAGCAGCTGGATTTATCATCCTTCATTTCCTGAGAGTGGTAGTAAGGAACTCCCCCTTGAGACTAAAGCAATGGCGGGGTTAGCCTCCTTCTGCTGGACCCACACGGTCCCCATGCTGCGGCTGCTTGCTCCAGGGCTGGCTGGCCACTTCAAAATCGCCTTGCTCACTGTATCTTATAAAGCTTTCTGTGCCCAGGCCCTACATTTTGAGAAGACAAAAAATGTGACTGGAACGTAAACACACATAGATAACTACCCTGATCCTAGAAGAGCCTAGCTCTCATCTCTCCTAGGCTCGCTCCCGGAGGCTTTGGGGGGACGCCACCACACTCTGAGTGGCTCTGAGCCTTGGGCCAGGGGCTATGTTGGAAAGAGCAACACAGTGGCTGGGTTCGGGCTTCCTCCAGCCACTTGTGATTGTAGCTGAAAGGACTTAGTCTCTCTCAGCCTCATTCTCTCATGTGTGAAATGGCAATGAGACTCCACCCACTTCACAGGGGTGGGATGAACAGTAAAGGAGACTATGAGTGTGAAAATACTTTGTAAATCACACAATAACAGACTAGAGGAACAGCGATATACATCCTTGCAGGAGGGGTTCTACCAGTTCGAAAGCTTTCACAAATATTATGGTTTCGTTTCATCCTCAAAATGATACATGGAGATAAAGGCGGCAGTGGAAGCGTCCTCATCAACACTATCATTGTTGTTTTAAAAATGAGCTAGTCTAGGGAAACACAATACGAAAACTGTGTCCTAGCTCCGTAAGCGAGCATCCAAATCATCTGAAAACATTTCTGGCAGCACATGAGTGGTAAGTACTAGACGAGGAGTCACGAAAGCCGTTCACACATTTCAGGTCGGCTACTCTGGGCAAGTCCCTTAACCTCTCCAGGCAACATGATTCATCCATTTGTCACCAGACTAGTGGGAGACAAAAACAAATTAGACCTGGTTCCAGCAATTGAAGAACCCACTTGGAGGCAAGGGTGGGGGATGGAAAGAAGTGACATATAAACAGATTAACTACAAAACAGTATTTACTTAAAATATAGAGTATGAACAAAGTGCCTCGGGAATCAAAAAGCAGGAAATGACTAACTTTGTCTGGGGGACTCATGGAAGAATTCCTCTCATTTGTAAACTGGGAAAAGAAGGAAATCAGACGACATATTTATCAATGTCCCTCTTGTGGCTAAAACTCTGAGAAAACTAGGCTTAGAGAGATTGTAAGTAACATTAATACACAGCACAACTCCTCTTATACATCCGCTCAGAGCCCACACATCAGTGAAAATAATTTAGGTGGCTTAAGTGCTCAATAACTGTATTCTAGAAAATCCTGAAAAATAAGATTTTTCAGAATATTACCCAAACACAAATCATACTTATAAGTCTGTGGAAGCTTCTGGGAGCTGCGTCTATAGTTAGCCCTATGTGTAGTAATTAGGAAACTAGATCCTAGAGCCAGACTGCCTGGGTTAAACTCTTGACTTTACTAGTTATTAGCTGTGCTACTGGGTAAGTTACTTGATTTCAGTTTGCTTCAGTTTTCTCATTGATGAAATGGAAGTGGTGGTAGGAGCAGCATGCTGGGAGGAGAAGGAAAAGGGAGAATAAAAATAATGATGATGGTGATGATGATGGTAATGGTGATGGTGATGATGGTGATGATGATGGTGGTGAGATGGTGATGATGATGGTGATGGGTGGTGATGGTGATGGTGGTGATGATGATGGTGGTGATGATGATGGTGATGACATTGATGATGGCAATGAAAACAGTGATGATGTCACCAGCCTCCTCACTGTTGTGAAGATTATATGAGCTAATACACACAAGTACTTAGAACAGTACTTGGCACAAAATAAGGGCTACTTGAGTTAGCTGCTATTGTGATTTGCCAAAGTGTATTAATTAGCATTTTTGAATTGCTCCTCTAAAAATACTCTCTTAAGCCTGAAAGTTTCCAATTTGATTTCAATCCACAATTTTCATATTTTTAGAACTGTATGGAAAATTCAATGAATCAATGATGAAATGTAGGTTGTCTGCTTCAGAAACACACTTAAGCAGAATTCTGGAGAATGCAACATACTAAGTATGATTCTGAATGATATTTTGGAAATTACAGAAAAGCAGAAATAAAGGAGGAGGGAAGCCCATATTTCTACAAAATTTCCTGGTGGCGCAGTGGTTGAGAGTCCGCCTGCTGATGCAGGGGACACGGGTTCGTGCCCCAGTCCGGGAAGATCCCACATGCCGCGGAGCGGCTGGGCCCGTGAGCCATGGCCCCTGAGCCTGCGTGTCTGGAGCCTGTGTTCCGCAACGGGAGAGGCCACAACAGTGAGAGGCCCGCGTACCGCAAAAAAAAAAAAAAAAAAAAAAAAAATCTCAGCAATCAAGGTAATATTAAGGATGCAACCTTAGCCACACACTGAAAAATATAAGCATTTAAATAACAAAGTTATTTTTTTCTCATTGAATTCCCGTAGAATTTTAGGAAATTATTTGGGTTGTTAACAGCATTTTAGAATTATTATATAGTAACTGTCAGGTGAAATGGATTTTATCCAGGTAAAATTAAACTTCTGTAAATCAAACTGGATGTTTTCACTGGCAGCATCAGCAACACTCACCAAACCAAAAGATTCTGCCTTTAATATTTAATATATTAAACATCATTCACCCATTGGCTCTCAACCAACATCAATACTTACTGACTCTTGAGGCTTGTGGTTTTTATCTTAGTCAATAATGCTTGGGTTCAGGCCTTAAAATTAATCATTAAAACTGGCTGCTGCAAAAAATGTTCACCAGAACCCCAAAAGAATAAAGGGAGGCAGTATATTTATCATGTCCTTACGATGTTCTGAAAAGCATAGGATAGTTTTTCTCTATACAAAACAGGTTTGCTCTGTTATAACATATTCGCAGGACACGAAGCAAAGTAATCCAAACTATACTTTACTGAGATTTAAGTATGTGTCACGCACACTGGGGGAGGGGTTGTACAAAAACTATTTCATTTAATTAATACAACTCCTTGAGGCAAATTATTTCCCTAATTTTACAGGTTAAAAAAAAAGCTGAGAAATGTTAGGTAACATCATCCTCATAAAGTTCATGAAGCCACAGAGTTAAAAACTGACAGACCAGGAGGCAAAACTAAACACAAACACACTGTTTCGCAGGTTGTCCAGGTAATCATTTTAGAGAAATATAAGGAAGGAAGGCATTCAAATGATTCCAGATGAGGGTATTAGATTAGTCTATTTAATTCTACTAATCAGGAATGCAAGTGATATGAAAAATAAACTTATAAGTGCTTTCTGGACATATGGTCAAAAATTTAGAAATAAAACTTTACAGAAACAGAAATTTTAGGCACCCCAAAAGTCAAAAGGCCACCCTCTCTCATCTAACGAATCCTTATAATCCTAGAATTAATTAAAAACAAAAAGTATAGGGCTTCCCTGGTGGCACAGTGGTTGAGAATCCGCCTGCCGATGCAGGGGACATGAGTTCGTGCCCCGGTCCGGGAAGATCCTACATGCCGCGGAGTGGCTAGGCCATTGAGCCATGGCCACTAAGCCTGCGCATCCACAGGCAACGCAACGGGAGAGGCCACAACAGTGAGAGGCCCGTGTACCGCAAAAAACCCCGAAAAAACAAAAAAAAAAAACCCCAAAAAGTATAGTGATATTTTAATAATTTTATAGAAGTGGTTATTTTTAAGATAGGATTCAACATTCAAATAATTTGTGCCATTTATTAAGTTTCTGGTATATCTGGCGCAATGATTTATAGCTCCAAGATTACCTGGGGGCCATGAACTATTCCAATTAGCAAGTTTCCAGACTGCCCTTTTACTGTTTTTGTAATAAAGTATTAAAACAATGCAGCTAGTCCATGTACCAGGAGAGCTGTTACTTTAGTCTCATACAGTTAATCAACCCTTTTAAGACAGCTTTACAATGAATGTGACTAAAAACAACAGGTTGTTCCAGGAGAAATTATACTCAAAGTCGATCCCATTTTCCCCAAACAGCTATTTCTTTGGGTACCTCAAATTCTATTTCTAGAAGAAATAGTAAAGTTCCAGTGGAACTCTTGTCTGACATTGACTAGCTATTGTATCCTAGCAATGGCAATTAAAATCTCTAGGTCTCCAGGTCCTTATCGGTAAAATGAAAGACTGCGTTATATTGTCCTTATTCTAAGATTCAGTTCACACTTAAAATCCAAACTCAATTACATCCTTCAACGAAAGCCATTTGCCTCCCACCCAATACGCCAAGGCTGAGTAAGCTACTCAGAGTAGCTGAGTCCCCATGCTACCTTATTTGCTGTCGTTTGGGTAGTCATTAGGATATCATTATTTGTTTACCCAACAGACTGCAAGTTATTCCAGAGGAGAGACTGTGTCTTATTGATCTTTCTATATCGGTCATTTAACAGTTAGATCCTAATTGCCTGGTATACAAAAGATATGTAGCAAATGTTCTTAAAATAAATTCTTTGAACCACCCTATCAAGTTGTCATTGGGTACTTTGTTTACACCTAGACCACATCCTGAAGATAGACCAAAGTTCCCTCCCGTAAAGCATCTGCAGTTTAGAAACAGGGCAATCGCGTGTGATGATGAATAATAATACTAGTGCATTTTAAGTCATAAGTTTGAGCTCTACAGGAAAAAACATTCTCTTGAAGTTTAAGATGTCTAAGATCTTTGATGCTTTAACATTTTGTGACCGTTTTGCAGGGCTTTGCCATTTTTCCTCTTCCATGTTAGGGGTATGAATCTGTATTATGCTTAATGATTCAACTCTTTGGGGGAAAAAGGAATCTCAAAAGGGGAAAGACTGGGCTTTCCTGGTGGCGCAGTGGTTGAGAGTCCGCCTGCCGATGCAGGGGACACGGGTTCGTGCCCCGGTCCGGGAAGATCCCACATGCTATGGAGCGGCTGGGCCCCTGAGCCATGGCCGCTGAGCCTGCGCGTCCGGAGCCTGCGCTCCGCAGTGGGAGAGACCACAACAGTGAGAGGCCCGGGTACCGCAAAAGAAAAAAAAGGGGGGGGGGGGAAGACTGATTCAGAGGTGGAAAAGCCTAAAATACTTGAAGATAAGCAAAAGAAAAAAGTTTAGGAGAGGTTAATAAAATTTTTTTCACGGGGTGGTGTAAGTTAAGAGTGAGGCTACATCAGGCCAGGGCAGGGAAAAGAAAAGAAGTAAAGATAATGTATTTTTTGGCTTGAGAGTGTTTAGCTTCCAAGTTCCCAGACAAAATTTCACGTAGTACTTGTCTGTTCTTTGGTATTTATTTTTCTTGTTCATGCACATCCTGGACGATTAGGACAAATGGGAGTGAAGGCTGCTGGCACTTGTGCATAAAGGCTCAGTGGAAGACAGGAAGTCCAGCACCTGAATGGTGGCCAAGAAGCCCCTCGGGACCCTTTGTGTTCTGAATGTGACCAATCACAGTAGCCTCTCTGCATGAGTAAATGCTGACAGGTTTATACGGAGGGGCTGGAGTTACCTATTCTTTTGTGTTTCTTCTAAAGCAACACCTGAATCAAGATGAGCTGGAGCGCATATTATAAATTCAGATTCCTTCTGCTCCACCTGGACCTACCCTTTCTACAGGAGCCCCCACTGATCTGCAAAAGAGTCCTTGGCAGGCTGGAATGCAATGAGCAGTAAAGCCAACCAGTGAAGCTGCGGAGCCCTTGCCAGCCAGGCTGAGCCGAGATGACTCAGCAGGTTACAGCCGTGACCCTTGCTTTCTGGAGTCATTATTCTGGTTCTTATCCAGTGGCTACTACAAATGCGCACGCATGGATTGGTCTTACTCCAGAGCCCATCTGAGAACATCACGGAGTGGCTACCACAGCTGGGTGCAATCCACGGGCAGGTTTTTCCGCAGAAAGCCAGCCCCAGGTCCTGGTTGACAGCGGGGTTTGGCTGAGGACACCAACAAAAAAATCCTGGTCTACCTTAAATTCTGTAAAACTCTGTTCTTTAAAAAGGGCACAGGGGCTTCCCTGGTGGCGCAGTGGTTGAGAGTCTGCCTGCCGATGCAGGAGACACGGGTTCGTGCCCCGGTCCGGGAAGATCCCACATGCTGCGGAGCGGCTGGGCCCGTGAGCCATGCCTGCTGAGCCTGCGCCCGCGTACCACCAAAAAAAAAAAAAAAAAAAAAAAGGGCACAGAAGTTGGGGAAAGCAGAAAAGAACAGCTGGGTGTGATTGTGGGGTTCTGTTCAATTCAGTACTTCAATTTCAAAACTAGGACATTAATCATGGTAATGATAATTAATAATAATAATGAATTCCCTTCAGTGATGATAGTGACTTCTTTTTTCTGCCCTTCAGCAGCTGCAATGCACTTGCTTCTGTTTGAGCCCAGTGTCACCATGCAATATATACTCTGCATCCTGCTTCTATTTAGGGTAAAATTCACCTTTGGGTTAAGTTATATACACCACCAGATGTTTGGAAGGCAGTACTGTTTGTCACTTTATGAAGAGGAACTGCTCCTCTCATCATTTTTTAGTCAAATAAGGATTAATTTTTTTAAAGCCTCAAGTGGCACTTGAAAGAAGTCTCAGATGTTGGAAGGGGGCCAGTTAAAACGCCAGGGAAAAGTGTGGCAGCCACATAAAAGGTGCTCCTAAGGCTTCCCTGGTGGCGCAGTGGTTGAGAGTCCGCCTGCCGATGCAGGGGACACGGGTTCGTGCCCCGGTCTGGGAAGATCCCACATGCCGCGGAGCGGCTGGGCCCGTGAGCCATGGCCGCTGAGCCTGCGCGTCCGGAGCCTGTGCTCCGCAACGGGAGAGGCCACAGCAGTGAGAGGCCCGCGTACCGCAAAAAAAGAAAAATTGTGCTCCAACTCCACATTTAAAGCTTTAGCAAGAGCAGTGAAGAAAGGCAAAGCAGAGCGATCTCGGGTTCAGTCACAGCTGGACAGATGCCCTACCTCCCTTTCTTACTGAGTGTCCCTGGAGAGAGGGGCCAGGCCCAATCTACCTTTGAATACCCCACTGCAGGTGTTATGAGAAGACTTTTATTTACTTTTCTCCACCTATCACCTGCAGAGAATTTCCCTCGATAACAGACCTGGCCTCTCTCTCCACCTCCTTCCTCTCTTTGGGATCTGCCTGCCTGCAAAAATGGTGAATGCTGGACTTTTCTCCTACTGGGGAGTAGGAGGTTTTCCCTGCTGGTTGCCAACTTCTGTTGTCCTGCCGTGCCAGGGAAAGAGTGGGTAAATCTAATTCAAGGATGAAATTTCAGAAGGCCTGCTTGGCTGCAGACCCAAAGCCACATTCTCCCAAAAGCATTTTCAGTAATAAAGATGGTATTTTGCTGTCCATCCGCCTGACTCCTTTATCTCTCTCAACTGCTTTTGAATTCAAGCTTGGAGGAGGGGTTATCTATGGGCCTCCTCAAATCTCAAGAGTGGGTGGATCTCCTTGTCTTGTATATCTTACAGTTCTTAGCAACTATTTATTGAAGCTATACGCGCAAAAAAATGCGGTAAGAAGGAAACTAAATAATCTGTTTGGTCTTGTTTGTTCGTGGTCTTATTTGTTCGTGGGTCTTATCTGTTCGGGGTACGTGACCATACCCCATCCTACCAAATGCTGGGGAGGGTAGTCTAAAACATGATATCCAATTTCTGTGTGAATTCTTAGAGGGAAACAATTCATCTAAAATACATTCAAAAGGGAAACAATCACACCCAAAATATTACTGATGGCTTAGCACATGGAAATAGGTTTCTGACCTATGAGAAGCGTTAACCACCTGGAAAGTTTTTTCCAAATGTTTTGCAAGCCAAATGACACAGGTGAAAACTTAACCCTTAGGATGATTTCTTTGCATATGCTGCAACAAACCTGAAGGGCACCGTGAAACGTCTTCACAAGTTCTTCCCCATTTTTACAGCCAGATTATTTCACATTATCAATCTTTTATAAAAGGTTATTTAAAACCTCCAAAATGAAGTGTTTCCATGTAAAAGTTCATGTAGCTAGCATTTGCCTGCATTTGAAAAAGCCAGCCATGGGTAGGAAACATTAACAGCAAGGATACTGAACAGCTAACAGACTTTAACATGTGTCATCATTTTAATTCATCCTGAGGCTACCCTGTGAATAAGTGTTATTATCAACCTCAAATAGGGGAAAACCGTTCAAGAGGTTCAACTCCTTGCCCAAGATTACTCGGCCAATTAACAGTGGTGGCACTAGGACTCAAACCTAGGTCTTGTGATGAAACAATGTAAGTGCTTTCCACGCAGTCTTGATTAGAACTGGGATGGGGGCGCTGCAGGAGTGGTAAACTGAGATCCAGGTAGAGCTCGCCAGCAAAAACACAAAAGTAACCTGGAGCAGACAGAAGAGCAAGCTACCTTACCAAGTTCAGATTCCCCTTTTGTATCCCTGCAGAGTCCTTTTAAGGAAGAAAAGTGAGTGAATTCATTTCTTTTTATTTCCTTCCTTCCTTCCTTCCCCTGGGCCGAACCCACAAAGACACAGTCCAGGAACCAGCCCCGGGGGCAGCTGACATCTCTAAAAACAGTTTCACATCTGGTAAACTATACTGCTCCATTAACTCCAAAGAGAAGCTGAAGGTCCAACTTTCCTGAATTTCCAAGTGGTCAGATGGTCCTTTATAGCCACAATGCACAGCTGAGGCTGGGGACCCCTGAAGGAGCCCAGCTAAGGGTGAAAGGCCTTTGGCTTTCATGGGAGTATGGGGGTACAAGGTAGAGAGATCTTTCCAAAGTGCTCAGAAAGATACCTCTACTACCAAGTTTTCATCCCACCTCCTCACTTTAATTCTTTAGACTCTGCCTTCTCTGGTTTGTCCCTGGAGTAACAGCAAGTCTTGAGTCCTGAGGAGGGGGAAGTTGGGTGGTCTCAGGCTAAATTGGGAATTCCATAATGATCATTTTTCTTAGGGGTGAAAACAATGAATAATCGGATGCCCCAAACCACTAGAACCATTAAATAAAGTGACAAGTGGGTGTTAGATACCAGAATTATCAGGAGTATCTTAAAAGTACACGTACTTACGTTTTGGAAGAAATCAATTCAAAGCTAAATATAAAGTTTCTGGGCTCAACTCAAGGCATCAAATTAGTCTTAAGAACTCCATTCAAGGGAAGTAAAATAAACGACACCTTTTCATGAAGCACAGGTATAACCACACTTAGGAACATCAGCAAACACTCCCCAAAATCAATGTGATAAAGAAGCAGAGGAAATAATGTTTAACTTTCCGAAGAAAACCCTCCTTCTGAAAACAAACCAATGAGCAATGCCAGAATCCTGAAAAGACACATCTCAATGTACGTAACTGTGCTTGCTTGTTCAGTGAGAGAGGTAAGACACCTAACACCACCCTTTTTGGCTAACGATGCCATTTCTCTCACCGGTGAGAACAGTGTCACCCAAGTGGAAATTACGCTTGGCAATGTGATACTGTGTACCTCACTGAAAAGGCGTCCATATCAAACGACTGTTATTTTGATCAATTACTGAGTGAAAAAAAAAGCGATGAGGAGAACCAAAAAGACGGATAAAAGATATCATCTAATATATTTAAGAGGAAGCGCTTTCTGGCATTTCCCCTTGTTTAACAATTCAAACAACTTGCCCCTTGATGGAAAGAAACTCAGAATGAGTTCTTCCTACTCTGTCCGCCCTGTCCCAAGCCCAGCACACCGCCCAGTTCCTCTTCCTCTGAACACAGTACAATGTAATGGTTTAGAGCAGGGGCTCGGGAATCACACTGCTAGAGTAAGAATCCTGGCCCTGCCATCAGCTATATGGCCCTTCAGGTGCGTTACTTAACATCCCTTCCTTTCCACATCAGTAAGACAGAAAAGAATAGCACTCATCTCAGAGGCTGTGATGAGGATTTAATGAATCCACACATGTGCTGCGTTGAGCACAGTGCCTGGCACACAATCACTCAATACATTTAACTCGATAATGACAGTAACGATGACATGGGCCTTAACCAGACTGTGGTGAAAATGAGGGACTGGGGACCACTCAGGGCCTATGCAAAAGCCAAATGTTCCCCTAAGCAACCACACAGAGTCTACCAGGAAAAAGACCTATCATTCTGTGGGCCCAGGGGACTCAGCTTGGCTATTCTTCTCAGTGGCTATAGCAGTTTATCTGAAGGGACAGGTCCAAAGGACCAAAGCCAGGGCAGAAGAGATATGGAGGGACAGAGACAGAGAGCCTGAGTCTGGGAGAAACTAGTTTGGGGCAGTTCTGAGAATGGGTAGCAACCAACAGTCCACAATCACGGGATTCAGAATTTAGAAATAAAGTTAACAGGCCATTCAGATGGGCATATTCTGTTATTATGAAAACTCTCCACCACTTTTCCTTCAAGGACCCTCTGGCAGGGAGTACCTTCCAAAAACTGCTCTGCCTCTGAATTTCTGTAGCACTCCTTCAAATATTTATGTGCACTTGTGGCATTTAATTATTCTGGAGAATAACTTAACGTCTCGATTTGATGGAAAACTTTGGAGGAGGGCATGAGTCTGTCTTATAGTTAGATGTCTCTTCTCCTGGCCTATCTCTGTCCCAGAGCCTAACACCCACCATGGAAATGTTTAACAAGAAAGTACATAACAAAATGGAAGACTCTGAGTAAGCCAGGGCTATAGAAATACATGCCACTGTACTAAAATAAGCACATGTGGCTAGTATAGAGAAGAGGGCACAGAGCAAAGGAACGCGCTTGCCCCTACCTTTATGAGGCTTTAGTGAAAAGGCTGAGTCCAAGAAGTTTAGAGGTAGAAGATGAAGCCTTCAGCAATCCTAAGTACTGAATAGATTTAATTTAATTTAATTTAATTTTATTATTATTATTATTTTTTGCGGTACGCGGGCCTCTCACTGCTGTGGCCTCTCCCGTCACGGAGCACAGGCTCCAGACGGAGCAGGCCCAGCGGCCATGGCCCATGGGCCCAGCCGCTCCGCGGCACGTGGGATCCCCCCGGACGGGAGCACGAACCCGCGTCCCCCGCATCGGCAGGCTGACTCTCAATCACTGCACCACCAGGGAAGCCCTGAATAGATTTTAGTGTTTCTCTAAACAGAAATTAAATTAAAATAACAAACCGTAAAATAAGACTAAGGAAGTCCAGCAAAAGTCTGTGGGGTTTTTTTTTCACGATTGTTTTGATATTTTTTAAAGCAGTGAATATCAAATTCTCTTGAAACCATTTTCTCATGGTGACTTTGCATTGCAGGTGCCCTAAACACACGCTTAGTCTATCTGGAAATCTAGTCCTACTTGGGCACCGAAGGATTCCCTCTAGGTACGGAGAGGCTGGCATGAAAGAATGGAGCCAGGCAGGGGCAGGTAGGTGGAGAGGGGAGACTGAAGGAGGCAAAGGCGAGGAGCAAAGATGGGGCGAGCTGGAGACCAGGCAGTGACAGAGTAAGGTTAGGGTCTTTGATTCCTGCCAGCTTAAACCTAGAGAGAACTTCAGAGATGATCTAAACCCAGCCTTCTCCTTTTACAGGGGAGAAACTATAACCCATGGATGGTGACTCACTCAAGGCCACAACTGCTGGTTTGAGGCCAGGACTGAAATCTGGGTCTTGTGGTACCTGCGGAGAGCTCTTTCTACTCAGCACACCTCTGCTTTACACTCCCAGGGCATGGGGGATCAGGGCTCAGACAAACAGCTCAGAACTCAGGCAGCCATGAAAAAGCCCTTGCAGTCTCTCCTACCTCAGCACCATGTGTTGACAGAGTCAACAGAAGAGGCAGGAGAGATTAGGCCCCTGGTTACCACATGGCTTTTGATGAAGCCATTTGGCCTTCTAATAGGATTCACCGGACTAGAAATGTAGGGGGACAGTCTGTTTCTCAGCCAGAAGGAAGTCTGGCTGGATCAGGCTCAGGCTTGACAATTCATGGCATGAAAGCCTACAGCACAAGAAGTATGCACCCCTTACATTCCCTGCCCCCCTCCTGCCTCCATGGGCTGTGGTACATAAAAGGAAATCACCACTGGGCAGCTGGCTTTCTTGATTTCTTGACTCTGAAGAGAGCACAATTGTGGAGAATATACAGGGTGAGGATAAGACACATAACTAACTGTGACAACTACTTTAAGGACAGTCTTGAAGGGACGCCGCTGCAGTTTTGCTGACAGTAATATCAGGGCGGACACAGGAAATTACCGTGAGGCTCAAGAGAAGCTCCTGCGCAGTGTTCTGCGTGGTTCGCGGACCATCTCTGGTCCCCAATTCAGACCTCGTGAGCTATAAAGGCTTTCTTTATAAAAGAAAGTCCTCTGCGGGAGACTTTCTGTAAATACCACTATGCTTCAATGCCTACCTTGAGCGTTAAACATATACTACACCTGACCTGGACAAAGTGTGTTCTTTTTTTTTTTTTTTTTTTTTTTGCGGTAGGCGGGCCTCTCACTGTTGTGGCCCCTCCCGTTGCGGAGCACAGGCTCAGGACGCGCAGGCCCAGCGGCCATGGCTCACGGGCCCAGCAGCTCCGCGGCATGTGGGATCCTCCCAGACTGGGGCACGAACCCACGTCCCCTGCATCGGCAGGCGAACTCTCAACCACTGCGCCACCAGGGAAGCCCCAAAGTGTTCTTTTTAATCATGGGGTTTTGGTGATGTACATAAATCACTCAACCTCATTCCTGTTCCATACCCTAAATGCCTACACAAAATCAGGCAAATGAAGAGGAAAACAGGTGATGACCATTTTAACCTGTATCTCTTGCCTTTCTTCCTTTGAATCCTCTCCAATGCACCCTACTCAATAACAAGTCACTTCTCCCAAGGGAAAGGAAGCCAGCACTGAATGAAACACCTATCAACATTAGCATCACAACTTCCCTTTTCTGTGTTCTCACCTACAAGCCTTTGCTCACTCTGTTCCCTTTCTCCAATTCACCTTGTTAACCTCCACTCTGTCCTCCGTTAGCACCTGTGGGAGGCCTTTCCTGAAATCCCTATATCAATAACCCAGTCCTTCTAACCCTTCCTTGATACTCCTAGAGTATCCTGTGCATTTCTGCCCCTCCACACTCAAATTTAACTGTCACCTGGTTTTAAGCCTATCTCCTTCACTAAGTTAGAAGGTTTCTCCGGGGCAGGAATCAAAACTTACTCACATCGGTTTCCCCAGGGACTAGTACAGCACCTGGCACACAGCAGGAGTGCAACAAATAATAAGTTGTAAGGCATGATCACACACATTTTTTTTTTTTTTTTTTTTTGCGGTACGCGGGCCTCTCACTGTTGTGGCCTCTCCCGTTGCGCAGCACAGGCTCCGGATGCACAGGTTCAGCGGCCATGGCTCACGGGCCCAGCCGCTCCACGGCATGTGGGATCCTCCCGGACCGGGGCACGAACCCGTGTCCCCTGCATCGGCAGGCGGACTCTCAACCACTGCGCCACCAGGGAAGCCCCACACACATTTTTTAAGTGGATTCTTAAAGGGACATTTAGGCAGGAACTATCACTCTCATTTTACAGACAATGAGGCTCAGAGAGGTTTTAAGCCTCCCCAAGGCCACTCGTTTTTGATACCGTCTGCCTCCCAGGCTAGATTTTCACTTGACCACATTATAATCAGTTAACAAGCTCCATATAGGAGATAAAACAGAAAGCACTGATGTTCTGATGTGGGCATATACGTAGTGACCTGCACGATAGGTCACAAAAAGTTTCAAATATGGGTAAAATCACTGTTCTGAAAGCAGGACCCCCAATCAGATTTGGAGATAGAGTTTACGTTAATTCTTTTCTCAAGGGCCTTTCCATACTAAAGCTCTGCAGAAATGTCTGGTGGACGCGACATTAGATACAAACAAAGGTTCCGCTGGTTAAAAGGTCATGAAACAAACTGTCTCTGGTTGAACTGCCAACACTGCCTTGGATGTCTTGAAAGAGCTAGACGTGGGACAGCGGCAGCTGTGGCCAAACTAGAAGCGACTGGGATGTGGCTGATTCACCGTTAGGGCGCAGAGAAGCAACAACAGGCAGGATGGGCTTGGTTTGGGTCTTTGACCCTTCACGACCCTCTCAGCTCTTGAGGAAAGAGCTCTCCACTGAGGAAAGCAGCTTTCGGCACTGCTGCCTCTAATAGGTATCTGATGCTGGGCCCTACCCCAGAGGTGCTGACTTAGCTGGCCCTAGGGTGTGGCCCTCATATCTGCATCTGGAGTGTTTAAACCTCCCTTGCAATTCTAGCATGCAGCCAAAGTTACGGTGACAGGCACAAGTGGAGCATCTTCTGGGTCCTTCCATTGCCATGTATCCATCACTTAAAACACTTAAGTGAACAGCTGCTCAGTACTCTGGGGGTAGTGAAACCACTTTTAAGTTACTTAAAATGAACTTTTCTAGAGATGGAAGCAGGACTTTCCTCTTACTATATCCTTGACTGAAAGATTTTCTAGCCTCTTCTACTCAGGCAGTTCCAATGACAGGAGGAAACTTGCTACCTTTAAAGGCAGTTTGGAATTGTATACTAGAATATGTGAACGTTATAGTTTATATAACTATAAACTATATCTCAGTAAAGCTGTTTTGCGTGTGTGTGTGTGTTTAGGGCACTTTATTTTATTTTGGGAACGAACAGTGCTTGTTACAAGAAAGTGCTTTTGGATTAACCTGGGAAATTAACCTTGCTTTATGGTACAATATATAACTACTGGCGCCACTCAGATTTAGTCTGACTCCTCTTCCACTTGACTTCGGATTCAGAGACAACAGTGTTCGAATTCATTTACTAGTTAAGTGACCCACAGCAAATGATCTCTCTCTAAGCTTCAATTTCCTGAACTACAGGAAGTGGGAGTATTTCCTTTGTGGGACTGGTGAGGATCAGAAAGCATCTAATGTCTGGATCACTGTAAGATGCTCAATGAAGAATTATTTCCTTCCCTTCCCAATAAAAGTAGGTGCAGGTCTTCCCCTAAAGTTCTCCTTTTTTAAGCTGAACATCCATGAAGTTTAGCAATCCACAGATACTTAGTGATTCCTCATCAGGGTGTGGTTTTTCCATCCTTCACCCTCCCAGCTCTCCTCCGCTGAACTCTTTAAGATTTTGACAATGTTTGCAGTGGCCTCGCTTCCACAGCACCAGTGGATTCTGGTACAGTGTATGTGGTATACCGTCAACTGCTTACTGGCTCCTGTTGAATGTTTTACAAGTTTTAGGAGCCCAAGATTTTCCCTCCCAATTAACAACTGCCTGTGGGCACTAAACCATATACAGAGGTTCAGTCACATTTCAGAGGCAATGAGTCATCTTTATTTAGCTCCTCAAGGGTAAGTATGAGAATTAGGTGGGAATTCCTTCTGTTATCCGCTGTGCCATCGGAGAGGTGGCCTCCTTTTATTACACCAGAACAGTGCCGTTCCTTTGCTGTAAGCCTCCAGGACCAGGCTCATACCATGCTGCTCCCTACTCCGTCTCTGATCTCTGTCACATTTGCCCCACCCTGTTTTAAATCTGTGATTCTGGCTGGGCAGCATAAAACTGCAGAAATCAAAGAGATCTGGCTAAGGCAGACAGGTTCCAATCATGGCGTTCTCTCTCAGACAAGCTATGTGGCCTTGGGCATGCCATTTAATTCTCTGAATATCAGCACCCTCCTCTGTGAAGACGGGAACACAGTGCCTTTCTGCAGGGGTTATGAAAATTACATGATATGTTAACAATACAATGCACAGCCCACTGCCTAGTATATAACAGATACCCAAAAAGTTGAAGAGTAATTATTATCATCACCGCCGTGGTATGGCAATTCCCCGTTCTTAGACTGGACTCTGCCCTGAGTGCTGATCTATTTGGTGAGGGTCCTGACCTCTCTGCTTAGTTCCTGTCCTCTCTTGGCCTCCAGGAGAGGTAAAACCTGATCCTCATACAGGAGCTTCCCCCACCCCTGCCCTTCCTCACAGCCTCTCTCTCTCCAAGCCCCAGTGTGTGGACTTCCTATCAGCACCTGCATAAAGCAAGCAGGGAACCAGGAGACCTGGATTTTAGGTCCTGCTTGGCCACTGGCCATGTGACCTTGAGCTAGCCACACAGACCTTTTAGATCTCTGTTTCCCCTTCCAATGATGGCATTAGACAATATGATCTAAGATTACATAGTTCAAACCTGTTCACATCAAAGTAAAAGATGGAAACTAAAGATAAGTGAAAGAGAGAATGAAGAGATACATCTTTACATAAAAGTTTCAAATCAACATACATGCTACATAGAAGATACATGTACTATATAAAAAATTTCTATATAATACACATATTTATATACAGTTTTCTGAGCTTGCTCAGGGCTAGCTCAAGTTGCCTTTGAAATTTAAGCAGATATTTGGTGTAAAATTACCTAGCTGTGAATTTTTCTAAGCTGTTTGCTTGTAACGATAGCTTGAAGAAAACATACACGTCTGTCGAGTGGGTGAAGACAAAGAATTTAAAACTCTTGTCAAATAAGAGAAAATAAATGTAAATGCCATCTAACAGACTTCATTGTTTATTCTATGAATACAGTAGGCTCATCTTTTTGGAGTAGTAATGTAAAAGCTCTACATGTGCTCACAGCGTATTTATTTTTAGGTATATGTAATAATTTGGTTTCTCAAACATTTTTACTGTATTATCACACATGCAGTTATTAATTAACCAGCATGCCTATCTGTTCTCAGACAAGCTGGTGTAGGAATCAGTTAACGCTGTTCCCTGAAACACCAGCCTGCGTGCTCACTGAGGACGGGTGGGCAGCGGGGAGGACACATTCGGGTCCTGGGCTGACAGTGAAAGAACATGAGCCTGTAGCATGGAATATAGCTGCTGCTTTTGTCAACTGCATGGTTCTTTCTGAGCTTGGCAGAACCTTCCCTAACATGTAACCCAGAGCTTCCTCGGCTATAATATAATACACGGAACACCTGGTATTCTGGGGAAAGGTAAGAGACAAATATTTAAGTGGTTACTTGTGATTGCCTTTATGAAGATACACTTAAGTCACTCACATCCAAATAATGATTAAGTCCAAATTATTTTTCTATAATTTAGCTTACTTAATATTGTACCGATGATGTACACGAACTTTTTGTTCCTGGTTTACCCTGTTCCTCAATTCACTTTCGGCCCATTTATGCCACCATCCTTAATTATACGAACTACCTCTGAACCCCAAAGAATATGACTCTGTTCAATTTGCTGAAAGCATTTAACTTACATCTCTCTAAATTTCTATATAAAAGAATGTTCAAGATAAGGGAACATCTGAGTTTCCTATGTTCTGAAAGTTAACACTCAGAGATAAACAAGACTCAGACATTTTCTACTGCACGCTCTACTCATCTTCTAAGCATTTCCCTTCATACTCTTGTGCCATCGGTGCCGAGAATGCTACACAGTTGGCTCCCTCTGAGACAAAGAGCAGAAAAGTGAGAGATATCATGGAGATATGGAGCTCTCTGCTCCCAGAATATACTGCTCCGATGAGAGTTATGGGGGAAGGTTTAGCACATTTTAATCTTAAGCCCATTTGGAAAGAATCCATCAAAAACTCAAAACGCCAATTATCTGCAAATACCAAAACACAACACTCCAAACTAAGAAAGGACTCCAGAGATACATCCAACAAAATTCTTATTTTCCATTATGCTCTACTGAAAAGACTTAAGAGGACAACTTATATCATCTGATTTACACCACGTCTGCAATCATCAAAAGATCTTCAGTCTAAAAACCAAGTGCATGTTTCCAGGCAGTATTTTACACTAGATATTAATGTATCCAAAACAGTAACTCATTACAGTACAATGGGTTTTCTATTTAGGAAATACCATTTTATCTACCCTAGGGAGAAATGAACACTTGGAAAGTAGGAGCATTTTTACCAACTCGAGCATCCATAATTTCCAACATTTTGTTGTGTTTTTGTTTTCAGATGATACTTTGTTCCTGGGGAAATGTGCAAATTCTCTTCTTGCAATTCTAACTTTTTTTGTAGCTATCTGAGCAAACAAGGTCAAATTTTAAGTATAAAATTACACGATTTCGGGCTTCCCTGGTGGCGCAGTGGTTGAGAGTCTGCCTGCCGATGCAGGGGACACGGGTTCATGCCCCGGTCCGGGAGGATCCCACATGCCGCGAAGCGGCTGGGCCCGTGAGCCATGGCCGCTGAGCCTGCGTGTCCGGAGCCTGTGCTCCACAACTGGAGAGGCCACAACAGTGAGAGACCCACGTACCACAAAAAAAAAAAAATTACACGATTTCTAGAAAAAGAAAGCAGTAAATGTACCTGTCAAGTAACTGGAAATTATAACCTTGTTCTAGCTTATTGACTGCCCTTCTGTTCTCTGAGTACGCCAAAGAGTCACACATGCCTCAGGACCTTTGTGCTTGCTCTTCCCTCTGAAGGACTGTTCCTCCTCCAGATGTTCTCATGGCTCCTTTCTTCTTATCATTTAGACCCTAGCTCAACTATCAGTTCTTCACTGAGGACTTTCCTGATTAGTTCCCATTTTACTTTACCATCTTCATAGATTTTATAGCTATTAGAAGTATGTTCTTGTTTACGTTTTTGTTTGCTCTTTTATCCATAAACCAGGAACTCATATTTTGTTCACACTACAGTCCTACAGTTAGAACAGTGTCTGTCATACAGTAGATGTTCAATAAGTATATGTTTAATGAATAAGTGAAAGAAAAAAATTAGATGTCACTGAAAGGTTATAAAGAACATGTAATTTTAAATCAGCTTTGTCTCATCAAACCTTACCTTTTTGTGCTGTAGTAAGGAACACCAAAGACAGTCTACCTTATTTTCAGAAAAGTCTTCCATTGCACCTAAAGAGTGGGGTATCTCTGTGTAACTGGTCCTACCATATCTGTCATCAATCATTTGGAAGGAGAAAAGTGCTTAGGCTGCACAAAGCTGAAAAGATAGCAAATGCGGTAGAGAACAGAATTAGGTATCAGAAAGATCTCCATGGTTGAAAAGACAGGCTAAACAAACAAGATGATATTTAATAGGGATCAGCCCAAAGCCTTCAACTTCATTTAAAAATTCAAGAGTAGAGTGATGGAGTTCAGGACACCTGGCTTAATGGCAGCAGCACTCATAAAAAAAGGTCCAGTTTTCAATCATTGACTGTGAGCTTCATACGGGGCAACAACACGGCTTGGCTAACAAAGAGCCACTACAAGCATGTGAAACAGAACAATGTAGCATGGCTAGGGAGGATGAACCAGGGTTATAAAGGCCCTAAAACCAAGTTATTTCATTCAAATTTCTGAGCACCTATGATGTGACTGGCATTACACACAGAACTGGGGATGCAGGGATAAGAGACCAAAGGTCTAGTGTGGGAGAGAAAAAGCCCAGAATTAGCACAGAGGGTCGGAAGGATGACGGCAGAGGAGCAAATTGTTAAGTTACAGGAACAAAGAGAGCTATTCCGTCCACACAGACAGGCTGGAGAAGGTTCTGCAGAAAAGACAGCACTTGCGGACAAACTGTCTAATTCAGAGGGTATTTTGAAAAAGTGAAATCAAGAGCTTAGCACAGCACCAGCCACATAGCAGTCACAACAACAATGCTAGGCACGACAACTAACCCTACATAATAACCGTTGCAGGCGAGAATCACTGGCAGATACTAAAGTATGCAAAAGTATCATGAGAAACAGGATATCTGCATGGTCTCAAAGTATCTAAAAGATGCTTATTACACAAAGGGGAAAGTAGTAACTTTATAGTGGAGAAACCTGGTAGACACCACCCTTACTAAGAGATCAAAGTTAACATCCCGGGCTTCCCTGGTGGCGCAGTGGTTGAGAGTCCGCCTGCCGATGCAGGGGACACGGGTTCGTGCCCCGGTCCGGGAGGATCCCACATGCCGCAAAGCAGCTGGGCCCGTGAGCCACGGCCGCTGAGCCTGCGCGTCCGGAGCCTGTGCTCCGCAACGGGAGAGGCCACAACAGTGAGAGGTCAGCGTGCTGCAAAAAAAAAGTTAACATCCCCAGTGATGAGACATATCAGCATCACGTGCCCCCTGGTATGACGTGGACTGGGAAGAACATACCCCTTTTGTGATATTCTAGCCAACAATGCATAACGCCAATCCAATCATGAGAAAATAGCTGAAAACCCAACTGAAGGACTGCGTACAAAATAACTAGCCAATACGCTTGAAAAGTGTCAAGGTCATGAAAGAAAAACTGAGAATCACAGAATGGGGGTGAGGAGTGCCATGTGGGGTCTGGTGTTAGATCCTGAAACAGAAAAAGAAAATTAATAGAAAAACGGGCAACATTCAAATAAGCTCTGCAGGTTAATTGTACTGTATGAGTGTTAATTTCCTGGCTTCTACAATTGTTCAGTGTTCTGTAAGACATTGTTATTAGGGGAAGCTGGGTACAGGGTATTTGAGAACTTCCTGTATTACTTTTGCGACTTTTGCTTAAGTCTAAAAGTATTTCAAAATAAAATGTTAAGAAAAAGTGGATTTACCTGAGCCAGGAGCCAGAGATTCTGCCAGGAGATTAAAGGAGTGAGGAGAGGCTGCCTCAGACCTGAATTTTGAATATTGGGACTCCTAGGCCAAACTACGTCACAGGAAGATTCAACAGGATGATAGAGTGTACACAGAGCCTGGGGCTAGAAATAACAAAAAGTTGGCTCTGACCAGGAAAGTGTAGTGAGAACCACTCTGGATTAAGGTGGTATGTGAGGAAGAGTTGACTCAGCTCCAACATAAAGAACATCAATCAACACACGGTTTGCAATGGGGAGGCCCCAAGGCTCCTGGGGTGTGGCGTTCAAGAACTCTTGCAATGCTTTTGCAGTCCTGGTACCTTTCTCTTTCACTGAGTAAACCTTTTATTTTAAAATAGTTTTAGATTTACAGAAAAGTTGCGAGGCTATTAACAAGAGTTAAAATATACCTCACGCTTGGTTTCCCCTATTATTAATATCTTACATTAGTATTTCATTTGTCACAACTAATGAACCAACATCAGTATGTTATGATTCATTAAAGGTTATGATTTTTGCAGATTTCCTGCTTTTTATGTAATGTCCTTTTTCTGTTCCAGGATACCACATTACATAGTCCTGTCTCCTTAGCCTCCTCTTGGTTGTACCTGTTGCTTAGACTTTCCTCGTTTCTGATGACCTTGACAGTTTTGAGGAGTACTGGTCAGGGATTTGTAGAATATCCCTCAATTGGGATTTGTCTCGCCTTTTTCTCATAATTAGACTGGAATTATGGGTTTGGGGGAGGAACATCCCAGAGGTAAAGTGCCATCTTCATCATGTCATATCAAGGAGAAATACTACCATGACTTGTCACTGTGTTGTCATCAACTGTGACCAGCTGGCTGAGGTGCTATTTGTCAGTTCTCCCCCATTTCCATACTGTACTATTTGGTGGAAATCACTATGTAAACCCCACACTTGGGGAGTGGCAACTATGATCCACCTCCTTGAGGGTGAAGTACCTGCATAAATCATCTGTATATTTTCTGCACAGATTTCTCTGTTCTCCCTCATTTATTTATTTATTCAATCATTTACTTATATCAGCATGGACTCATGAGTATTTATTTATAATTTGGGTTATAATTCATTACTAGTTTATTTTGTTGCTCAAATTGTTTTAGCTTTTACCACTGGAGCTGTTTCAGTTAACTCCTGTGCACCTTTGACAAACTTCCATCATTGTGGGGTTTTGTAAGCAACTCCCTCACTTTCCAGCACAATAAAATGCTCCAGGTTCATTTTGTTGACTCCCTGCCCCAGCCCTAGAATCAGCCATTCTACAAGGGGTTCTGGCTCCTTTTATTAGAGACAGATATTAGAAACCAAGATCTGGGTGCTAGGTGTGCTCATTGCTACTGGAGTGTCGTTGCTTCCAAGCCCTCCCAGCTGGCAAACGTGTGTTTACTAACCCATGTATACATACTTATCTATAAATATTACCATATATATATATATTTATATGTGTGTTTAGCTTAATAATCTATTATGTGAATCCATACTGATGTCTCTAACTGTAATCCGTTTCCACATGGATCATTCCTTCCCCTGCTTATCTGTCACCTCCCATTCCACAGTGAAAACCTGGCTCCTACTACCCACTATCCACTTACTAATTTAATTCCAGTATACATAGAGTGGTTTCAGATTCATTAACCTGTACCCTCATCCTCATAGGAAATGTTCTTCAACTAGAGTTGATAAAGTGCTTACGAGCAGCTCCTTTGCCTTCTGTCTTACTGTCTCCGCTCATTTCCAAAGTGATGTAGGTCAGTACCCTTTCCATCTACTCCCTTCAGAGACCTCATTTCATACATTTGTAACACAGCCGGATTGTTCTGTCATAGTCCAAATTCCATCCTGAGACCCTCCCCCCTTAAATGGCACATATCCCTTGGGTTTCTTCTTTCTGTCTCCTCCTGAGGCATCAGGCCATTATCTCAGGGTATGGTCAGTCCACTCATCTCTAAGAATTCTCTCTCCCTCTTCACTTATGGCTCCTAATCTGTCATTAGCCAAAAAACTAAATAGATGAGTTTTATTAGCATTAGAAATAATGTAAGCATAAGCCGGTAACGAATGAGAGCCTGAGATGTTCATCTATGCCAATCTATGGGGAAGCCTCGAATGCCGGTGCACAGGGCTCTCTGTCCTATCCCTGTCCTGACCCACATTTTAAATCAGAAAAAGTTTTGATTGCACAAAACTGAAGAGGATAGCAAATGGGACAGAAAAAGAACTAGCAATAAAAACATACCAACAGTCTGAAAGGCCAAAACAAAATAGGTTAGATTTAGCAGGGATCAAGTTAAATAATTTAATTCAAAAAATTCAAGAGCACGGATCAGGGTAAGAGAACTGGCTTAACAGCTACTGCATCTATGAGAAAGACTTCAATGTTTTCATAGATAGGGGGCTGAATATGAGCAAAGATGAGACTTGGCCACAAACATTACTAGAACAAACATTACCAGAAGGACAATAATCAGGACAGGGGAGGGGATGGTCCCACTAATCTTTGCACTTGTCAGATCACATCTGCCACTCTGTGTCCTGTCAAACTGACACAACTATTAGGTGAACCAGGGCTGCAAAGGGTCTGGAAAAACTAACCCAATAGGCACTTAGTGAGTACCATGATTCATTCAAGGTGTTATAAAAATGTGCTAGTATCCAAGGGTGATAACAATGAAAATAACCAGATTATCATATCCCAAGCATTGCCCTAAGCACTTTTTCTATATTAAGTAATTTACCCAGATGACTTACTTTGCTTCTTGGTAACTTGTCCAGGTATCTGAGGCTTCCAGATTTCTGCCCACATGAACAATCTCCATATTCAACAGGTTGTGTTTAACCCCTTATTCTCTCATAGTTTACTCCACATGTTTCCCCTCATTTTTCTTTAAAAAAATTTAAATAATTAAACACCAAATTGGTACACACCTGTCATTATGTGGCATAACCTTTTGAAAGTGACTTTTTGATTATAAAGCTAATAATACTCAACAAAGAGAAACTGGAGGATACAGACACAGAGAGAGGGAAGTAAAAGAAATGAAACACATCAGATAATTTTCTGACCATTGTATACGTCTGTGGTGTTCCCCTCCACTTTCTGCTATGAATACATGTGTGGTTTTCATTTTACACTGAAGTTATCATACCACATATGCATATTTGTATTTGACCTGGTCAACCTGATAAAGCATTTTCCCCTTTTACTAAATGAGCTGTGTGACTGTCAATTTATGGGCTGTGAATATACCATATGTTCTGAGATAAAAACCAAGGAAAATGTTTCCTCCTCTGCTTCATTTTAAATCACTTATTACCAAGTGATTGCTTTAAGGTTTCTAAAAAGATGTCCTTGTCCTTGTAAATGAATGTCGCCTCTTAATTGTGACTGTGATTTAAGGAGCACTTATCTTACTGGATAAGGAGAAATTTTACTGAGTGAGCTAAACTACGAGAGCTACCAGATCCTTCCCCCACTATTTACACCCGTAAGAAGAAACTTGGACAAAAAAGAAAATCCTAACTGTGGCTTCTATCTCTTAGGCAGTTACAAATTACTACCTGATCTGCACCTCTTGAGAAGGGTGCTTCCTGTCTTAAGGCATCTCCCTCACTCTTCACAGATTAAATGAATTGGCAAAAAGAGAAAACATCTTTGGATACTTAAGTTCCTATCACCTGCACGGATGAGGCACTAGACTCCAGAAGAAGATGGGAAAAAAGAATTTCAAAGATCAATGAAATTCATCATGGATGAGGTGTGACGTGGGACAGATTCTCCCAGTAATATCCCTCTCAGCCTCTCCTTACAGAGATAAAGGCAGTGAGGTAAAGTATCTCAACGAATCAGAATAATTTCAATTGTGAAGACTAAACAAAACAGCATTTGTCTCTATGTCCAAGAAACATCTGGTTATGCCTAAAGAAAAATGATGGAAAGCAACCTGGGGAGTGACCTTACATGCTTCTTTGCCTGTTCTGCCTCCATAGCCTGTGGTCAGAAGCTATGGTTTGAGTTGCTGAGAGTCCCGGCAGAGACAGACACCCTGCACACAAGGTCTTCACTGATGCTTAAGCAGGATGTGTTTATTCCACCTAAGAAAAGGGTTAAAGAGAGACAGTAAATACCAGCAATAGCAAGATAAGGATTCTCTGAGGAGCGTAGAAAAATGTTTCTTAGTGCACACAAACCAGAAACTTAGTGCCTTTTTGCCGTTTCCAAATCCCCTAACGCAAAAACACCTTCCTCTGCAGTTTAATACTCTTGTACTATCCTTACTAGGATGTAGTGATGCCATTAGGAAGGCCCTGTATCCCAACACTGTCGGAAAATTAATTATCAAGGCAGAAATAAAACGGAAAGCTGAGGGATGTGTGTTAAGACATGAAATTCCTCACCATGTTTTAGATGAAAGATGTGTTTCTGGGCCCTCACGTGTCTTTCATGACGAATGACACACGTATACACACAGGCATGTTTTAAAATATAGACAATGCCGTATGCAGCTTTTTAGGCAGGAGCCACGGCCCGAGCCAAGGCACAGCGGTAGGTCTGAGTTCACTGTGTGTCTAAGGTTAAACTGGCTGGCGTGACTGCAGCAAAGAATTCATGCTGCATGGTCATACAGAATAACGACAAATGTTAAGGTTTAGCTAGATTTCTGAGGACACTGAACTCCAAACAGAGTTTGGTTTTATTTCGTAGGCGACAGAGAGACAAGACAGTACAGATTCGCAGTTAACATGCAACTGAGCTTTAGAAAGCATAGTCACACCATGATACATGAGGTACATGGTGAGGACATCATGGCTGGGGGTGGGGGAGACTGAGAGGCACTAGAGATTGGCTGGGAGGCTGTTGCCATCATTTAGCTGGAGAGGAGGTCAAGCAAGGTATCAACAGGACCGAGGCAGAAAGAGCACATGGCATGTCTCGAAAGGAGAAACGCAGGTGGGAACTGTTGACAGTCTGAATAGAGAGAACAAAGGTGAGGGACATTCAGTGACGCCAAGCTCTAACAGTATATGAGCTAAACAAGCGATCTTTGGTATTAATTATCAGTCTCCGCACCTCTCTGGTTCCGGCTGTGTCTACAAATTTTTATAAAGCTAATTTCTTTCCACTGTCATACCAACTCTGAGAGGAATTATCATTCTGGTTTACCATGAGAAGCTGGGATTTAGCGACATTCAGTAGTTTGGGATTTGAACCCATGTTTGTCTAACTCCATGGCTCTTATATCCATAGTATTGCTTCCCCTGTCAAGGCCTGATAAAAAAAAAACAGAAGCAGCCTGCTCTTCACCATAAATTCTTACCTAAATTCACACAGTCCCTTATATACCCAATACCTATCCTCGTTTTCTTTAGTTTACAGTAGAACATCATGTGTATGATTTCTGACATTTGGATGTGAATATACATGGCACTCGGGAGCTCTAATGTGCTGAACAGATGTTCGGTATTATTTTTATTATTATGTGGGCGTTTTCCTTCAGTGACTCATGTCAGGAAATAGAAATGGTTCCATTACACAGAGTCTACCTTGTCTACGGCCCACTCTAAAGATGAACTTATTAAGGCTTACTATGAGATCACTTTCCTTTATAGCAAGATATATAGAACAGACAAGAGTCTGTGTTCACGCGTTTGGGATTCTTGCAGAAAGGCCCGCCTGCAATTTTAGGTACACACTGTAGCACGACCAGCTGCTGTACAGACAGCATGCTCCACTTTCTTCAACAATGACAAGGGGAAAATGGCTAGGATGAACACACTCTAAACTAGCTGGTGTGTTTTCCTAAAAACTTTACCTACAAAGTAGTAGTAATAATGAGTAAGCAAGCAATGGATCAAAGCAGCCACACTCCACCAGGCCCGGGTGCCCTTCCTGAACCTGATGCTGGCAGAGCGTGGCTGGCTGGGCTTTCAGAGAGCATCCAGGTTTTCTAAATTCCCTTACGTCTCCACTGACAGATTCACAGACTGCTAGTGCTGAACAGGATCCGAAGGGCTATTTGACAAAGGAGGTAATTAAGGCCCCAAGAGATGAATGCTCAGCGTTCCTCATTTTCTGCCCAATCGTCAGTATTCCAATTGCACCACTGGTGCAACAAGTTAGGTGCTGTAGAACATACAAGGGGTGGGGGGGCGGGGGGGGGGAGTAGCGTGAGCTCTTCTGGTTTTCCTCTCCTGTCCCCCTGCGCAGCTGAAACCCCACGGTGAGCCATTTTAACAGTGGCCTCAAAGGCCCAGAATCCGCAGCCCCGGCCAGCTCCTCCAGGAGCACCTCTCTCCAGCAGGGGCTTTGCTGAGGGTGTCCTGCACCTGCGCTGACTAGGTCCCCAAAGGGCATGCTCTTCATCTCACTATCTCAGAGTGACCCTGCACCTCAGAAAACCTTCCCCTTCTCCTACTGGTCCTTTTCCCCTAAACTTCAGTCATGCTTGGGTCTCCCCACCTCCCCATTAAAAAAAATAAAACTCATATCTCAGTGAAACTAGGAAAAAAAACTCTATTTTGATCCTGTAACCCCTCCAATCTACCCATGACACTGCCATCAAAGGTAATTTCTGAAGGTACCCTCTGGAACAACCCTCTGAAGAACTCTGCTGCTTACCAGCCGAAGTCTAAACTCACCTGACTGGCGGTCGAAGCCCCTCCCTTTCTCACGTCTCCACATTTTCCCACATGCCCCGTGCTCATCGCCAAACAGAACTCCCTGTGGTTTCCTGGGCTTAATGAGTGGCTCAGGCCATTTCTGGTGCTTGGAATGTCTCGGGCCACCTCCTCTCCTCATGCAGAACTGCCACCTATTGTCTCAGGCCTGGTGCAAATGTCACTTTTTTCTGAAAGAACTGCTATTATGGTAACAAGTTAATTTCTGTCTTGCAACACACACTTGGTTGTTCATTAATTCAACCAACATTTATTCGGCACTTGGGCACCAGGTACTCTGCTGGGAATACAAAGACACCTGGAGTCTGAGATACAAAGGATCAAGTAGGGAAAAATTTAAATAGCGGTATAGGCTTCTGGAAGTAGGATACTGTGGCTTCTCTTCTGAGTAGACTGTACACTGCCTGAGGGCAGGGGCTGAGCCCTTTTCTTCAGCATCTTCCCCATCACTGAGTGCCATGTGTGGACGCACAGAACTCTCGAGCCACCTCAATTACAGAATAAACGTAAATGTATTGGTATTTGTCTCCTTACCCTTGAGCAGACTGACATTCATTTTTTTACATTCCCAACAGCCAGCCCAGTGTCTGGCATCAGCAGTCACTCAGTAAGTCGAGGGATAGATGAATGAAAGGAAAGAAGGAAGCAAGAAGCAAACCACCATGACAGCAAGGATGTCTGCCTTGCTGACCTTTGTGTCCCTGGGGCTCAGTACCCAGTCTGGCACATCAAGGGAACATAACAAACGCTGAGCAGATAACCACAGCCACCGTCCTTGAAGGACTTGTCTTTCAACCAACTGTCAGGTTTCTAGTCTCTCCCAGCGCACAGCCGGAGGAAATGCTGTGGGCAGGCTTAGGACGGGAAACAAAAGTCCTGTTTCCAACTCCGATGGGAGTGAGGCCTTAGCCTCGCTTCACCCTCCTGGCAGAACTTAAGTACCCGACCCTCGCGAGACATCACTCCACCATCCAGGCAAGGCGTGGACTGAGACTCCTGAACAGCTCATAGAAAGGCTTAAAGTGACCAAGGCCAATGCCATCATTTAGCTCACGGGCCAGGGGTACCCTCTGATTGGCCTTGCTGCTCTGGGCAAGGCTCATTGGGCCAATGACCACTTTGCTCAGTTATCAATTTGGAAATGAAAAGCAGAAGCTAAAAATAAAGTTCAGTGAAAACTGTTCAAGGTTAATGGGATGGAAACCACAAAGAATTCAGGCTTGAGGGCAAGGCCCCTGGCTCTGGGAGATAGCACACAATCAGCAGGAGGCCGGTGGCCCTCGGTAACCTCGCCTGGCCCCTTCTCAGAACTGCTCGAGTGCCGGGGGCCTGCGGCACACAACCTGGTACTCCATTTGTCTTCACCCCACGTGCCTTCAAATTCTTTCTTGAATAAGGTGAGGTATAGATGCAGTTTTGTGTATATCAATTTTATCTCCCCGACAGGAATACCCTCAAGGGAAAAAATGGTGGTCTGGAGATCTAAATACAAGTTGTCACTGTGTTCGGTTAACAACACCACAAGTAGTAGTAAGCATTTATAAACTGGGAGATTGCATAGCAAAATCCCGACTATTTCTTTTTAACTGAAAGGTCTAGCAGCCTGGGATCCACACACCCGGGGCAATAACAACTAGAGCTGAACTGCCCCCTTTCAGAAGGACCACGTGCCTGCCCTTTCCCACAGTCACCACCCCACTCCTTATTTTTTGATATTTTTACCTGCCTGGCCTTGTGAATACCTGAGCTTGGAAACCACATTTATTGAGTCAACCCAAGCTTAGCCCTGAGCACCATCCCTGACTACACTCTTTCCCTCACTCCCCACATCGAATCAATCAGAAAGTTCTACTTCTCTTTTAAACGTTTCTGAAACTCTGAATTTTCCAAATGATTCCCTCTGATATTCACCCTAATCATCTGTTAATCCCGCTGGGACTAAATTCCATGGACCCTCTACTTTTTCACTGTCACTCAGCCCCTCATGTCCTCTCTCCACACGCCTACTACTATTATAAACCCTTCCTTCCTTCCTCACTTCCACCTCTGCTCCCCTCACCCCTCTCTTTCTTCATCCTGCTCATCTGACAAACCACAGCTCTTGTTATAAATCTTAATCTCGGCTCATTCTGCACCTGTAGCCGGGCTGCTGAATGTGGCTGGAGAAAAACATACTCATGGAGACCAACATGATCTATTTTAAATTCATGACCACTGTTCTCAGGTGGGTCCTTAGGTTAGCCTTGGCAATCCTACTATATTTCCCTAGTCTATCACTCTTCCCCTGTCCTAGATGACTATTCCAAACACTGCCTTCTCTTTAGAAATCTCCTCCCCACTCGCAGCTACAAAACCACGCACTTTGTATCTCACCAAGAAAACGGAAGTGACAGAAGACTTTCCACACACTCCCACTTCCACTTGCCTCAAACTTCCTGCATTTAGGCCCACACTCTCTGTCCTTCTGTTTCTGTGGAGGAACTATCTACCCCTATTTACAGCAACTCCTACATCTGCATCCTAGATGCCACCTTCTCTAATTTCCAAACCGTCATTCCTAAAGCAGCTGTCTCTTCCTCTCCTTCGTCACCCAACTTCCCCTTGCCACTGGGTCCTACCTGTCAGCAAGCTGCACGCTAGGATTTGCCCACCTTTAAAAAAAACCCTCCTTTGGGACTTCCCTGGTGGTCCAGTGGTTAAGAATCGGTCTTGCAGTGCAGGGGATGCCAGTTCGATCCCTGGTCGGGGAACTGAGATCCCACATGCTGCAGGACAACTAAGCCCGTGCCACAACTCATGAGGCTGGGTACTCTAGAGCCCACGCACCGCAACTAAGACCTGATACAGCAAATAAACAAATAAACATTAAGAAACAAACAAAACAAAAAAACCCTCCTTCACTCCACATCCTTCTCTGGGTTCTGTTTTACTCCTCTGCTCCCCTTTGTAGGAAAACTCCCCAAAAGAGATGTCTACACTCATTCCTACTCTCTGTAAAACCCATCTCATCAGGCTTTTATGCCCCTTCCACTCCACCAGAATCACCAGGCCAGCTCCCCGGCCCTGTGAGCTGGTCCTCACGCACCAAGCATTCTTCTGCCTTGAAGCCTCGGCCTAGGTTGGCCTTCTGCTTGGCTCACTCCTGCCCCAGCTGTAGCCACACGGCTCCTGGCATCACTCCCTCCAGGCTTCCCTGACCCCCGCCCTCTCACACACACATCTTGACACTGCTTAGCCCTCTTCCTGGGTTTTATTTTTCTCCATAGCCCTTACTGCCCCATGACATATTCTAAATTTGTTCAGCTGTTACCCATCTCTCTCCCCTCTCACTGACTGGCTTTCTCATTATTAAGTTCTGAATATGACTGTGTGTGCAGGCTTTTCTTCTCTACGACCTGGGGATATTCTGAGATCACAGAACACTCCTTGGGTGGTGCAGAGCCTGGTAATTCAAAGTACATAACGTGCCCTCTTTAGCAGTCTCCTTTCCGCAGGGAAACATGTCTGCAACTCTCGGACGGGTGCCTGGGAAGGCTGCTAGGAAGCACCTGACGTGTGTCATCCCAACACGGTGAACAGCTATAACTCACTGCAAGTCTTCAGACATCCTGATGGGATGGGTTACACGTACACTCGCCACTTACATACACATAAAAGTATGTATTGAGCGTAAAACTTGATTCGATCAGATGCTTGTCAACAATGTTTTCAAGATTATTTCATAATCCTTCAGAGGCTAAAGTTACTTGGCATACAACTTTTATAGGCATAAAATTGCTTTTGTCCAAATCACTCAAAGCTGTGGTCAGTGTAATATATTCAAAGTAATGTTTGGTTAAAAAGATGCCATCATTTCTTCATCAATTGTCCAGGGAGGGGATAAGTAAAATGAGTACATATTGTACTTAGAAAAACTATCCCATCAAATGGTTCCGCTGTTATTTTTAACATTAGAAAGACAAGAAGAGCCATTTTGGAAATCTCACCAAAGGAAATATGCCAAAACCTAGGAAAAACTGTAGGTACATGATAATCAGCATTACAGATGATAGCATTTTGCACTGCCAACAACCTGATTTTCCAACCATAGTGATATACAGTCATACAACAGCGATGGCTCTATATTAATATGAAAAAAGGTATCTCAAATGCTCTATATACCACAACTTTACTTCTTTAGAAACACTGAAAGGAAAGACATGGAGATGTTAAGAGTGATTGTGTGAAGGTATTTTTTTTCTTTTCTCTAAGTTCCCCAAATTTATCATTTTGCTTTTTAAATGTTACTAAATTTTAAAATTAAGAAAATATAGACAATTTCGACACACATGCATTAACATAGAAAAGCTCGATGGCACATGTCATTTTGTGAACTACTGGGTCTTGAGACTTGAGTCCACATCCTGTTCCAAGTCCCCGCTCATTCCTAACTTCCTCGTTAAATAGTTTCAGACAATCTTCTCTACTTGATAGTGCTGTTTTAATTTCTAAGTAGTTTAGATTTCTATAAATGTTCAGCTTAAAATTATACAACAGAAAATATACACAGAAGGTAAGAGACACCTTAAAATGTTACCTCTTTCAACAGACAGAATTATATACAAATACCTATCAATATCACTTTTTAATGAAATAGCTATTTCCTTTATTGCCCATCATGTTTTTAATTATTAAGGAATGATACACTCATTTTATAAATGCAAAGACTGAGAGACAAAGTGAGCAGTTATTGTCTCACTAAAAATTCCACAGTATATCTAGGATTTTATACAAGTTGCAATAATTTTGTCAAACTAACATAAATTCAACCATTTATGCAACAAATATTTAGATGTCTCAAATGTAAGGTGCCTAGTGTGCTATAGAAATGTATAAATATACAGTTCTAGTCCTCAAGGAGCTTATGGTCTGGAAATAATGATACGCACACCTGTCAACATCACTAGGTGACTAAAATTGGGATATAACTCCATCTTATTTACCCATGTGTTCTTAACACCTGGCAAACTGTGTCACCATTATCAGGTGCTCGATAAATGTTGGCTGAATAGACGACTGAATGAAAAATGTCAAAAGAGATTATAAAGAGCAATAAAGGAAGAAGAAACCCACTTGGACCAGCAGGACTTGGGATAGAAATGGAGGCAGAAATGAGAAGAGGCCTATGATAGGCAGGTGAGAAGGTGAGATTTAACGTTGGAAGAACTGGAGCCAGTAGTAAGAACCTGCTTTTCATTCTGTGGGACATGGAATGCCACTGAGTATCTTCAAACAGGGAAGTAACGTGATATATGTTATACTTGAAAAAATTAATCTGATCTTTTACATTTTGGATAGCAAGTGTGGAACTTGGTTCAGAGGCTATCACAATAGTCCATGCAAGGAGAAATAAGGTACTAAACCCAGGAGGCTGAGGAGGATAGAAAGGAAATAGATTTAGCGTAAGTGGCTAACTGGGCAAGAGCTGCTGCTTTAAATACCGTTTTCTATTTAGATTCAACTGATATTGAGTTCTTCCTATACACATATGACACCTAGACTGGCACTGTCACATACTCAAGGGGCAGTACTTTCGCCCCTCATGTTACGGATGAAGAGACTAAGTCTCCACAGGACACTCAGCAAGTAAGTGGTAGGAAAAACAAATCAAACCCAGGTCTCTTAACTACAGTGTTCTTCCTGGTTTATGACAAATGTTCAACCTAATGAGATTTCTGTGTATTACAATCTGGAAGTGGAATCTACAGCTCGTCACTCCAATGCCAGTATCATTTGCAGGGAACGCTTTGCCTCTGACGGTCCTAGACGTGACTCTGGAGAGTCATTTCATCTGGATTAGATAATGTGACCCAATATACCTTTCCCATTTCTTATCCAGTTCCCTGTCCCCACACACCCCACATTCAGCTACTCAACATCTCCTCCTTCACACATCCTGAATAAATTCTCTCCTTACCCCTAAGCAACTTCCTCACCTGTAGAATGAGGGTAACAGTACCAAACCACATAGAGACATGCAAAGCATATAGAATAATGTCTCACATATAGCAGATACCAAATAAATGTTAATGAATTACACCTGCCTTCTCCAAACTTATTTGTCTTTTAAAGTTCAGCCTACCTCAACTCCCCTGGATTGCTCCAGGAAGAGTTAATGGCTCCCTCTTCAGTTTTTGTGATTTAAAGATTTTTCATAGTCTCATTTATGAAATTTATGTCCTGGCTGAAGTACACATGCCTATTTCTCCAATTAGAATGCAAAGGTGGTGCTTCATTTATATTTCTGTCCTCGATGAGGCTAGTGTAGTGTGATGCGTATAGTCAGTCCCAAATAAATAGCTGCTGAATTCACTCCTGCATACTCTCATTAGTCAATCACTCATTAATTTTAAAATAAATTTGCAGGGAAGATGATTACACAACACACATAATTAGAACAAATATATCTATTAGTGCCGCATTCAGTTAGTCTCATTCACCTATGACTTAGGAAAAGAAATAATTCCTTGAACATAACACTATAAATGAAGTAACATCATGGGTTTAATGAAGAAATCTGTTTTTGTTATAATATCTTCGAAGCATACAACATCACAGCATATACCATCTCATCCAGTTTCCTATCCATGTCCACATCCTAACAGAATCATCTAGAGTGAGCATGTCCAAGGTCTGTTAATGGCAAGACTGCCGGCCAGCTCTAGTGCTTAACAAATGTTTCCTTATATTGCGCTTAAGTCAGTCTTCTTATAACTTCTACTCACTAATTCTAGCTCTGCAATTTATATTAATGAGGTCTCTACCCTAAGGAAATCTATAATTGGAACCACAGTATTCTTGATTGCAAGCTGCATCCTCTCTCTACAGTTCAAACAAAAGGAGAGGAAAAACTATTGAATTCATAGCAGGAGAAAAGTTTTTATTGCTTATTTTCTTTCAGCCGAAGTGCTGAGAATGGGTGTCAATAAGCTGGAGATCAATGCACTAAAGAGCAGTAGACAAAGTCTAGCAGGTAAATGATGTGGTCAAGTACAGAGCAGTGAGGTACACAGAAGTGCACGTAAAAGCAGGGCCTGCTGTCAGACAGCCGTGCTTATTGGACAACCTAACACCTCATGGGCTACATCCCATCAGACTTCGATACTTCCACATCTACCCACCCTGCGATGACCACAGTTTCAGGCCGTACATGGTTTCAAACTAGAGGATATTAATAGTTGAGCATTTTCTCATTCTTTCTGCTCTATGTCCGACGAGCCCATGAAAACTCTCAGCAGGTTCAATGCATCTCAGATACATTCAAACACAACCTAGAATTTGAAAATAAAAAACAAACAGAATACCATGGCCTAAAGGATGGGATCACTACTTGCATAACGAAACAGCCCCTGCCATCTGGGCATAGCTTTCTTCTTATATTATTTGCTTATCGAGGGGTGTTGCAACATGGTCTCACAGATCAAAAAGGCAGCCTTGGAGAGCAACCGTTGAAGCACATAAAATCTGCTGAACACTCTGTTGTTCCATCCTTGGAGAACAGATCTAAGGACTAAAAAGGATTGTTACATCATTACTGTCTCATAAAATCTAAAAGTAGATTTTCAAGAGGCCACATTCATTGGCTTCTGAGAAGTTTTACAAAGTGATATTGTTTAGTCATGGCAAGTATATAGCACTGGATTATAAGTAGATAATACTGAAGATGAGAAAGGTAACAAATGATCACGCAATTTAAAAACCTACAGCGCAACACATATACATGGAATCTAAAAAAAAATGGTTCTGATGAACCTAGGGGCAGGACAGGAATAAAGACGCAGATGTAGAGAATGGACTTGAGGACACGGGGAGGGGGAAGGGTAAGCTGGGACGAAGTGAGAGAGTGGCATGGACATACATACACTACCGAACATAAAACAGATAGCTAGTGGGAAGCAGCTGCATAGCACAGGGAGATCAGCTCGGTGCCTTGTGACCACCTAGAGGGGTGGGACAGGGAGGGTGGGAGGAAGACGCAAGAGGGAGGGGATATGAGGATATACGTATAGCTGATTCACTTTGTTATACAGCAGAAACTAACACAACACTGTAAAGCAACTATACTCTAATAAAGATGTTAAAGAAAACCCATAGCACTATCATTCTGAATACTTTTCTCACTTTTGGATTTCTGCTACTGTTATCATTTACACAAACGCAATTCCCACCTCCCAGTGTGTTCCTGACAGCCCTGCACACGCTTCTATAAAAGGGAAGATATCAAGCTTACTCATGTTAGCAGACTCTGACATGTCTCAAGATAAAATGGAACCATACTTCCTTTCAACTATTACTAGGATTTCTTCAGCTTAGGAACAAGCACCAACACTATGAAACGTCCTGCTTCTAATTAAATATACCCAGTTTACTGGTGAAGAAATTCTGCAAAATAATGTGGCCATCTATCAGTGTTTGCAGTGACCATCAGTAAAACTCAGACAATACCATGTCACATATGTCACATGCTCGGTCACATGCTGGACCCACCTGGGTTAATTGTAGTGAAAACTACATGGAAGGCTATGAAGTATAGCTAGTCTCCAAGTTTAGAACAGACTACACTAGCCATATTAGTGTACACTAGTCATGTTATCCTGGAACTCAAAATCCACTTTCCTTAGAAGAAAAAAATAAAAGGAGAGGGGGTAAATAATAAGAATTACTTTCCTAGACTAAGCTATAAAAAATTTATGAAATAATGGTAAGAGCAGTAAACACTTATAATGTTTTTACTAGATACAAGGCACTGTTTAAGCACTTCACAACAATCTTATAAGGTAGGTACTATCACTCTCCATTTACAAATGATGAAACTGAGGCAGAGAGAAGCTAAGTAACTTGACCAAGGTCAAAAAGCTGCTCAGTGGTGGCGGGGAATCCTAACACAGGTAATCCTAACACAGGTAACACTTACAAATCACAATGGGATAAAATGAACAGTTCTTCTAAAATGCAGTCGTTCTGCACGTTCCTTTCTCCAGGGTCCCTCTTGCCAGGGGCCTGAAGTAAACACTTGTCAGTATCTAAGACATCCCACAGCCAACTCCAGTCTGAAACCTTTGCACTGGTCCTGCACAACCTGTTACAGTAGCCATTAGCCAAACATGGCTACTTAAATTTTTGAAATTAAATTAAAACTAAATAAAATGAAAATTTCCGTTACTCGATCACAAGACCCCACTCTTCAAGTTCCAGTGGCGACCCGACTGGAGAGCTGATAAAATATTTCTATCTTTCTAGGAAGTTCTACTGGATATCTGGCTGCCTGACAAACTTTTTCCATAAAGAGCCAAACAGTAAATATTTTAGGTCTTGCAGGCTGTATGGTCTTTGTAGCAATTACTCAACTCCACCAGTGTAGTGAAAAGCAGTCATAGACAAAACGTAAACAAATAAACATGGCTATGTTTCCAAAAAGTAGGCAGCTGTCCCACGGGCCACAGTTTACCAACCCTCATTCTAGGTGACTAGAGTTTCCACGTATATTTTTCCCCCTAGTTTTGGATCTGCAACTTCTCTTCCTTAACCAGTGGAAAAGGGAACTGTAGCAGGATTATAGACTCTCCCTGTGCTCTCTGTGCAGAGAAACACGTGCCACGTAACTCTCTCATTTCATCTCTTTCCCCTCACAAGGTGCAAGTGCACATACGCCAACCTAAAAGTTCTTAAGAAGTTGAAAATCAGATGGAGGGGCCCCATCCGCAAAGGTTGACTTAGTAGGTTTAAGGTGGAGCCCAGACACCGGCATGTTAAATGAGCCTCCACGGTTGTTTTAATCCTGGCGGTCTGTGGACCACAGTATGAAAAACACTGCTAGCCTTTCAAACACTAGGTGGGAGGAGGGAATGAAGAGTTAGCTGGTAAATTCCCCTCTAGTAGGTGTAATCCCAAACCACACAGAGAAAGCTATCACTTAACCTCAGCAGTTCCCAGAAATGTCCAAGAGTCACTGGAGCAGATTAGAGGGCAAAGGAGGCCTCAAATGGCTCCAGCAGGAAAGAGCTCAGGGCAGAAGGAGGCCTAGGGAAGACAGGTATCTGCCTGGCTTGGAAGGCAGGGGACAAAGAAGCTTTTCAAAAGGACCTCAGGAGCCGACATGCTCCATCACGCTCCCAGCCGGTGGAGATCCACCCTGTCTGGTGTTCCTGGAGCCCAGAGGCAACGCAAGGACTCTTCAAGAGCCTATCTTTCTTTATCTTTCCTTCCTTTATAAATGGATTCATTCACTATTAGCTGCGACCATGCACAATTTCCTCAACATCTTGGTGCCTCAGTTTCCTCACAAAATGAAACAAAGCGTACAAAGGGTTCTTGTGAAAATCAAATGAATTAACATTTGCAAAGCAATCAGAACACTGCTTGGCACAGAGTAAGTGCTTTGTAAGTGCTTGCGAAAGAAAGTAAAATGCCATTTAACATTTAATAATCACTTCCTATGTGTCAGGTATAGTGTCAGATGTAAAGATACAAAAATAAAGGGCACCTCAGAGGAGACGCACGTGAAAACGCTGTCTGATGCCATGTTTATACGGCACACAGTGCTGTGCGCACTTAAAAGATAAAGTTCTACAGCTCTGCCGCACTGCTGTACGTACACGTCATATACTGCACTGTGCGCCTTGGTTAAGACGGCACATTCACGTTACGTGTTTTTTACCACTCTAGTAAAAACATCACAAATGAATATTGAGAGGATGTGAGGAGACAGGGGAAAGGAAGTTGACTGTGGTAGTTTGGGACTGGGCAGAAGCAGGAGGGATGTAACGGAAGACCCAATTTCTAGGTGGAAGACTGGATTCCATGCACTGGGGACGGAGCCCAGACACGCACCAAGGAGTTGGGCCAGTGATTTGAGATGGTGTTTATCGTGCATTATTAAACCTCCAGCGACTGTGAAAAAAAACCACCAAACCACCCCCAAAAAATGAAAAACAATTTAATATCATTTATCGTGACATATGATATATATATACAAAACGATAGTTAATAATACACTATTGCATGTTTGAAACTTGCTGAGAAAATATCTTAAAAGGTCTCATCATAAGAAAGAAGACTGTAACTATGCGTGGTGATGTTAACTAGACTTGAGGTGATCATTTTGAATATATACAAATATTGAATCATTATGTTTCATACCTGAAACTAATATAATGTTATATGTCAACTATATCTCAATATAAAAAATATTATCAATCAGAAAATCGGAGGCCTCCCATTTTTCTTCTAGGACAAAACGATTTCAGAAATACTCTTTAGTAATGGCTTTCACTGCAGATTTATGTGGTTGGAATGTTTTGTGATACATGATAGTATCTTCCTAGAAATGAGAATTTGTCATCTTCCTGAAAAATAAAAATCTTATTACTATTCTAACCAACCAACCATAACAACAAAAACCTAAATGTCAAGAGTGTGTCTGGTGGCCCAGAAGGCCCCAGGCCACCTGCCCACCTGCCTGCACCTCCTCTGAACTGTGTCCTCTCTCTGCCTCATAGTTCACTCGGCTCAACCAGGGTGCCCTTCTCCAACCACACAGCTGCTATGTGGCATCTACGTCTGTGTTTCCTCTAAGCAGAATGTTCCTGATGTCCCACCCTCCAGGTCTCTGCTCAAGTGTCACCTAATCAGAAAGGCCCTCCGTGACCACGAACACCACCTTCTCCCGTTACTCTGTTTTCTTATCATGCCTGATTTCTCTTATTAGCACTTATTACAGGAGAGCTAATAGATTTCCATAGAATGTCTACTTATTAGTCCCATTTACTCTATGGTCTCTGGGAGGATCCGGACTTTGTTATACTCACTACTTTTCTCCAGCTCCCAAAACAGTGTGTGGTGTTCAGCAAACGATCAGAAACTCTTTATGATGTGAAATAATAAGAATATGAAGAACACTTAATGGACCCTATTATATTACGTTATTTTTGTAAAAGCCAGGTGGTCAAACGTTTTGAAGCCTCTCACTTTTAATCACAAGCATATTTTAAAACTTATAATCTAGTAAACTCCCCCCACATTAAACAAATCAAATAGCAATATCTAACTGTCAAAAGGACATTTGAATTTTGAATCAAATCCAAAAGATTCTACCTGGTTACTTAACATATAAAGTAACTGGTTTATAGCTTCATTTAGGTATTTTGTTTAACTTCATAATGATCTGATGGGATAAAGATGGGATAGATATTTCCCCCACTTAATAATGGGAAAATAGCCAAGAGAAGTTGCCTTGTTACACACACCCAGATCAGCAACAGAGCTGGAAACAGACACCTTTTCCTTCTCAGACTCTCCTGAGTCATTAGGACCAAATGATTCAAATTCCGCTTATGAGATAACCCTATCATGGAAACTACTGAAATGACAGTCATGGCAAAGTCTCAGTAGAACCAAGAATTAAATGGATATGTGAATAAATACCCTCATTAACCAATTCAACCCGCCTCCTCTTCTACCAACCTCTGAACATCTTCAGCCTATTTCTTAAGGCATTATCCTTACGTTTATCTATGAACATCATAGATACTCTAAATGCCACCTTTTGGCTATAAGTCATGTTAAACATCTACATTCAGATTACTGCATACTTCGTCACTACTAGACCATACTGACATCCCACTGACATACATCCCATGTCAGTACATACTGAATGGAGAGGAGGCCGGGTCTGCAAACGAATGGTAAAACGCAGATATATGGCCCCAGTCCTGAGCAAGGATGTTTTTCCAGGTGATCAAGTCATTGCAGTATAACACCAACCCTCATTACTCTTGACCTGAGGCACATCCAAGTACAACACCTCTTCTCAATAAACAACAGCAAAAAAAGAGTTTTGTACTTCTGAAGGAACAATGAAGGAAAACAGATTTATCACTTAGGGGGCAGATGGTCCAATTCCATCTTGTTACAGATGAGAAAACTGAGACCCAAATAAGTTAAAAGATTTGTCTAAAGCCGTACAGCTAGTTTTTGAAAGAGCCACAGCTAGAACCCTAGCCTCCTGCCTCCCAGTCCAGAGTTCTACATTACAAGCTTGATAATCCACACAAATTGGACTTTTTCCTCCCAGTTTTTCCCTTTAATGATCTTTTAGGTTTTGAGCAGAGGAAAATTAGTCATGAAACAAAGTGCCCCCAGACTGTTTGATCATTAAGTGCCCCATAAATATTTGAGTGAACTGAACCAAATCTGGATATGACTTATCCCCACAAGATGCAGAATGTTTAATACTTAAGGCCATCCCAATTGTGATTTCTGGTTTCCATAGTGATAAATAACATTTACTGCTACATGTGGCCTGGCTTACATCTATGAACAAGCATTTCCTGATGAATGGCAACTCCCACAAGATATAATTTCCCAGATATTTTAGACAGCTGATGAAGGAAAAACATTCCCCATAGAAAAGATTAATAACTGATTGGGTCATTCAGCATTGAAAGGCGCTCTAAGTTTGCTATGATACAGCTGATACTCTGCCCTTATAAATTGGTTTTAGGAACATAAGGGTAAACATTTGGGCTTTATTGGCAAACTTAACAGAGAGGATTATAAAGAACCACACCATAAATTTGATTCAATAGTTTTCAATCCTACACAACAACAAAGATGTATTTCTATTTTAAGTCTTCAATCATGAGTTTCAGTCTTACAGAGGACCATGTGACACTCCCGTTCTACTATAGCCAGCATATTTGGAACATAACAATGCTGTTAGTCCATTCTGGATATGAACATGGGGTGATGCACAAATGAAAAGCCATGGAAAGAAGCCATGCGCTTCAATAACCACCTAGTCCTTCACTGCCTTCAGCTGCCTTTTATGAGGGGTAGTTCTGTAAGAACCAAGCTTATCAAAAATGTTCCAGGTGTTAGGTCATTAAAAATACAAGATGAAAATAAAAAGGGTATATATGTAATTATACTTCCAGAAATATTTTTCTTCTCCTAGCATCATCTTCCCAGAAGGCTGTAATATAGAAACCGATTTTAATTTCTTATTTTTCAACTTTGTGTTGACAGCTTTGAGGGGTTGTTGAGTTAGAGGGAAGGGGTCAAATATTTTTCAAAGAGGACAGCAGGTTTAATTAGTATTTTGATGTTCCCTGGGTCTCTATGATCTCTCCCCTGTGCGATTACAGTAGCCTGTACACACTGTTTCTAAGAACATTTCAACAAAATTACCTTTGGTGAGAACAAGACAACTGTTCACAGTATGGACAGAATAAGTAAATCTTCTGCACTGGAAGCCTCATTTTAATATGGCTTAAAAAACCATCTTTATTCATCTCAGGTCACAAACTATTCCCACCTAATATTCCCAAGATTCTATCCCAATTTCAACCCTACACTAATCCTCTCCCAACCTCTGGAAATTAAATACAGATACTGTTCAGTTTCTCCAAAGGACAGCACAGAGGTCCTTCAACATCAATTGGATATATTTCTCACAATATGGCCATCCTTACGGAAATTCTCTTGGAAATGTGGAATGAAGAAACCAAAGCTGGGAAAAGGAGAACAGACTGCTAGGGTGTTTGGTACAGAATACGATTGGGTTGATCCACGTCTTGCCTCTTCTGTAACAAACAACTGAACAAAGTTCTGGTCACTACAGTAGAAGGACCCCCATAAAGAATAGAGAAAGGTGACTAACTGCCTCTGGGCAGTTTCAGACTTCATGTCTTGGCAATGAGTGATTTGGCCTGGAAGGGATATGCAACATCTCTGAAAGCAGCTAACAGAATGCTCTCTATGTTCTGCTTCCAGATAATAAGCCGTCCATCGTGCACTCTGGGCAACTCCATTCAACCAGTCCTTACCATGAAAGTACCATATAGTTAGCACCATACTGGTTGCTGTCAGTGGTAACTTACATTTCAACTAGCGTAACCTGTCGCAAAAGAACTTTCATTTAAATTGAAGACAATATAGTCTCAGGAAAGTGATTAAGTACAGACCTAAGCCATATTCTAACTTATAAAATATAAATTTTAAATTCGACAAGAGATTGCCAGGTACTAAGGAAGAGACCACTCAAGGAACTGAGCTAGGTAAACAGAGGTATAATGGCCCCAAAGACAGAAGAAGGTAAAAGCTACAGATGCCCAAAAGCAAAACTGGAGAAATATGAGATAGCATCTGAAAGCAATAAGCAAATATATATATATATATATATATATATATCTCATACTACTTTTCAGCAGAGCTTTACTTCAGAAAAGAGCCACTGAAGTTATCGAAATAAATCTGTCCACCATCCATACCAAACCACAGGTAACCAGATATCATGGGTCATCAACATGTTCCAACTGCAAATCACCAGAAAGTTTTAAAATGAAGTTAACTGACAGAAATCATTAACTCTCAAGATGATAAAGTATCTTGTTAGTATTCCTGTAAGTAGCAGAAAGAAATGAGTGTTAATGAAAAACTGGAACTCCAGTGCTATCAGAGACCTAAAGATAATTATGTCCTATGTAAATTAATATAAATGCAGAGTCTAAGAACTCTAAGCTTTGAATTCTATTCATATATATTTTAAGTCTAAGCGTAAACATATTTTTTAGGAGTAGTTTAAGAGGATCTCTCCTGAATATCTTAGCCCCCAAAGACTGTTAGGTACAGGCACTTAGAAGAAAAGTGTGTGTGTTTTTAATTAATCATTAATGAGGCTCTAAATACCAATTTAACCTTAGGTAATCATCTACTCACTTTCTTTAACAAAGTACAAAATAGAAACTTTGTTACATTGTATCACCCATGAAACTGTGACATTTAACCCTAGATATACATAAGATAATTTGACTCTGTAAACATAAAACAGTTGCAGGAGAAGACTGAAGATATTCATCATACTAAATGCTTGGGGTCTGTACCTTCTGCAGGAGCAAAAAAAAAAAAAAACCTTTTCTTCACTAGCATTTTATCTGTAAACAGCTTACATAACTTTGCAACCTTGAGGCACTAAACACGGGAAGCAACTTCATCATCTATCACTACAATGCAATGTTACTAAATATCTCATCTCAGAAACATTTTGAAGTAGAATTATTAAAGTTCAATTTTATGAATTGAAGGTACGAGTCTAAATTTAATTGTTCCAAGAATAACACACCGTGACTACCCCTGGTTCACTCAAAACTGATCTAACTGAACAAATATTCATAAGGCTGAATTGGGAGGGGTACCTAGTTCCACCCTGTCACTGCTCCCTACAGGGTCTGTTTCCCTTAAACTAAAGCTTTATCTTGAGGAATCCTGTAGCTAAGGAAGGGATGGATGTTGGGACCTACAACTGGGAAAACACCTGCATTATAAGATCGAATTCCGTTGGGGAGGAGCAGAGTCTAAAATGTCTCTCACCAGCTCAGTAAAAAAAAATTCTGTTTCTTGAGTTTCCCTTCTAAATCCTACTTAAAAAAATTTTTCAAAAACATAGGAAAACTTTAGTAAAAGCACTAACAGTTAACTAAATGCTTTTCTTGCCTTAAACGACTATGTGATACCAGGAGAAATGTTAATGTTCATCAATTTTCTAGAAAAACGAAAAGGCAGGCAAACACAATCGAACTTCTTTTATCTTCTAATTAAGTTGACTAAAGTACCCAAGATCAAGAGAACCCCAAAGGTTCTCAGACCATCAAGAGTGGGGCCTTGAACCTAAGTCTACCACTGGCTTTGATATTCCTCACCTCATCTCTCACCCAGTCCTACAACTCTGCATCAATACGGCACCTTGCCCATGTATTCTAAGCTAGAATTCTTGAAGCATCTTCAAGTCCTCTATCTCTCAACTCTTGCATCCCCAAGGTTACTAAGTCCTAATGGTTTCACCTTAGAAATCTTTCACATTGGTCCTCTCTTCCCCACTGCCAAATCTAAGCTTTAATCCAAACTCCCTACCACCCATCTCCACCTACTCCAGACTATAATCCACAATGCCACCAGTTACATTTCTTTAGAAAAGAAAAAGAACATCTAATCATTACCCTCCCAGGTTAAAATCCCCTGTCGGTTCTAGGATCAAGTCCAAACTTCCTAAGTGCACTCAAAACTGCAATACCTGCTTCAGGTGCAGCCATGGCCACACCCCCTGCGAGGTTCCTGCCACACTCAACTGCACCTGCAGTGAGCAGGCCAGGGGAGGGATGACAAAATCTCCGTCCAAATAAAATGGCATCAATATGTACATAAAATTCGCATTCTACATCTTCCCAATTCCTGTTGCAAAGACTCAGTGGGACGAGGAAGACTTTTCTGTACGGAGTTCAGTGGTTGAGAGCATTGGCTAGAAGCCTAGAATCCTCTTGGCCTGTCTCTTTAGAGCTGGTGTGATACTGAGCAAGTTCCTTAATGATGCTGAGCCTAAATTTCTTTCTCTATAATATGGAAATAAGAGTAGGACAGACCTCATTCAAGTATTTTGTCGATTAAATGGCACAATGACATTATGTGGTTTTAGCACAGCGCCTGGCATATCCCGGACACTCAACAATTAGCTCTTTATTACTGCAAGAACTGATTTGCCTTATGTAAGGGGGGAAATAAGGTGAGATATATTGACATAAATAAACCTCACTGGCATCACTGAATTCATAAATGCCTTTCATGTGTGTGTGGTGGTAGTCATGGGAGATATTAGGCACATATTTTTGAAGGAATCTGTGCAATCTGAGGAGGTCTGGTAGCATTTATGAATTGTATCTACAGATGCTTTACTTCACAGCCCCATTTTATATAATGTAAAGCTTCTAATTCTCATATCTTATGATTCTAAACTCTTGGTTTGTCTGCTACACTCAAGGATACAACTTCTCCAAAACAAATAATAAGTAATTTGTGATAAACACCAAACAAGATACTGGGGAATATAAAGATGGCTACTGTATTTTCCCACCATTTGAAGGCCATTCTTTGGCTTGGTTGTGTTGGTAGCTTAGCACTTTGAAAGGGAATCTCTTACACTTGGGCCCATTTTCCACCTTTTCTTCCTTCCTTTGCTTATTATGGACAAGGACTCCAGATGTAGGTCCCTGAAAATGTGAGGGCTCAACTCCTTCTACTTAAATTCTGACCTGCCAATAGTCAGCCCACAATGAGGGCAGTTATTTTCTCTCAATCTTCCAATCCCCAAAAGTGTACTTCCTTCTTAAATTGTAACCCCAGGAGTCTAGGAAAACTTTAAGAAAAAAAATTGGTTTAACTAAATGTCTTCACATGAAAAGATGTTCTACATCATTCATCATAGGAGAAATGCAAATAAAGATCACAATGAGATACCACTTCACACCAACTAAGATGGCTATAATCAAAAAGACAGAAAATAATAAGTGTTGGCCAGAATGTGGAGAACTTGAATCTTCATATGTTGCTGATGGAAATGTAAAATGGTGCAGCCACTTTGGAAAACAGTTGGGCAGTTCCTCAAAATGTTAAATATAGAATTACCATATGACCCATCAATTCTGCTCCTAGGTATACACCAAGAAAAATGAAAACGTATGTCCACACATAAACTTGTACACAAATATTCATAACATTATATACAACAGCCCCAAAGTGGAAAACAATGCAAATGTCGATCAACAAATGAGAATGGATAAATAAAATGAAGTATATCTAGTTTCAGTTTTGCAAGATGAAAAAGTTCTGGGTATCTGTTTCACAACAATGTGAGTATAACACTACTGAACAATACACTTAAAATCTGTTGGCATTATCTATTCAATGGAATATTTGGCAAAAAAAAAGAAATGAAATACTGACACATTACAACGTGGCTGACCTTTAAAACATTATGCTTAGTGAAAGAAGCCAGTCATGAAGGACCTCATATTATATGACACTATTTAAATGTCCAGAAGACGCAAATCTACAGAGACAGAAAGTAGACTGGTAGTTGCCAGGGGCTAGGGGGACTGGGGAGAATGGGAATCACTTGTAATGGATACAGGGTTTCTTTGGGGGTGATGAACTATTCTAAAATTGATTGTGGTGATGGTTTGCTCAACTCTGTGAATGTACTTACCACCACTGAACAGTACGCTTTCATTGGGCCAAATGTATGTATATGAATGTTATCTCAGTAAAGCTATTAAAATTATACATGCGAAAAAAGTAAGTGACTTCTAGGTCCTTAGGCTAAAGCCATGATGTAATAAAACGGCTACAACTTTGGGGTCTACATCAGCAAAATTTGCACCAATTTTTCCTTTTAATGTTAAGTGTAAGGATCTGATATATTTGAAATCCTCATTGCCTTCCCTACCCTCTGCTATGTTCTTACTATACTCTCTCCTCAACAGGTGCTCCATGCTCCTGAGGGATAGGGCTTCAGAGTTACCTAGGGAACCACAAATAGGCAGAAAGAGACTCCAACAGAGAGCCTCTAAGGCCTTAGAGAGACCAGAAAACAAGGCTTCTCCATCCTCTCACCAAAAAGGGGCTTGGTAAGATGCAGGGACAGGCTAGCCGGCTAGAGAGAGGTAGAGAACCAAGGGAATGACCCACATAAACCAGAACATCTCCACAAACACAATGATCTGGCTATGGTTTGTACATGGTCTGCTGTGAACGCTATAAGCAAATATTCTCAAATGGGGGTCTCTAGAGACCCACAGATACACTCAAGAATCTGTGACTTCTCCAAATTAATCTTTCAGTCCTGTGTTTTCATTTCAGGGTTCATCTGAAAGAAACTGATATAACTTCACACTGGATCATCTGAACCAACCCTTTACCAACACAGTGCCCAGGTATGCATTTATGATTACAGCGGCACTGGGTGATCCTTATCAGCAACGCTTACAGAGTGCGGGCTGGCACACACATGACAATGATAAAGGTCAATTTAAGACACTTACTTATTGATCATCGAGTAAGACTTTGATTGCATGACACCATGGAATGACAGGCAGTGGAGTACTATACTATATTAACTGCTACAGGCTAGTAAGGAAAGGACAGAGGCAGACTGGTCACAACTGATGACATCATACCAAATTAAGGTCAAAAGACATTAAGGCATTCATAATAATGTCTTCACAATGGCATGAAGGTATTATAACAAAGGTTTTGTTTTAGTGGTTCAAAAATTTACAAAGAGGAGGCAATGACAAGAAAAGGAGTTATGTTCAAAACAATGTAAATGAGTCAATTTCTACTATCTACTGACTTCCTCCAGCAGTCTGACACTTGGCTGTATGCTGAAACTGTGAAAATTTTCCACATCTGTAAGAACTAATATTCACAAACATTATATTCCTGTTTCTGATTCTAGCAATCATTGAATTAGATGTATGTTTGATGCTGATTTCAGTAACTCTGGAATGCTAGCCTTATCTTTTGAATGTACAAGACACTGACTGTACTAGCAAGGAAACTGGAAATCATTAAAATCATTAAAATTGTAATTCAAGGACTGCTCACTGGCACAGCTGCTATCTGATGGTCCTGAGATGACAGCAAGCAAGGCCTTCAAGTCCATAATGTGCTTCTGAATAACACATTTATTGCCAACAGGTATTTTTTGCACTACTATTATCAAAATCAAAAGACTCTTATGCATTAAGTATATATTAGGACCCAAGGCAACAACTTTATAGTAATTTAAAAAAATCGACATAGGTGATTCAGTCTCAGCAAAAAATGCATTCATCAAGTTTAATTTAAATTTTAATGGTTTAAAATATTGTTTGCATTTATTGGTGATTTTTAAAATGTTTTAATAGTGGTATAAAAGCTATAAGCATAAGAAGTATATATTTTACTTCATGTTTGTACATATTTAGTACAATTAAGCTAAGCTAATTTAAGCCAACGGAAGGAGTTGGCTGAAATGCATGTGTGGGCTGTTTGACAAACGCTACTATAAGTAATAATATGGGGGTGATGTGGAACATGTTCATTCATTCAAAAAACATTCAAGGTCCTACTGGGTGCTAGGTACTAGGATACAGTGTGGAACAAGACAGACATGTCTATGCCTTCAGGGGGCTTAGAATCTATTAGAAAAGGCACACGAATGTAACAAGTGAAATGCCAGAGAGGTAGAAGGTACTACAGAAACAAATGGCAAGGGGACTTCATTTAGTTCAGGGGGTAGAAAGGACTCCCTGAAGGATATAACATTTAAGTTAAGAAAAAAGGGAAGAAATAGGAGTTAGCTAGACAAAAGTGAAGCAGCAGAGGGGGAAAGAGCGTTCTTGACATCAGACACACCCTTAAGGCTTGTCGTCATGAAAGCACAGCAGATTGGAGGAACAGAAAGAAATTCTGTGAGGCTGCAAGGGGAGTGTGAGTCTGGAGTATGCTGTGGGGTGAGGCAGGGCAATAGCTGTAGATTCCAGATAGAGGCAGGGACTTCCTCTTGCAAGGTCTTGAAGACTCCTCCTGGGGTCTGGCTTTTAACTCCTTAGGCAGGAGTTCTGCACTGCCGCAGCACACTGGAGAGTTTTAAGACATAATGGATAAAATGTAAGAATTTAAGTTTAAGATAGAATTGAGAAAACTTGGCAATTCACTGCAGGTTGGAGTTAAATGAGAAGGCTATATCATGGAAACTCGCCAAGTGGGAATGGTGGATGGTGTCTTTCACCAGAAGGAGGAAGAACTGCAAATCCTTGTAAGCTGAGGACCACCTGCATTCAAAGGCTGCTTTGTACAAGCTGTTTGAAAAAGTATTTTTGCTTTTCTTGCAATTTCATACCTCTGCATCTATTATGAATAGTTTAACAAAATACTACGGACTTGCATAATCACTCACACCCAGAGGCGGCAATATTCAAAACAAGCCTGTGTTCTTTTTGGAAAGTCTTGGTTCAAAGACAAAAATCTGAGAACAGACACATCTTTTGATCCTTACTATTGACAAGGTGCTTCAATGTAAACCCAAGCACTACTTAAGACCTTTCTTTGATGGGACAATAGGCAACATAGGTACTTAGGTTTAGGAGGCTCCCACTCTGCACCTAATGCCTTAGAAACATGGATTTAAGTATCAACAGAACTGGGAATTCAAGCTCAAGTGACCAGTGCACCTGGCAGAATTTAACCCAGCATTAAACCTCTCCATGCAAATTCACAATCTGCTAAGAACAAACAACTCTGGGAAAAGTTTTCCCATAACCCACACCCTCATGAACATTTTTAATATTTCAAAAATGCTTAGAAACCGGAACAAAGCAGTTTAAAAATCTCCAAGGGTCAGAGCAACTAGAGTTAGCTTAAGAATGCATTATACATGAAAGACACCAAGGCTCTATCAACAGGGCATCTTCTTCACACCAAAGCACAAGAAAACAAAGGAAGAACTAAACTAACACAGACCACAGAAAATATCACATGAAAGGAAATTCATGTCTGGCATAGCCTACAAGAGAAAAATCTCAAATAAACAGGCTTGGCTTCTGTGGGCTCCCTGAAAGCAAGGAGTAGAAAGAGGAGAATCATTTTTATTATGAAAGTGAGAGACAGACCTTTATTAATGTGCCACTTTATTAGGATTACTAAGGAAGCAAATAGAAGCAGAGGGTCTTGGGCCACTCTCCCCTGCCTGTCTCCATACAACTTGGCCCATTATCCATTCACGGCACTGCACAATCTACCTTCTGGGTCTGCCTCTACTTCTTTCCCCAGGGGCCGCAGATGGGAAGACTACCGACATGGGTGATCATTTATTTAATCAACACTCATGTCATTCTTATTATGTGTCAGGCACTATTCTAATGCCTCACAAATAAAAACCCACTTAATCCTAACTACTGCACGAGGCAGGCACTATGACTATTCTTGTTTTATGCACAGGGAACTGAGGCATGGAAATTTTGGCTATAAAATTTACCCAAAGTCAAACAGTGCTAGCAAGTGATACAGCTGAGATTTGAACCCACATTTTTTTTTTTTTTTTTTGCAGTACGCGGGCCTCTCACTGTTGTGGCCTCTCCCGTTGCGGAGCACAGGCTCCGGACGCGCAGGCTCAGCGGCCATGACTCACGGGCCCAGACGCTCCGCGGCATGTAGGATCTTCCCCGACCGGGGCGCGAACCCGTGTCCCCCGCATCGGCAGACGGACTCTCAACCACTGCGCCACCAGGGAAGCCCTGAGCCCACTTTTATTCATCAGAGCTATAAAGGTATTTTAATTTTCTCCATTATTTCTTATATTTTTCATACTTTCTTACAATGAGGATTTACTACTTCTATAATAATGAAAAACTAAAAGACCACTTTTACTTTGAAATACCAAACCAAAAATAAATAAATAAATAAAAACAAGGCCTCGAATGCCTCACGTATGATATCATACCTCATTTGTTGGTGGCCAAGAGGCTAGGCCAGATGATCCTCTTTGGATCATTTGCCATGAGATCTTCAATTCTACGCCCTGTTCCCCGTTACACAGGCAGTAAGGGGAGCAGAAAATGTAGACGAGGCAGAGATGATGAACATATGGTCCGAAAAACTATCCTGGCATCTAGTTCTAGCTTACAAATTGTAGAATCTGGAACAAATGCTGAAGCCCTGTAAGCTTCAGTTTTCTGATCTGACACCTGCGTATAGATAATTATATCTGTCTCCTCGAGTTAACTCATGTAAACTACTTAAAAACATAAATGTGCCTGGCACAGAGTAAGAGATCATAAAACGGTCAAACACAGGAAAACTAAACTGTCTAAATATTTGCCTATGTAGATTATTCCTGGGCCAGAGCAATCCAATAAACCAAAGATTTCATAAAATCATCGAACATGAACAAAAGAAAGAATCTGAGTAAGAACACAGGAAGTTTCGCATCACTGCATTACTCAGCAACCAGGGCTAACAGAGTAGAAACCATCTTTGAGCCACAGGGAAATGACTCCAGGCCCAGAGGCAGCAGTCATGGTACTGCAGTGGAAGGTAAGAAAATAGCTACGGTGGTAGGGGCCACATCTCCCTGCCACATCTCCTTTTTTAAATACAAAGAGTTATGTTTCAAGGAACAAGAAACTTCATGCCTCTGATTCTCCATTTCACTATTTATAAAAGAAAATCATTGAATTGTGTGGCCCCAAAGATGCCTTCCAGCTCTAATAACCTGTACTTCTTTAATGGTATAACCAGATCCTCTTAGTCAAGGTGTACTAATGAGTTTCCATCACATTTCTAAGGGCTATCACTCCTTAGAAATCAAGCAAGTGGGGCTTCAAATAGCATGTAGTAAATAAATTTTTTTATGTTGCCCCCTTAGTACCCACAGCAATTCCCTAAAGTTATGTTAAGCGCTCCTGTTAAAAAGAATGCTTCTGGGGCTTCCCTGGTGGTGCAGCGGTTGGGAGTCCGCCTGCCGATGCAGGGGACGCGGGTTCGTGCCCCGGTCCGGGAAGATCCCACATGCCGCGGAGCGGCTGGGCCCGTGAGCCATGGCCGCTGAGCCTGCGCGTCCGGAGCCTGTGCTCTGATATTCTTCTTCTCTCTCAGATATAATATTCACAATTAGGAGCCCGACCCCAAAACAGAGACTTAAATAGAGGAAAAATTAAATGCTACCAACACAGATTTTTACTTTCATAACCTGTTGTATAAAAATTTTTTTCTCTATCCATATCCAACTCCATTTAGTGCTTTCATGACCACCAACTGTGAAGCTGAAAGTGCCATAGTAAAAGCACATAGGAAAGCCAACGCAGCAATGTATCTTGGCTTTTTTAAGGTCTTCGGTGCTGTTCCTCGTGCCAAGTCCAAAGGACACAGAGGATCACCAGCTGTTCATCGATTTGCCCAGGAATCAGACACTGATGGTAAAGCTACCGAAGGAGCTCAGGGCATCCCTAGGCCGTAGGGCACAGGCAGAGAACCGGAGAGAAAATAAAGACTGTAAAAGAATGAATGTGAGGGCAGAAGAAGAACAGAAAAGGGGCAGAGAGTGAAAAGCTACAGAATCAGAAAGAATAACTACACCAAGTGCTTTAGATCTATTGATCTAAATTCACATGATAAGCCTCACATCATTTTATCCTCATTTTAAGGATGAGCAAACTGAGGCTTAGAGAATCTAGATTACTTTCCTAGGGTTGCACAGCCAATACACAGCAGAGTTGGTACTTGAACAAAGTTTTTTCCAGCACAAAGCTTGTGACTGAATATGTACTTTGTGACCTCAGAGGGCATCTCTGGGCCTGCTCCCGTGGGAGGTTTCAGGTTTCTCTACACCCTTGGTCAAGCATGGACAGCCTCTGTGCCCTCGGTGCTGGGACCTGGACAGTGCCAGGCAGTTGAGCCCAGCTCTGCCTGGCTTTAAAGATCTGTTCCCCATATTAAGCTGAAGTCTGTCTCCCAGCAACTTCCACCTGCCTTTATCCCAGGAGATCATCACATCTGCAGCAAATGACGTTTCCTGTCAAAGCCCCTATGGATAACAACTAAACGGAGGAACGGAAAATGTTAGAAAGTTTTCAAGGAAAATATCCTATAAAATTTTTTTTTTTTTTTTGCGGTACGCGGGCCTCTCACTGTTGTGGCCTCTCCCGTTGCGGAGCACAGGCTCCGGACGCGCAGGCTCAGCGGCCATGGCTCACGGGTCCAGCCACTCTGCGGCATGTGGGATCTTCCCGGACCGGGGCACGAACCCGCGTCCCCTGCATCGGCAGGCGGACTCTCAACCACTGCGCCACCAGGGAAGCCCAAAATTTTTTTTTAAATCTCAAAAAATCCTCGAAATTTTCTTTTTTTAAAAATAGCACTTGTAAGGTAAGGGTAACAAGCTTTGGAATTACTAAACTTAACTACAGAGAAGGTTGAGCATGGGCTTGTCTTTGGTTAGTTATTTCACAGAGGACAATGTACATCTATTTCTATTAAGAAAGAAATCAGTTGCCTTAAGTTTTAGCATAAAGTATTTACTTTAAAATATGATTAGTTTGAAAGAGATCAGAGTGCAGAGGTTATTTCTTCTAGAAAAGCTGAAAATGTACACTCCCTTAATCTTGGAATGGTTCAGATAAAAGCCTGCCTTAGGGCTTCCCTAGTGGCACAGTGGTTGAGAGTCCGCCTGCCGATGCAGGAGACACGGGTTCGTGCTCCGGTCCGGGAGGATCCCACATGCCGCGGAGCGGCTGGGCCCGTGAGCCATGGCTGCTGGGCCTGCGCGGCCGGAGCCTGTGCTCCACAGCGGGAGAGGCCACAGCGGTGAGAGGCCCGCGTACCGCAAAAAAAAAAAAAAAGCCTGCCTTAAGTAGATTTGTAAGCTTTCTTTCCCAGCTCTGATGAAAGCTTACGTAGGAATGAACAGCTCATCTAATGTGTGACCTACTACTTAAACTTACTGCTTGGCTTTTAGGTTCCATCCACAAAGTGGGAATACTACTTGGTAAAGTGTATTTTAAAACTGCTGTAAAAATGTTGCTTTTCGGTCTAAGTGTTACTGCCTCCTGAAACATAAGAATTACTCATCTAGAACTAAACACTAAAAAAAAGGGCAGGGAACTTTATTTTAGCAAATACATAAAATACTTCATATATTATGTTTTATTCATTATATGTATTTATAAAATGCGTATCAATTTGGCAATTACATAAGGATTATTTTAACGCTCAGTATTTTTATAGGTTACTGCCAAAATCATTTCTGCAATTTTTAAATTTTCACTTCACTGTTTACAACCACTTCCTGAAAGCATAAAATTGGAGTTGGCCTCTTTGTCAATGCACTGTTCTAATATCTAGATCTCATACTGGGTCTTTGTGGCAGGACCATACTTCTTTCAAAGAGCAAATGATTAAGGAAACACATAGAGGAATCATCATGAAATAAAAGGATGAAAAGGTAGCTCAAAATTAGTGCCTCTTGACTTTTTCCTAAGAGTAGTTATTAAAGCATACGGTTTACATTTATAAAAGCAAAGATGACCTATTATACTATCAGCTCTTTTGGGGTGAAAGCTCAGGGCTGCAGATAATCCTCCTTCCCTGTATTTAAATAATGAGAGGATTATTTCTTTCCTCCATTCACAATTCTCACCCCCAGACCATTTCTCACTTAAGTAATTTTCACAGCTGTACCTGAGGAACAAAAAGGCAGAGAGCATGTTACAATGTAGACTTTCACAAGTTAAAACCAGAGTAAAAGGACCAGCAGCAGCAGGTCAAAGGCACCAAGCCAACAGAGATAATGCTTAAATAAATGCGCTAACGTAGTAACAAGCCCTGGACTTTTCATCATTGTTTCTCCACTAATATCTCCATGTATCAAGTCTCTCATTCAGAAATGAGTTTAAAAAAACAGTCAGACTACTAACCTTACTCCCCACATCTACTGAACAGTCTACTAATATGGTTTATACTGCAAATATAAAAATTCAATACCTTTTCCAACTTATCTTAGTAAGCATCCCAGAGACTTGATTTCTGACTTCTCTATTTCTTGTAAAATATCTAACATCAGAATATTATAAAGAAAGCTTGTTAAATTTTACTTATAATTCCTTAAATAGCAATATTTATATTTTTGCATTCCCTTCAAAATTTGTATCTATTTTAACATAGTTGCAATAATAAATGTATTGTGAATGAATTCTTTTTTACACTTATTTAATAACTTTTCTAATTTTTTTGTACATATCAAAATGTATAATTCTATTGGCTTTAAACAGAATATGACTGCTACTTGGTTTCTAACCTTAAATAAAATTTCCTGACACATATAATAAGATACATTAAAATGGAGAACTATATAGGTTTTCACTTGGAAGCAGAGAAAAAAGAGTTTGCTTTTTTTAGACTCTCTTCTTTCAGAAGACACAAAAAGCTTCACTTGTCTTTTGTTTACTTGAATGCAGCAGTTAGGCAGCAAAAGATAATAGTCCCAATTATACAGGCTAACAAACTGCAGTATTTACAAAATTTATGACTTTCTTGAAAACACCTGGCAGGTGACTTGGTACTAAAAACCATTTTTTAAAAAAATCTACATTTCATCTGTTTGCACGGAGCCATGCAACTTTCCTAAACCTTAATTGGGTTTGGTTTACATGCACAAGTAAATTCAGAGGATATAATTAACAATGCAAGAACAGGAGTGATGATTTTCTCTAAAACTTCACAAGGGGGACTGAATTCCCCCAAATCCAGACGGAACAACAGCCTCACACTAGTTACAATATCTTCACCTATTACCATAGGTACCAGCCCTAAACACTCCCCTCCCCACCCTGCCCAAAAAGAGAATGGGTTTCATACCAGCAAACCATAAGAACTATTACAAGTTTTACATGGAAAGCTATACTTTAAACTAGTTTTCGAGTGTTCTTATTCTGCTTATTATTTTTTGAAAGACGGTTAAGAGGCATAGAGACATTCCATGTAGAGGACAACTTAATTATGCAGAAATAGAGGGTTTTGGTTTACTCTGTATTAGATGGAAAACTTTTTTATGTCAAACCACAGGGTGAATTGATGCTAAGTCATTCAGAAGGTTCATTCTCATTGTACAGGCACAGATGGAAGAGGACAAGAACTGACAATCTTCCCAGGGCAAGGTGAGAAGCAGCGAAGCCCCTTCCTATTTCCTACCTGTGGAGTGCTGGTGTGGTGGGACAATGTGCTTACCTCAAGCTAGAAGCAGAGAAAGGGTATAAATTTCAGAACCATGGGAGATTTTCAGCTTGTTCTGCTCTGATTTGCCTTTTCCTTTTCTTCAAAATGAAAAGAGCCTCGTTGTTTCTGATTATAAAAGCAATACTTGTGTGTTATTTTAAAAAATCAGGTAATACATAAAACTATAAAAAAAGAAAGTAAAAATCATCTACAATCCTAACACTCAGACATAACTACTCTTAATGTCTTGGTATATATCCAAGACATTAAGAGTAGTTCCAAATTTTTTTCTATGCATACACACACAGATGTTTTGTTTTTATTGTTGTTGCTGTTTAAGAAAGTGAGAGATCAATTGTGACCTCCAGGGCCAGGACTAAAAAATTCTGTAAAGGAAATAAATGCTAAAAGAGGAGACAAAATAGAACCATATAAAATGTGCACTTAAAACCACAGAAGGCAGAAAAAGAAGGGGAAAAAAGAAACAAAGAACAAATGCAACAAATAGAAAACAGCTGGACAAACATTGTAGATATTAATCCAACTATATCAATAATCACATGTGAATCATTTAAATACACCAATTGAAAGACACAGATTGTCAGAGAAGATTTAAAAAAGACCCCGTATTTGTTATCTACAAGAGACCCACTGTAAATATAAAAGACTTAGGTTAAAAATAAAGAGACTGAGAAAGAAAATGAGATCATGTGCTGTCTACTACTTTGAGATGTTTTTCTATCTTTTCTTGAAAGACAAAGAAAAAAAACTAGTCTATTGAGAAAGTCTGTAAAGTTCTCAATGTAAACATAATTTCCCCAATACATATAAACACTGTTAAACATTTCAAAATGTTGACCTATGTTATATTTAAGAAATATCAAATTGTATATTCTTTGAGCCTACAAATTAATGACAGATGAATAACACATATTTTCTCCCTAATCTTTCTGATAGCTCAGAAGCAAAAATCTGGCAACCATAACACAACTGATTTCCTTTCTTTAAAATGGGCTGCCACTCCTCGTTTCTGGAAGTAGAGAAATATTAACAAATGTCTCTATTCCTGTCTGGGAATTCATATACTATTATTATTATGATTATCATAGCAGATTCCTTCTTCAATGTAGTTCCATGGTCAGCATGAGCTGCTAAACTTTTCTTACTAGCCAAGCTATGAAATAATTCACTAACCTAGCAAGTTCAAGTTTAGACGCTATATGGATATATAGAAACTCAGTTGGTTTTTCTCCATTCTAAGTTTAATGCTGAAGGACACTTTCCATGGTTGCATGTCTAACATGCCCATACTGATCAAACACATCTTGGAAACAGACTCTCCTAGACATATTTAGGTTACACAATTTCACATGTGTCAAAGGTATGTTTCTAAATTGTATATACACATCCTGGTTCCTTGTGTTTCCAAAAAAAAAAGTATTAGACTTGATTTTCTGAGGTTAGAAAGAAAGACTGCAAATTTCCCATTGTGTGATGATGCTGGAATCTTTGATCTCTACTACTCTGAGTTCACAGTCAGGCTACTTAGTTTATTTTGAGAAAGCAAATCCTTCCTGTTGTTTCTCAGGAAATGGAAGAACACATTTATAGACTACGTTTTATTTTTGTGTTTAAATGGTTTCAATTTTTTAAGTATGTCTCACTTTGAAGAATATTTAGTTATGTGGAGATATTAACACTTTCTGAAAGAAATTAGAGCAGGGGGGTGGAGAGAATATTCTCAGACTTAAGCTAACTAAAAAGGCGAATTTTCAAAAAATGTCTCACACGAACTGTCACACCCTGTTTCTTCCTGTGAAGAATCTTCCAAGCATTAAGTTGTGCAATAGCTTAATGAAGACAAAAGGAAATGCCCGAGATTCTCTCAAATATGTAACAGCATAGAGGAATATTAAAGGTTTAATTTTAAAAAGAGTGTCCTATCACCTGCTTAGGCATGTTAAGTCACTACAGTAATCTCTGAGTCACTCACCTGATCTGGATTCACCCTTTAATGCTAGGGTCACACACCCTCCTGGGCTTTAAGATGCCATCCCTGCTCTTAACAGGAGACAGAAACAGTTAATGGCTTTGAAGAATAAACTTTCCAGGGGAAGAACATAGCTAACTGAGAAGAGTGATGAAATGCTTCAAACTGTTTCTGATTTCTCTACGGGCAAAGAAAAGCAAGGTGTAATGAAGGAGATGGGAAGGAGAAAGGACATTTACGTTAAGATGCTACAAATAATGCTTAACCTTCTTCAACTGCTGAATTCTCTCCCACATGGCACACTTTTAACTAAGAGGGAAAAATAAACCCAGTGAAAATAAAATGCAGTCGTATAGGGAAAGAAACAATGTAGATGATGAACGCAAAGACTATGACCATCCTTACGAAATGATGTCTCAGGGAGCCGTGGCACACAGTAAACCCACCCTGTCTGCCCCTTGCCAAACTCCCATTATAGCCCCATGCTCTGTTCCCCCTTTCCTGACTTGCTACCTCTCTCCCATTGCCAGGTGCAGCCCAGTGGCAGAGACCTGGACACGGTCACCTGATGGCTGTCCTAGTCTCACATTGTCAATACTCACTGGCGTCAGAGCTGTTATCAGGACTCATGAATGATAAATGACAGGAATCTAACTACTCTTATTCTTTTGTCCATTCATTTTTGTCCAATGATATACAAGTCTCACAGAAGTCCTAAGAGGTACAAGAGACTTGGGGGACGTGAAGACTAACTTCCTCCAGTGAAAGATGAGGAAACTGAGGCTCAGAGAGATTAGCTGACTTCCCTAAACTCATTCTCTGTTACTGGAAGAACTAAGACTAGAACACAGGTTCCCTAAGTTCAATTTTTGTTCCCTCTATCTTATTTCCCTCCACACCCTGCCCCGGACCCAACATCCTGAAGCTTCCTTAAATCACCATCTAAACTTAACATTTCAGGCAAGGGCTGTGTGTTTTAGTTTAAAAGGTCATTCATGGGCAGAGCTGGAACTCCCGGCTCGGGGTCTCTTCCCTCTGCTGTCATGGAACTGCCCCGGAGCCCGAGGGGAGGGCGGCCGCACTGAGACAGCCGGCTCTGGAGGGGCCCCGGCGGCCAAAGCCGCGACAGTCGTGCGGACGGTGGGTCGGAATCATTGTACCGGAGAAAGGGAAATCTCTCCCAGCAGCCTCAGAAGCAGCAGATTAAAGCTCCACAATCAACCTGATGTACCCTGCATCTGTGGAATACATGAATAGACAACAAATCATTCCAAATTGAGGAGGTGGATTTTGAGAGCAAGAGTTATGATTTTTTTCCCCTTTTCCTCTTTTTGTGAGTGTGTATGTGTATGTTTCTGTGTGAGATTTTCTCTGTATAGGTTTGCTTCCACCATTTGTCATAGGGTTCTATCTGTCCTGGTTTTCATGCTTTGTTAAAAAAAAATTTTTTTTTCTTAATAATTTTTTTATTTTAATAACTTTATTTTCTTTTATCTTCTCTCTTTCTTTCCTTCCTTCCTTCCTACCTTCCTTTCTTCCTGTCTTTCTTTCTTTCTTTCTACTTTTTCTCCCTTTTATTCTGAGCCGTGTGGATGGAAGGCTCTTGGTGATCCAGCCAGGAGTCAGTGCTGTGCCTCTGAGGTGGAAGAGCCAAGTTCAGGACACTGGTGAACAAGAGACCTCCCAGCTCCACATAACACTAAACAACGAAAATCTCCCAGAGATCTCCCTCTCAACACCAGCACCCAGCTTCATTCAACGACCAGGAAGCTACAGTGCTGGACACCCTATTCCGAACAACTAGCAAGACAGGAACACAACCCCACCCATTAGCAGAGAGGCTGCCTAAAGTCATAGTAAGTCCACAGACACCCCAAAACACATCACCACACGTGGACCTGCCCACCAGAAAGACAAGATCCAGCCTCACCACCAGAACACAGGCACTAGTCCCCTCCACCAGGAAGCCTACACAACCCACTGAAACAACTTTAGCCACTGGGGACAGACACCAAAAACAACGGGAACTACGAACCTGCAGCCTGCAAAAAGGAGACCCCAAACACAGTAATATAAGCAAAATGAGAAGACAGAAAAACACACAGCAGATGAAGGAGCAAGATAAAAACCCACCAGACCTAACAAATGAAGAGGAAATAGGCAGTCTACCTGAAAAAGAATTCAGAACACTGATAGTAAAGATGATCCAAAATCTTGGAAATAGAATAGACAAAATGCAAGAAACATTTAACAAGGACCTAGAAGAACTAAAGAGGAAACAAGCAATGATGAACAACACAATAAATGAAATGAAAAATACTCTAGAAGGGATCAATAGCAGAATAACTGAGGCAGAAGAACGGATAACTGACCTGGAAGATAAAATAGTGGAAATAACTACTGCAGAGCAGAATAAAGAAAAAAGAATGAAAAGAATTGAGGACAGTCTCAGAGACCTCTGGGACAACATTAAACACACCAACATTCGAATTATAGGAGTTCCAGAAGAAGAAGAGAAAAAGAAAGGGACTGAGAAAATATTTGAAGAGATTATAGTTGAAAACTTCCCTAATATGGGAAAGGAAATAGTTAATCAAGTCCAGGAAGCACAGAGAGTCCCATACAGGATAAATCGAAGGAGAAATACACCAAGACACATATTAATCAAACTGTCAAAAATTAAATACAAAGAAAACATATTAAAAGCATCAAGGGAAAAACAGCAAATAACACACAAGGGAATTCCCATAAGGTTACCAGCTGATCTTTCAGCAGAAACTCTGCAAGCCAGAAGGGAGTGGCAGGACATATTAAAGTGATGAAGGAGAAAAACTTGCAACCAAAATTACTCTACCCAGCAAGAATCTCATTCAGATTTGATGGAGAAATTAAAACCATTACCGACAAGCAAAAGCTGAGAGAGTACAGCACCACCAAACCAGCTTTACAACAAATGCTAAAGGAACTTCTCTAGGCAAGAAACACAAGAGAAGGAAAAGACCTACAATAACAAACCCAAAACAATTAAGAAAATGGGAATAGGAATATACATATAGATAATTACCTTAAATGTAAATGGATTAAATGCTCCCACCAAAAGACACAGATTGGCTGAATGGATACAAAAACAAGACCCATATATATGCTGTCTACAAGAGACCCACTTCAACCTAGAGACACATAAAAACTGAAAGTAAGGGGACGGAAAAAGATACTCCATGCAAATGGAAGCCAAAAGAAAGCTGGAGTAGCAATTCTCAGATCAGACAAAATAGACTTTAAAATAAAGACTATTAGAAGAGACAAAGAAGGACACTACATAATGATCAACGGATCAATCCAAGAAGAAAATATAACAATTGTAAATATTTATGCACCCAACATAGGAGAACCTCAATACATAAGGCAAACACTAACAGCCATAAAAGGGGAAATCAACAGTAACACATTCATAGTAGGGGACTTTAACACCCCACTTTCACCAATGGACAGATCATCCAAAATGAAGATAAATAAGGAAACAGAAGCTTTAAATGATACATTAAACATGATGGACTTGATATTTATAGGACATTCCATCCAAAAACAACAGAATACACATTTTTCTCAAGTGCTCATGGAACATTCTCCAGGATAGATCATATCTTGGGTCACAAATCAAGCCTTGGTAAATTTAAGGAAATTGAAATTGTATCAAGTATCTTTTCCGACCACAACACTATGAGACTAGATATCAATTACAGGAAAAGATCTGTAAAATACAAACACATGGAGGCTAAACAATACACTACTTAATAACGAAGTGATCACTGAAGAAATCAAAGAGGAAATTAAAAAATACCTAGAAACAAATGACAATGGAGACACGACGACCCAAAACCTATGGGATGCAGCAAAAGCAGTTCTAAGAGGGAAGTTTATAGCAATACAATCCTACCTTAAGAAACAGGAAACATCTCGAATAAACAACCTAACCTTGCACCTAAAGCAATTAGAGAAATAAGAACAAAAAAAACCCACAGTTAGCAGAAGGAAATAAATCATAAAAATCAGAAATAATAAATGAAAAAGAAATGAAGGAAACGATAGCAACGATCAATAAAACTAAAAGCTGGTTCTTTGAGAAGATAAACAAAATTGATAAACCATTAGCCAGACTCATCAAGAAAAAAAGGGAGAAGACTCAAATCAATATAATAGAAATGAAAAAGGAGAAGTAACAACTGACACTGCAGAAATACAAAAGATCATGAGAGATTACTACAAGCAACTCTATGCCAATAAAATGGACAACCTGGAAGAAATGGACAAATTCTTAGAAATGCACAACCTGCCAAGACTGAACCAGGAAGAAAGAGAAAATATGAACAGACCAATCACAAGCACTGAAATTGAAACTGTGATCAAAAATCTTCCAACAAACAAAAGCCCAGGACCAGATGGCTTCACAGGAGAATTCTATCAAACATTTAGAGAAGAGCAAACACCTATCCTTCCCAAACTCTTCCAAAATATAGTAGAGGGAGGAACACTCCCAAAATCATTCTACAAGGCCACCATCACCCTGATATCAAAACCAGACAAGGATGTCACAAAGAAAGAAAACTACAGCCCAATATCACTGATGAACATAGATACAAAAATCCTCAACAAAATACTAGCAAACAGAATCCAACAGCACATTAAGAGGATCATACACCATGATCAAGTGGGGTTTATTCCAGGAATGCAAGCATTCTTCAATATACGCAAATCAATCAATGTGATACAACATATTAACAAAGTGAAGGAGAAGAACCATATGGTTACCTCAATAGATGCAGAGAAAGCTTTCGACAAAATTCATGATTTATGATAAAAACCCTGCAGAAAGTAGGCATAGAGGGAACTTTCCTCAACATAATAAATGCCATATGTGACGAACCCACAGCCAACATCATCCTCAATGGTGAAAAACTGAAAGCATTTCCACTAAGATCAGGAACAAGACAAGGCTGCCCACTCTCACCACTCTTATTCAACATAGTTTTGGAAGCTTTAGCCACAGCAATTAGAGAAGAAAAGGAAATAAAGGTAATCCAAATTGGAAAACAAGAAGTAAAGCTGTCACTGTTTGCAGATGACATGATACTATACATAGAGAATCCTAAAGATGCTACCAGAAAACTACTAGAGCTAATCAATGAATTTGGTAAAGTAGCAGGATACAAAATTAATGCACAGACATCCCTGGCATTCCTATACACTAATGATGAAAAATCTGAAAGTGAAATCGAGAAAACACTCCCATTTACCATTGCAACAAAAAGAATAAAAAATATCTAGGAATAAACCTACCTAAGGAGACAAAAGACCTGTATGCAGAAAATTGTAAGACACTGATGAAAGAAATTAAAGATGATACAAATAGATGGAGAGATATACCATGTTCTTGGATTGGAAGAATCAACATTGTGAAAATGACTCTACTACCCACAGCAATCTACAGATTCAATGCAATCCCTATCAAACTACCACTGGCATTTTTCACAGAACTAGAACAAAAAATTTCACAATTTGTATGGAAACACAAAAGACCCCGAATAGCCAAAGCAATCTTGAGAACGAAAAACGGAGCTGGAGGAATCAGGCTCCCTGACTTCAGACTATACTACAAAGCTACAGTAATCAAGACAGTATGGTACTGGCACAAAAACAGAAAGATAGATCAATGGAACAGGATAGAAAGCCCAGAGATAAACACACACATATGGTCACCTTATCTTTGATAAAGAGGCAGGAGTGTACAGTGGAGAAAGAACAGCCTCTTCAATAAGTGGTGCTGGGAAAACTGGACAGGTACATGTAAAAGTATGAGATTAGATCACTCCCTAACACCATACACAAAAATAAACTTCAAATGGATTAAAGACCTAAATGTAAGGCGAGAAACTATCAAACTCTTAGAGGAAAACATAGGCAGAACACTCTATGACATAAATCACAGCAAGATCTTCTTTGACCCACCTCCTAGAGAAATGGAAATAAAAACAAAAATAAACAAATGGGACCTAATGAAACTTCAAAGCTTTTGCACAGCAAAGGAAACCATAAACAAGACCAAAGGACAACCCTCAGAATGGGAGAAAAATTTGCAAATGAAGCAACTGACAAAGGATTAATTTCCAAAGTTTATAGGCAGCTCATGCAGCTCGATAACAAAAAACCAAACAACCCAATCCAAAAATGGGCAGAAGACCTTAACAGACATTTCTCCAAAGAAGATATACAGTCTGCCAACAAACACATGAAAGAATGCTCAACATCATTAATCATTAGAGAAATGCAAATCAAAACTACAACGAGATATCATCTCACACCAGTCAGAATGGCCATCATCAAAAGATAGAAACGATAAATGGTGGAGAGGGTGTGGAGAAAAGGGAACACTCTTGCACTGCTGGTGGGAATGTGAACTGGTACAGCCACTATGGAGAACAGTATGGAGGTTCCTTAAAAAACTACAAATTGAACTACCATATGACCCAGCAATCCCAGTACTGGGCATATACCCTGAGAAAACCATCATTCAAAAAGAGTCATGTACTGAAATGTTCATTGCAGCTCTATTTACAATAGCCTGGAGATGGAAACAACCTAAGTGTCCATCATCGGAAGAATGGATAAAGAAGATGTGGCACATATATACAATGGAATATTACTCAGCCATAAAAAGAAATGAAACTGAGCTATTTGTAATGAGGTGTATGGACTTAGAGTCTGTCATAGAGAGTGAAGTAAGTCAGAAAGAGAAAGACAAATACCGTATGCTAACACATATATATGGAATTTAAGGGGAAAAAAATGTCCTGAAGAACCTAGGGGTAAGACGGGAATAAAGACACAGACCTACCAGAAAATGGACTTGAGGATATGGGGAGGGGGAAGGGTAAGCTGTGACAAAGGGAGAGAGTGGCATGGACATATATACACTACCAAACAAAAATAGATAGCTAGTGGGAAGCAGCCACATAGCACAGGGAGATCAGCTCGGTGCTTTGTGACCACCTAGAGGGGTGGGATAGGGAGGGTGGGAGTCGCAAGAGGGAAGAGATATGGGAACATATGTATAACTGATTCACTTTGTTATAAAGCAGAAACTAACACACCATCGTAAAGTAATTATACTCCAATAAAGATGTAAAAAAAAAAAAAAAAAAGGTCATTCATAGTATTCATCTTCCTCTATCAACCAGAAAAACAGACAAACAAAAGAAACACCACCACCAGCATCTAATCCTCACTGACAAAACCCAGCTGGGCCCTCAATGATACAGGACTATTACTTGTCCTAAATCAGTGAGCTCCTTTACCCAAGTTAACTGTGAACTCACTTTCGACTGTCTTCTCAGGGTCCCCTCGCTCTCAGCAGAATTCAGTTGCTCCTACCTCACGGAGAAAACCCAAGCCATCAGGAAGGAACCTTCTCAACTTCCTTGCAGCCTCCACTTGCGTACTTATCCAGAGTCGCAAGTGTCTTTCCCACCTCCTCTCCTGTCTCAAAGGAATGAACGTCCCTATTCCCTCCCGAGACAAGCCTGCACTCCAGACTCTGGCCACCCTATCTTTTCTGAAACCTTACTCCCTTAGTTATTCTCTCTTCTACCTTCAGTCACTTCCTCTCCACTACTTTCAACTAAAATATAAGCTCTAGTTACCATGATACACAAAAAATATTCCTCCATGGACAAATGTGTACACACACACACACACACACACACTCAGTCCACTCAGTGCCCCTGCTTCTCAACTCCTATTCTATTCATCCATGACAACCTAGATTTAGACTTCAGAACTCTCTACCAACTAAATACCTAATCACCAAATTCATCTCCCGTTTTTAATCTTTACCTGAACTTCCTGTGGCCTTGGACACACCTGACAGTTTTCCCTATGTAACACCTGGGCGATTTGGCAAGTTGCTTACCTGAGCTTTAGATAGTTTATCTGTAAAGGACAGTAACAATAATTATTTCAGGGGGTAATGTAAAAATTCTCTGACATAATATACGGAAACAACACCCAAAACCCTGGTGCTTAATATTATCATCTGTATTTGTGGATTTCCCTGGTCCTCTTTCTCTCTCCCCTCCTTCTGTCTGTCGTCGTCGGTCCTTGGGCCATCCCTGGGAATTTCAACTATCTGCATGGCTGGAACCACCAGTTCCAGTCCCTCCACAATACACGTCTCCAACCCTGACTTCTCTCCTGGGGTCTGGGTCTCTCAAGATCAGCTGAGTGCCCACAGGCACCCCAACTTTACTTCAAACTGAACTCACTATTGTCTCTCCAAACTTGCTCCTCTGCTGTCTTCCATCCCGATGAATGACACCCTCAGACAGTGAATCTTCCCAACGAGAAACATCAAGAGTCACCTTTCTTCTTCTTCTTCCCTCTTACTCCCCTCCCACTTTCCACCAAATCAGCAAACAATTCTTTCTCCTAAGTGATTCTCAAATCCATCCTCTCCTCTCCTTTCCCGCCATCATCACCTTAGGTCTGGTCCTCATTATGTCTACCTCGATTATTTCAACAGCCACTGGGCTTCTCCCTGCTTTCTTTTCACATACCTTAAGACAGTGACTTAAGCATTTATTTCACCTTTGATGATTCTGCAATGCTGCCAGGAAAAAGTCGACACTTCCAGAAATAGCAATGTACGACCCTAGACAAGACTGGACCAAGAATCTGAACCAAGATGCACCTCCTGCTCTCCTCGCTTCTGCACCACGACCCCTCTGCTCCAGTCCCACATACTTGGTGCTCCTTACCGGGCTCTGAACCTGGGCTGTTTCTTCTTCCTTTTTTTTTTTTTTTTTCCCCGTTCAGCCTGATAAATAATCCTATCCCTCCAATATTTAGCACTAAAATCACCTCCGGCGTGAATTCTTTCCTCACAAACAAGAAAGAACAAAGCACTCCCTCCTTTGTGCCCCACTCTCTATTATTATTTATTACAAGGTATTGCTGTAAAGTGTTCAGTTAATGATTTGTGTGTCTATCTTCTAAGGTCAGGCACTGTGTCATACTCACATTGTATTTTCAGAATTTAGCACAATGACTGGTGTACAGCAGATAGGAGGAGGAGAGATAAGGGAACTAAGATTTAATAGTTTGGAACTCAGCAAATGTTTTTTGAATGAATGAAGTAGTATAGCTGTCAATTACATTAGAATAATTGAAGAAGAGAGGAGCTGGTAAGACAGGTGGACCTGACAGCTGGTGAGATGATCACAGAGGAACCTGAATGAGAAATGGAAAATGTCCACACTGATGAAGTCCTCTCCTGAGGATGTGAGGTCGGTCAGGTCAGAGGCTGGGGCTGTTGTCATTAAATGCAGGTGAATAGCTCCTATTTAAAGCACAATAGGAGAACAATTCCAACAGTCCAAGGACATTGGTCTTATAAGCAGGTTTTGGACTCTAGAACATTCTACATTATCATTTCATCAGACTTTATGCAAGCTTAGTACCTTTCAGTAGGTGGACTGCGTCCCTTTACTATATCCATAAAGCACCTTAAGAACGGCAGACAAAAAAGACATGTAAATGCCTGCTTATCAAATAAAGCAACCTAGCATTTGGTGTGACATACAATGGAGACCGGAGGGAGAGAACGATACCCCCGAGCTGGGAACAGAGTGAAGCAAAGTAAAACTTGGAGAAAACCCGAGCTGAAACTGGCAGTGTTTTCCCAATAATAAACAAACATCTATAATTAACAGGCTTTCAAGAGTATTCAGTCATATATTACGGCATCACACCTCATAAAACATTCATTCAAAAGCCATATCAGGAATGCATGTCCCAGCTCTATGAGCACGCGCAGATCACTGAAGAAGAGAGGACTCTGAAGTGAAACACCCACTGCCCTACCTAGATGACCAAGCATGAAGGGGAGCCGTGATTGCTTAAAAAAAAGAAATAATAACAAAATCGAGAAGAAAGTGGAATGTCAGGAATGTTAGGGTTACGTTAAATTATGCTACTAAATAAATAATATTCCTGAAGGAGTAAACACATTTCTTGAAAATACATTTGCAGATGTAAAAGGCTAGAGGTGGCACCAAAAATCTGTGGAGAAAGAGTGGATTATTTGGTAAATAGTGTTGAAGAAACTGGCTCACAAGATGAACAGTTTTTAAAAAATAAAAATGAATTTACACCTCGTATCTTAAACTTCGAATCGTTTGAAAACCCAAGAGTAAACCTATAAAGCTAAGAAAGTGAAGAGAGACTATAATATGAGCCTAGAACAGGGAAGCGTTTCTTAAATGACTCAAAATGCACAGACCACAATAATGTTAAAAACTGGTGGGTTCAACTACATTAAAATTAAAGATTTTGTTGTTGTTGTTACTCAAAGGCACCACACACAAACTTATCAGACAAGTGACATACTGGGAGAAAGTATCCACCATATCCACAGCTAACGAGGCATTAACTTCTAGAATATACAAGGAACTCCACGAGAATTCTTTCAAGGAACTTTTTACAAGAAAAGGGGAAGAGACCCAATTCACAGAAACGGGCAATTAAGTACGTGAAGAGACGCTCAACCTCACTTATAAATCAAAACAAGGCAAAATTCAACCATGAGCCACAATGAACATCTAATGGATAGCAAAAATCAGGAAATTTGTTAATAAGAAAAGAAATCATCGTGTAGAATTGGTGGAGATATAAAACTGACAACAATCTGAGCAGTTCCTCGTAAAATCAGTATGCTATGTCCTAAGATCCAGCAGTATTGCTTGTGGACGATACTGCCTCAAGAAACTCTTACCAACAGATTCAATACACTCATGACTGTAAGTATACGTTCCTTGGGGGGCGAAAGAGCATACATACTGCCTGGAAGCCAAAAACACTTATAAAAATGTTGACCCTTTCATGTCACTATTCCTGAAGTCGGCATGTTCTGTATGATTTTAACTGAACCTCTGCTGAAAACGTAGGTAAGACTAAACAAAATGTTCTCATTCCTCTTCACAGGTGAGGTTAAGGACAGAGAAAGAAGCAGATGTGATGACAGAAATGTTTTAGCCTGGGGACGGACAAACGTGGATCCGAGGCCAGGCCTCAGCTTGTCCATGTGACCTGGATAAACTACAATCTCCACTTGCCTCAGTTTCTTTACCTATACAAGCGGGATATTACCCACGCTGCACAACACCGGGAAGATTACAGATAATCCAAATAAAGCATTCAATAAATAGAAAGTGATTTTTTTTTTTTTTTAACCAGAAAAAAGAGCATCATGCACTAACCCTAACAGAGTTTGGTGCCCTGCCTAATCTGCCTTCAGCAGAACACCAAAACCTCAGCAACGGGCATGGAAATCGGAGAGACAGATTCAATGTGAACCTATATGCCAGCTTTTCCCACTACAGAACAGGGTAAATAATCTCTCTCCTTCTATACACTTATTGAAAACTGTAAAAGTTAAGATTGGGAGGGCTCTTTTAGCTTCTGCGAAATGAATATAAGGCTGCAGATGGTGGCAGTTATGACAGTGGTGACCCTGGGACTGGTGTCGGAGTCCTGACTCGACAAACATAATAAGGAAGCACCGTAGGCAGAATGTCGGGAGAATGCTCTTAGAAGAACTCCAGTTATCCGTGACTGAGTAACTACAGGACCTCAAAGCTGACCATGAAAACAATTAACCCAGAAACAAGATCAGATCCAAAGTTAGGACTTTACACATTACCTATTTAATGTACAACGAAGACGAAAAATTCCACTTGGGAATCTTTATAACCTGACGGCTAACATAACGTACATCACCATTTCTGCATCTGCAGCCTGGAGCAGTTGTTTTACTTCAGTCCTGAGTCCCAACCTGTGGACTTCAGGATCCTGGCAGAAGTCAGTAGACTGAACCCCTGTCCCACTCATACATGTACTACTATTTTACAAATACGGGAAAATGCTGTGGTGATTCTTTATAATATATATCCAGTTAAGTAATATTAAAGAGTGACTTTGTCACTAAATATTACCAATCATCAGAAATGAGAAGTAAAACTCTGAACAAGTCAAAATCTTTGAAATCCTTTAGTAGTAAATAAAAGTTTCCTGATTTTTGTAAGGGTTGAGAACCACTGCTTTAAAGTTCACAATTTCCAATTGAAGATAGTTTTTATTTTATAATAGACATGAAGGAAAAGAGAGAGGGTTTTGAAAAATGAAAATCCTAATGCACATTTATCTCCATTCCTAGTCCTCTCTTGGCCATAAACTTTTCCTTGGCATTTAACATCAAAGCTAGCTACCCTTTCATTCTTAGTTCACAAGCCATTGCAACTGTTTAAAACAGACAGAAGTGGCAGTGCATTGTGTATTAAGAAAATATGCATATATCATTCCATTCCTTACTTATAAAAGAAAAGATCACTCAGGGGCTTCCCTGGTGGCGCAGTGGTTGAGAGTCCGCCTGCCGATACAGGGGACACGGGTTCGTGCCCCCGTCTGGGAAGATCCCACATGCCGCGGAGCGGCTGGGCCCGTGAGCCATGGCCGCTGAGCCTGCGCGTCCAGAGCCTGTGCTCCGCAACGGGAGAGGCCACAACAGTGAGAGGCCCGTGTACCGCAAAAAAAAAAAAAAAAAAAAAAAAAAAATCACTCAGTTTATCTCCCTTTCCTCTCCCTCCCTCTCCCCCACCTTCTCCCCCCCTTCTCCTGATGCTTTGACACAATTCTACAAAGGGGAAGTTATAGATCACTACAGATACTTCAATTGTTGAAGACAAAATAAATATTTTATCCAGCATATCCCACTGAAAATATACTCTAAATTTTAATTTATATTCTTCTCGGTGTAACAAAATTCCTAGCTAAAGAGAGCCTCAACATTAAATGTTGCAAAAATAAGAAAAATAAACTTATTTCCATCTGGGGAGTATTATAAAAATATTTAATATATAAAGTATATATGCATTTGCCCATGTCTTTTATAATATAAGCTTTTCAGTAAGTTATCCTGAACTGGGGTGGGGAAGTTGGGGGGCTATGTACAGTGGTCATACATTATGTAGGGTAGTGGAGTATGAAGAGAGCTATATACATCATTTATTAATTTTTTAATTTATTATTTCTTTTCTGGAATGTAAACTATGTCCTAGGGGTAAACCAGAAATGTTGTTTTTTACTCTAAGAAGTTAAAATATGCTACTCTGACCTTTCAAAAAGATACTGTTCACTAAGACCTGACATAAAATATCTGCAAATTAAAATATGCCATTAGAATGTTGGCAGCAGAAAACAAATCACAATGATGCAAACACAGCTAAATCTAGTCACTAACACAGAGGAAGTGTAAATTTCAAACATGGAAAAAACAACAACAACAATAAAACCCCCTAAGCTCTGGGTAGAGAGGAATGGGAAAAGACCTGGAGATTTAGGTGAAGTTAATCTCCAGTCAGTGTAGAAAAGCAAAAGACCATCTGAATCAGCGTTGCCATCTCTTCCTTAAGCGGCCACTTTCCAGATTACAAGAGAGCCAAGCACTATAAAGCAGATGACTCTTGTTCTAGTCCCAGCATGTCCAATTACTAGTATGACCACTGACAGGTCACATTTTATCAGCCTCAGTTTCCTCGCTCCATCAAATAGAATAAATGAATCCTATTTCAGACTGTTAAACAGAGTAATAAATTATACAGGAGATATAGAAAATGCGCAATGAGGATCTAAAGGCCATTTATTATGATTCCTGGGTTATTATTATTATTATTAGTATCAAATTCCACTAGGGTGGGAATAAATCCTGTTCCTAAATAGGGGACAAGTTTGGGAGGTCACAAAGGCTGTTCTATTTTATCTTGAAACAGAATGACAGATGCTGAGGAAAGTCCTCAGGTGAATTAATGAATCAGAGAGCCAGGAGTATACCTGGGTATAAAAATAGAGGCAAAATACTATGGTTGTACAGGTCTTTCAAGAGTTTCTCTTAATGACTTGTTTTCACTTTTAATCTCATGATGTATTTGGCAAGAAGAGGCATAAACACAGGCTTCTCACAATTAAATTCAAACTTAAGAAGTCCACATCTATCTAGAAAAAGATAAAATTAATTGCTCAGCGCTCATAGTGTATCTTGGCTACTTAATGCTAACACAATTATGCCAATTACTGATAATATCACAATGCTCAAAGCACCTGCATTTTAAAAGAGATTAAAGTTCTGAAGGCTACTGGAATAATGGGATCTTATAATTTAAATTACCTCCATGCTGCTAGTAAGAAAAAGAAAGGGAGGGAGGGGAAAGTACAAATGTACCAGGCTGAGTAACTACAAAAGATTTTCCTCTCAAAGCAAAATTAATTATGTAGTAAATAATATTTCACTACAAAAAATATCAGCATTAGAGTGGTATAGTCGGCATAGGACATCACAAATTTAAATTCTACAACCAACCCTGCTTCCCGAGAAAGCTTGACCACCCAGTAAGGTGAAGGGGCTAAGTGCACATAGTACTGTGATTTTGCACTTTCCCTCCCTGCTACAGAAAGAGGCTCTTCTTTGCAGAATCTCACTTTCCTCCCCTCTAGTCATTTGCATGGATCCCTTCTTCCAAAAGAAAGAGAAAGAAGATACTACTGGCTTTAACTTCATTCAAACATTCAAACTGCCTCTCACCTCCTCTCAACCATCACACCTCCTTTAGTGTCCCTCCATAAGACTGGAGTTCAACCAGGTAGACAAATAAAGGTGGGGAAACAAAACGGAAAAGTCCGTCTGATTTAGTCCGCAGAGGAGCTGCCAGGGAAATGAAGAAGCAAAAACTCTGCACATAAAACCAACCTTTCCTCTAGCATTTTGTTCTCCACCTATGCACTTCTGAGATGGAGTAAGACAAGCAATGTGAAACTGTAACCTACCCAGTGAATTTGAGAAAAGTCGTTCTCAATTTTACTCTGAGGAAAAATGGCATTTAATGAATAAAGATGTCAGGCTTCTACCTTTAAAAGTACCTCTGTCTCAGCAAGAGAGGCTGGCTAAGAATCCACAACTGGAATTAACAAGCCAGACATCAGACTAAACATCTCAGAACTAGCTTCCCCTCATTCTCGGTCACTACCTTTCCAGTGTGTGTCTGCATCACGAACTCCCTCAGTTCCTGACAGCCTGGCTCTTCCAAAATGGAAAGCAAAGAGCCTGGACTCCTCTGTCTCACCGGCTGAGGAGCTGGTGAGATTTCTCAGCCCGGACACCAAGCCTCTTGCTCCCCTTTCCACCTTACAAATCACCCTCAACTCATCCTCCTTCTCCCCCAGGTCCCCACCCCTCCCATTCACATTACTCTTAATAACACCCAAGCCACCCATTTCTGTAGATAACCCCTGGCCTGGAGAACAAAGTGAAGAACAAAGAGCCGCTGCTTCAGGCGGCAGGAGAAGGAGAGGCGAGGGTGGAGAGGGCAGCTGAGGACTGGGAAGCCTTCCGGGCACAAGCAGCCCAGCCTGGAAAGCTCCTGCCTAGGGTGGGTGAGGAAGCGGGGCAGGTCCCGTGGGCGCCGCGTGCTGCCACGCGCCTTATCGCCGGGGTCCAACGCACCCGGGTAGCAGAGCCACAGAGTTTGGAGAGATCTTCCTGGACAGAAAGCAGCCAGGGGGGCGCAACCTAGAAAAGGCACGGCGAGTGAGGCTGCAGCGCGGGAGCTGCAGATCCGCTGAATGACTGACTGAGTGACAGCCCAGCGCCCGGCCCGCGGGCTCGCAACCCAGCCCCGCACCTGGACCAGGCGGCCACCCTGCTCCCTCAGGGCGCTCTCCTCTCCGGGGACTGGCTTCCGGCGGGCTCCGCGAGCTGGAACCGGCGCGACTTCACTCTTCCATCCTGGGACCCGGCGGCACGTTACAGACAGCCCTGCACTTCCTGTTTGAAACACACAGGGGAGAGAAAGACCGAGAGAGATCCGAGTGCCGGCCAAGCGGAGGGAGGGACTCAGGCCGGCGAGGAGGGCGGACGAGGGGGCTGCGGGTTGCATAACCACCGCCGCCCGCCTCGCACTGTCCGCGGCACCCAGCGCTCTCCCGGAGGGCGACCCGCCACCCCGGCGGCCCGCGAGGTGGCTGCCCGCGGCCCGGCCTCCCGCTGCCGGCGGCCTCGCCTGCGGCGCACTGGCAGCCCTTCCGTTTCCAGCCCCCCGCCTGGGTTTCCCCCTCCCCGCGCGGACCTAAGTCAACTACAAGCTGTCCGCCTGCCTCAGTGTTCCTCCTTTCCTCTCCTCTCCGCCCCCGGGGGAAAAAAAAAAAAAATCGGCCGGAGGGGAAGGTATAAAGACAAGCTGAGCCTTTCCAGGGGAGAGGAAGCTGGATTTACGCACAATTTTAAACTTAGCCACATCCCAGTATATCCACTACAGCTCAGCTGCCGAAAGAGCTTCTGGATGGGAAATTACTTCTCTTGCGCCTGGCTGACTCAAAAGGGAGAGCGTTCATGCAGCAGCCACGAACTGCCAAAAAAAGTAAAAGATAAAAAAGTATTCCGGGCTCCTAGGCTAGCTGTCTACTGGGATCCTTACCGGCACAGTGCTCTAATATTTACATAAACCAATTCCACACAAAAGATCATCATATAGTGCATTCTTCCAGAAAACAATTAAGTATTTCTCTGGGTGTATGAATCACAGAGCAGTTCCAAAGTTCTGCGTTTGTCCATTCTGTCACCCTCTGACTTGGGTGAACTTCGGGGTAGTGTTTAAAAGATAGTAAACAGGTGGTTTAAGAATCTGCCATAGGCAGAGTGTACCAGCTCTAGGAGTCCGCTTATGCGTTCAGTGCCCAGTTTCTGGGCTTCCAGGTGTGGACAGATTCACCGGTACCCTGCGTGCCCTTGCACACGAATCTATCAGGTTGCAAGGCACCTACAGCACTGTCTCTGATAAAACAGCTCATTTTATCATCAAGGTGATAGCTTAAATAAAAGTTATTCCTGTTTCAAAACTCAACATGGAGAACAGAATATAAAGGATGATTATTCTACATAAAAACTTAAATTTTGACTGAAAGAAAGAAACTGATGGACATTAAGCCCCTGCTAAGCGTTAGCATCTCATTTTAATCTCCCTCTAGTCTTAATATTTCCCAACAGATCTGCAAAAGTCCTATTCTCATATTCCCAATTGAGGAAGCAGGGTCAGAGAAGTTAAGTAACTGTCCTGATGTCTTAGCTAGAAAGTGGTCAAATGGAGAATTGAATAAGAGTTCTTTCCTAAGTGTAAAATCTGGGCCATTTCCTCTAAGCTCTGCTTATTCTCAAAACAATAGTGAATTCTCAGAGAAAAATCAAGCCCATCGACCATCTGTGATCCATTCCTTCATCTCCAAATGAGCCTGCAATTCCATGCTATCACTCTGTTGAACTAGCTAGGCTCCTTACCCACCTGAATAATATGTACCTTGATTACTTGAGCAGAGGACACCGTGCTCTTTCCCATTATCTACCACTGGCTCTGTCCACCTTTTCAGAATTACTCGGTGGCAAAAGTTCAAAAGGTTCTAGGATAGCCACTCATATGCCAAGGTACAAAGTCTATCCAGTTCAGAACCTAATCTGCTGACTAATATTTGTTCCCTGAATTCTCTTCCAACTGGGCCCTTTTAAGAAGGCAAACAAACAAACAAAAACCACACCACACAAAACAAAACATGCATGGACTCCACTCTTAGTGAAACTTGAAATTCTCTCACTTTCCATTTCCTTCTGCTTTGGCACTTAGTTCACACTCACCTGTCAACAGCATGCTGCCATTAGCCTCCTGACAAGCCAAGAAACAGAGCATGTATTAAGAGGTGATTAAGAATCTTGGCAATGAGACCCCAGACACTTGAGCGGAGAGTGAGGGAGAAAGTGAGTGCTTTTGTCTTGTCTCCTGATGAGCTATGTCTCACTCGCCCGTCCCCACCACCTCACTCAGCAGCGCAGACTCTGGAGCTGTAGGGCGTGCAGGTGAAGGGCAAGGACAGTTCAAGTGTGCCGGTAAGGGCTGGGCAGGGGCAGATGCACTCCCGTCCTTCAGGTTCGCACAGTGGCATGCGGGCTTATTACTAAAAACCTCCTGAGGGATCTTAGCATGCTTTTAGGGTCCAGGTCTGCCTCTGCTGCCATCATTTTCCTTCTCTCAGTCCCTTGCTTACCCTGGACCTGTCCACTCTTCATTTCTTTTCACAAACCTAATGCTTCTTCCCAAAGCACTGCCATTGCTTTCCCACAAAGTACCTGGTGGGAGGGAGGGAGGAAGGAGGGCACTGAACTCAAAACTTCTCTCAATTCTCTCTCATTAAAAAAAAAAAAAGTCAATAATTACCATGTTTTGGATACAATTCTATTTTAAAATACCTTTTGGTATCCCTGCCTTCATTTCTGTTACTCATAAATCCAAGAGCCTAAAAGGAAAAGCTCTAAAGAAAAATGAAATTCTTGAGACAAAGCAAAGGAAACATGCTTAAATTAAGCTGTCTGGATCCCAAGGTTCATAGTTTGGATAATACAACATCCTAAGATTGCATCCATTCCTGACAAGTATATATCCCAACAATCACAAGACCAAAGCATCATATCGTACTTTCTCATAGCTCAGCTATTCTCCTGCCCCTTCTGTATTTCATGGAAAGTGTTTCTTCCTTGCCACCATTAGGCAGAAAAAAATATTAAAATAACCACCTCATAAAAAGAGAAAAAAATGCTCCCAGGTAGGCACAAATGACTCCACAAAAAATAAAACTGATTTTGGAAGAATACTGGAGGTTAATTTTGCAAGTCTCCACTCCCTAAGTACCACAGTCCGTGGACCAAGACGGCAAAGTGTGAAAGCCATTTTAGAGGCTCCAAATTAAGTGACAAAAGATAGCTTTCCTGAGGACTAATGGGTGTGGAGGAAGAGATGATAAACTCAGATCCCAAAAACGATGCTCTTTATCTTTCTTCATCTTAAAAGAGAAAGACCTTACTTTGGTGATTAAAAATGTCTGCCACACGATTTCTCTGTGTGAGGAATCTTGGCCATTATGACAGCTGGATTCTCTGCAAACAAAAAAAGAAAAATGACAACAAGCCATCTGGTTACCTAAGAGACTGTCTCTCTGTAATAGCAGCCTTCACAGCGGCATCCCTGTCTCTGTCTTCACTTCCAGGGTAGCACATGCAACAGGCTTTTCTGTGAAGGAGGTCTCTGGCACTCACCCTCATCTCCCGGCCTCTGCAAAACCTGGGCCGTGGCTTTCAAGGAAAATGTCTTCAGAGCCAACTGGCTGGCTTGATTGGCATTTACCCACGGATGGTTATTAGCCATTTTCAAGGAGCCAGAGTGTCATTTCCCATGGCAAAAATGTAGCAAGGGGATGCAAATCACCTTTTTAAAAAAGTCTGCCTGCAAGATGGTTTAGGCTCCCTCCTAGGCACAAGAGCCTCCTGGTTTCAAGTAAGTTGAGAAGGAAAGCACTACTCAGAACACCTGCAGCATTACTTGGAAGACCCAGCTACACGTCAGAAACACAGGCGTGGGTGGCTACAGGCGTAAGCTGGTATGTCCCTGAGCTCACTGCTTCAAAGCACACACATCTTGAGCAGAATGAGTAACATTTACATAGGACCCACACATGCCCTGCCTCACTGGATTCTCAGAACTGCCTTTGCAAGGAGGTCTCATTACCACTGTGCTAGAAGTGGAGCTCATAGGTGTTTTTCTCAAAGCAGTAGGTAATGGAGCTAAAATTCACCCTGGGTCTGTTCTTCCCCTGAATTGAGAAGAAATGAGTAGGTGCATTTTGGCTGTGGATTTATTATTCTGTGCTACACATCTTTTGCTCATAAGAATCTCTCTCAACTATATCACATGATTTCATCAACTTCCCAAGTTGTTTGAAAGAGTAAACTATAAACATGTATTTTCCAATGGGCCAACTGATTCTTAGCAATATGTCAATATAAATTAGGTTAGGTTGCAGCTGAAAAGTATTTAATAAAATAATAAATAAGACAGATCCACAGGTCGATCAAACTGTGATGGACGAAATCTTTTTTTTTTTTTTTTTTTTGGTCTGAGTTGGGTCTTTGTTGCTGCACGCGGGCTTTTCTCTAGTTGCAGTGAGCAGAGTCTCTAGTTGCAGTGAGCAGAGGCTACTCTTCCTTGTGGTGCGCGGGCTTCTCACTGCCGTGGCTTCTCTTGTTGTGGAGCATGGGCTCTAGGGCGCGTGGGCTTCAGCAGTTGTGGCGCCACGGCTCAGTTGTGGCTCGCGGGCTCTAGAGCACAGGCTCAGTACTTGTGGCACATGGACTCACAGTAGCTCCACGGTGTGTGGGATCTTCCTGGACCAGGGCTCGAACCCGTGTCCCTTGCATTGGCAGGCAGATTCTTAACCACTGCACCACCAGGGAAATCCCAATGGACAAAATCTTAATACATTTTTTCCAAGTTTCCCTTCTCATTCTTCAGTTAGTATGCAAATATACATGTAAAGTGAGCCATGATGGCTGATGTACTGTGATTCAGTGAACATAAATATGAAAGATTAGCAGGAAACCATATAGGCTTGACTAAATGCAAATACTTGTACATAAGTTAAGAGTATTCAAACTGTTCCTGGCACAGACTGCTAACATGAACAGCCTTGGGTTATTTACTGACTGTTGATCATGATGTGTATGGTGTAGACTAAACACTGTCCTGTAAGACATTTTTCTTTGGAAGGCGTGTTTTGTCTATTCATTGTCTGTAGTGGGTATTTCTGCCTCCTTATTAAAAAAAATTTTTTTTAATTCTCTGGGCATCCGTTTAAAAATAATACATTAAAAACCCAACAACTTAAAATGATTTAACAGGTCCAATAAATATAATGTTTATTACTAAGAAAATAATGTTCTTAAAAAGATTTTTTAAATATATAAATATCTACAATTACACACTGGGAAGTAGCAATATAAGAGTTGATAGGGAATAAGTCATATTGTCGACTGAGTATATCAATTCTCAACCACCTATTATAATGGAGTCTTCAAGAAGAAAAGCAATTTACAAATAATTTAAGGTGGCAAAGCTGGACAGTTTGATCTTCATCTCCTTTCCTTTGCCTGCAGTGGAGTGACTAAGGCAAATAGCATGAAAGAGAAACAAAGTGCCTGGAAAACCCAGACACGTTATTATAAACTTTTGAAAGATTATTCATCAATTTTTAAACTAAACCTAGCTAAACAAATTCCAACCACTTTACATGTATTGACTCAATTATTCTGGACAACTCTATGAAGCAAGAACTACCATTACTTCCATATTACAGACTAGGAAACAGACAAGAGCTACTAAGTAATTTGCCTAAAGTAATACTACTAGCAAATACCAGAACTTGGGCAGCCAGGCTGGCCACAGAATCTACTTTTCACCAACACATTTTACTTCCAATGGGGTACCATTGGCTTGGGCTTGCTTTCTCCAGCATGAAAGTTCACGGGGAATAGTCCCATGCTAAGGCAGAAGGAGAGAAGTGAAAGGGTCAGGGGTTTTCCTTTCTACAGCAAGAATGTAACCACTGGTTGTACACGGTCAGGGATGCAGGGCCTGCTACATGTTGCTGAATAAATGAATATTTAAAAGAAAGGAAAAGATATCTGCCGAACAGCCAAATCAGGAAGAAGGGCTGCTTCCTTACCTTGACCAGAATCCTGGATTGCAAGGCTCCAGGATTGCCCGCCTCCAGCACAACTGAATTAGCAAGGGAAGGGAAGGCACTGAACTCCACGTGCTTTGATTTTGACGAAGCATTTGATAGTGCCCCATACAATCAGGATGGCCAAATCAACTGAAACGTATGTGGCTACAAGAACCACACAGGAGTTAAGCAGGCTGGAGAGAAAAACACTGGATACATCTACCAGTGTGATGAAGAAAAGAACCACAAGGAACAGTATTCAACCTGTATTCAAGTAACTTAGAAATTATTCACACTGTTATAATCAAATTTGCACATAACGTTCATCTGGGAGGGGTGAAAAGGGCAAACGAGGGCAAGCCAACTGACTTAGTTAAATTAACAAGAGAGGTGAGGAAAAACAGGAAGTTTGGTTTCATTTCCGTTCTCCCTTTAATTTTCAGGGAGGGGCTGAGGATGCCCATTGGGTAGTAACCGCCTCTAGACCTGAAATGCCAAGACTGAACTAAAGGTAAAGTCAGCAATAGCAAACTGGATATGTTTAAGATTTTAGGACCTTCGGTCTGAACTTCAAAAAGCATGATCCTATTATTCCACGCACCATCAGTAAAGTTCCACGGGAAATAGTATTCCTTTCAGCAAGAAGACTTTGTTAGCAAAACTCAAAGAAATGAAGGGGCTCAAAGGCTGAATTTAGAGGTCAGATGAAAAAGTCAGTGGTGTATGTATAATCTGGCCCCACGACAAATATGCTGCTCAGGCAGAAGGTCACGAGAATGGTTTGTAAACATACGGCAGGATAAAGCACAGCGGAGAAGGAAAAGAGAAGAGAGCAAAAACTTGGACTAACATTTTTTTAAGCATAAATTATAATTTCTAATTTTTTTTTAATGTTGAGAAATTGCTTCTCCCTCGGTAGAACTGTTTGCTCTCCCAGCAAAATTTATACTTTAAAAGTCAGTCGTTGATTTAGAACTCAAGAAATGGAAGCAGGAAGGGTCTGCAACATTTGGAAAAAAAAAAAAAAAAATGGCCTAACTTCACGCTAGGTCCCAGGAAATGTACAAGTGAGCATCATATCATTCAACTCCTAAGAGACTGAAGAGCTGAACCATCTGTAGCCACCATGCCCCAGGCAGCGGACTCCACAGCTGATGAGAGATTGTCGAGGACAAGAAGGAAATGCTGCATGTTCCATTTCCTTCGAAATAAACAAAAAAAGCGGGTGGGGCAGGGTAGGGGACTTAGCACAAAGGCATAAAGTTTAGAGCCATAGTGCATTCTATTGTAGGCATGAATGGGAAAATTTATGTGAAAACGATGATGCTCTGAGATTGTTTAATATCTATACGGAATAATAAGCAAACGATGAAACCTAAATAGACAGATCTTCCCCCAGGTTTGATTCCTGGCCGCCTCCTATGGTTTATACAAATCATCCACACAATGGCAAACTCACAATTAGCCTCAGAATGCCTACAGGCCCTACTCCCTTATCTGACTGCACCCAGAATCACCTGCAGGCTTTTAAACAGAATGTCCGGGGCAGGGGGTGGGTGGGTGCTGCTGGTGGGCATGGGGTGTTCCCAGAATCTGTATGTTTAAGGACTCCCAGGTGACCCTATGCTGCAGTCTGGTTGGGGAACCTTTGCGGCACACATTCTACTCCTTTCTAGACACTGCCACCAGAATCAGTCACATCAGAGACTAGAGTAAATGATTCCCCTTCTCAAGAACGTTTAATGGAATAACCTTCAAAGGCAATGGAATGAAGTCTCAATTCCTTAGCAGGACACTCAAGACCCTCTGTGATCTGTCCCGAACTACTTTTCCGCCCTCCTTCCCTCCCACATCCCTCACTCTGTCACAGCACCATTCCCCGAACACATCACACGCTTCTTTTATGTCTTTGGCACTTGCTGCCCCAATGTTCCCTCAGCACTGCTCAAGTTATTTTTCCCTGTGAAACCTTCTCTGATCTTTCCAATCAAAATCAGTCTCTCCTTCCTCTCAACAAATGTTCAAAAAAATTAGCTCATGCAGGAATTACAGCATATACTGCGTGCTGAGCTGAATTACACCAAACTGCATACGTGGTGGTCTCCCCCTGAAAGCAGGGGCATGTAACACACTCATTTTTCATAATGTGAATGAGAGACAGAACTAGGTTCAAAGTTTAGCTCTTCCGGTTACTTACTAGCACTGTAACCCTTGGTAGGTTATTTAAATACTATGAGCCTCAATTTTATAATCTTTGAAATGGGACACACAAAAAATGATACCTACCTTCATGACTAATTTGAGGATAAAACAGGAAAAGTGGCCCAATGCGGACCACCTAAAATGCACCAAAATGACAGCTGTTGTAAATATCGTTTATCAATTTTTGTTTCCTATCCTACCAGAATGCATTGCAGACATAGGAAGAGTTCCAAAAGTATTTGCCTCCACTCAAAAACAAACAAACAAAAGCATTTACTTTCAAAGTAATAAGCAGTGATTTCTTAAAGCCCTTTCTCCTTGCCCAATTTTGTTCTGTTATGAAGGGCATTTCATAATATTTCTATTGAGAAGTCATCTCTTAATCCCCTTTCTTTCCTTCAAAAATCAATGTACAAAATTCTAACGAACAAGCCCTGTCTGTCCCTCCTCCTCCAGCTTGGCTTTCTGCTTTGAACTACAGTAACTGCACTGCCCAGAGAATTGCCCGCTTCACCCTCACAACAAACGGCACTTTGTAGGCAAACTGGAGGCGAGCCCAAAGCAGGAGGGGGCACCAAGGAAAAGGAGTTTGGGCCAGAAACTGAGTGGACACCCACATTATCATCCACACTGTACCACAGGTAAGGAGAGAACAGGAAAGGAAAGAAGCTCAGACCAATGCAAACCTTCCCACCAATTCCCAAGCATCCAGCTCACCACTCACCCAACGGGAAAGACTCCCGAGGCTCACAGAGCGCACGCTGGTCCCCAGCTGCCTAAAACACACGGCCATTGTTGTCAATAAAATATCGTCCTATGTAATAGCTTCTTATCCTCACCAAATCAATCCTATTGCCGTTATCACCCCACCCCCTCCACCAATTACAGGGGATGAAACCCAAGTCGAGAAGTCCAAGGCCACACAGTCAGTAGCGATCAGAAGAGTGCCAGGACTAAACTCAAGTCATCTAAGCTCCAAGTCCTTGGCCCTTCCCACTGTCTTTTATGAAGTGTGAAAAGCAATTTTTAAAACCTTCTCAGAAGCTCACCAAATCCACTAGTTGTAAAGTTAAGAGTTTCTGTCCTCTTAAAAACAAATCTGGTGCCAAGAGTGAGGGCTGTCACAGCAAGGAGGCCCCCCACCTGCAGCCCTTAGAATGATCAGTCCGGTATCTTAGGACAGTGTTCCAGGAAGACCCTTTAGTTTCTGTTCCTAGATGGAAACTGTCTCCTGACAATTCTGTTTGTTCATGTGGTTTGGGGAGGAGGTATTAGGGAAGGAGTATAATTTTCTTTTTTTTAAAAATCAAACCCTGATCCTGAGTTTAAAGCTGAGGTGATATGGAAAGCAAAAGAAGTTTGTAAAGCCTATTTGCAATCCTTGTCGTGAGAAGAGTACAAGAGGCCATAACGCAGTCCTCAAAAGCACAGATTCTGAAGCCATGACTGCCTGGGTTCCAATCACAGCTCTGTCGCTTCCAGCTCTGTGGCCTTGAGTCCCCTGGCTGCTCACAGAGATGGGGAAGTGCAGCCAGACAGGGCAACTAGGCCTTGTTGTTCTCTGCTACAAATGGGCTGTTGTGAGGAACACATGACCTAATACATATAAAGTGCTCCAAGCAGTGCCAGGCACGTGTAAGTACTACGCAAGTGTTTCCTATTATTATTTCCAGAATAGATTACTCTCTACAATTGTGTTCTTTTTCAAGTGTATTTTAGAAGGTTGAAGAAGACTTCTTGCACAATTTGTTAATCCATAATGCCCCAAACCAGCACGATTATTTACAAATTTCACTTCCTGATAGGATCTTCCAGGATTTCCATCTGTGAACTAGAGTCCCGGGAAGAACAAACAGTGGAATTCGAAGAATCTTCCTCCTTCCCAGCAACAGTGCAAGTAAATCTGTACCCATTCTCTCCATACTACAAAGGGGCTTCCATGCTGAGAAACTAAATAAAACAAAACGAAGAACTTATAGCATTGAACTAACTAACATAGGGGAACATCTGTAAAATTTGCTTTATATTCTGAAAACAACCAAAGCGTTAAAAATTTAAAGTTATACCAGCTGAGAAAGACATGGTTCAAGGTCACAGAAGGACGGCAATCCTAAGGACTGGGATAAAACCTGCTGATGAATCAAAAGGATTATTTCCCAGAAAATGCTGGAATTCCAAGAACAATGTGCTATCCTTGGGATGATTAAGAGAAAAATGGTTTTAGAAATCCCCTCTCAGGCTAAAAGTCTAGACTCAGCTAGTAACAGAGCTGCTGGAGTATCACCTCTCCTCTCCTTCGGAGAGGGCATCTGTACTACAACAGATTAGACTTAAACAATGGAAGGATTTTCCCCAGGACAGCAGATAAAACTAAAGACAGGAGCACTAGAAGGAAGGGTCACAACACAGGTCTGGGGTCATGGCCTGCCCGGGGGCACCCAGCCAGGAAGAGGGGCTAAAACTCAGCCTGCACTGACCTCCAATCAGCGTGCCTGGCGGGGCAGGTGCAGCCCTGCGGCCACTGACTTCACACGAAGGGACCATGGGGGCTACACCAGTGGCACTGAGCACACCAGCCCCCCGCAAGCCAAACAAGCTGGAGTCCAGAGCCATCCGGGAGCGGCGGGGCTATCGCCGCTCAGACAATGCCGTGGTTTACGGGGTGGGGGAAGAGTGCTTGTCTGTACCGTGGAAACGTTTTCAGCTTTCCTGGTTTACTTTGTGACGCTAGCTGTCCTGTCGTCGCCTCTTCCTTTCCTCACTCTATATCCTCCTGACCTAAATCCTTTCTTTTCCTTTTCACTCCAACTCTCCTTTTGAAGAAGCCACCACACAAGTTAACGTGTACACTAGGAACGGCAAAACAACAGCCCTCTGCCCAACCAGAGCTTCTGCGCTATTTCTGAATATTTATCAGATCACAATGTTCCCTTCTCATGTAAGGACTCCTCTTTTATCTCCCTCTCCTCCCCATAACCCCCAAATCAGTGTTAAGATATAACGGAGTATTCCTCTTCGCCTGTCTTCTGGGGTGGACGATCCTTCTTGCCCTCCAAGCGGCTCTGACCCTTTGTTCTCTGCCACGGGGCCCACCTGCCCCCCCCCCTCCACCCCGTATCTTCTCCTACCTGCTGCATTCCCATACTCCGGGTACTTCTCTGAGTCTGTCACTCCTCAGGCAGGACAACCCCTTCAAATGTAACCACTCTGGATGTAACAAACCAAATTTAAAGGGCAGAAATGGTTACCATTACAAGTATGGGGATTTTGGTTTGGTTTGTTCTGCTTTCTGTATATGTGTGTTGTGTGTGTTGTGTGTGTTTTGTGTGTGTGTGTGTGTGTGTGTGTGTGTGTGGTACATAAAACGATGACATCAAGTTTTGCTTTGTTTCAACTTTTTAAAAGTGTATTATGCTTTTATTTAACTCATATGCTTCCATTTACCTGGCCGCTAAAGGGCTATCTATCTCTAAGGGCCTAAGCTCACAGGCTGTATCCAGCCCACAAAGCTATTTTGTTTGGTCTGCAGGAAGTTCTTTTTAAAACGTCGTGTTAGCCAATCTTTTAAAATCAGGAGATTTTTAAGTAATCCAGATTTCTGGCTTACACTGAAAAAATCAGAAGATCTGTCAAGACTGGCCCACATTCCCATATGGCAACAGTTGGCTGCTGAACAGATCTGCTCAACAGGCCCCTTTTAGACAGGACCTGCAGTTGCTGGTTCAGCCCAGGTTCACCCCCCACTCCCTCCTGATCACCCTACCCTGAGGTTGAGTACCAGCTGTCATAAATTATCCCATGTGAGGCCCGCTTCGGGCAGTGTTTGGGATATGCCTGAGACCACAGCTAGCATCTAACTCTCTCTGGTTAGAGCACAAATTACAGATGTAATTATAAAGTTTCTGCTTCGTACAGAATTTTCCAGGTACAAATAATTCATAAAGAAAAGAACTTAGAACTAAACAAAAAGGAAAATGTCCCATAATAGAGAAATACTAGAAAAGAACTAAGTTAAAAGAGAAAGCCTCTGGGTGTGTGTGCATGCGTACGTGCGTGCGTGTGTGTAGGAAGGGGATTCATCTGTGCAAGCTGTGTAACACTGCAGACCATTTCCCAGTTTGTACTTGGTTATTGGCTAAATGTTAATATGAACAATAGAACCATTAAAGTAGAAACTCTAACAGAGTGAATTCGCTCCACTGAAATAATTGTATTTGAGCATAATCAATCTATAAATAAGACAGACTACATATCACATAGATATATGGATATTTCTTGATTCATCATCATTAACTCAGAGGATATGGGTAATGATTACTTGTCTTTAACTGCATATATTTGTGATAGCATTTATTCAGCAAACATTTGGACAAAACACCTTAACAAATATTAGCTACATCTTTATATATTTATGTACAGTAGTGTTGTAGGGTCGGATCTAATTAGGAGGAGGGCACTCAGTGCGTGCTATTACAAGTGGCATTCTATCACCAATATTGATGATAAAAGAGAACAGGGCTAGAGAAAGCACCAAAAGAAGTGATTTTACATTACCCTCTCAATTCTAGAATCAACTTTCACTCAAGTGGTTTTACCGACAGGTTGATGTTTTCTAAAACCACTGTGCGCTGATGAGAACTCTGGCCTGGAAGCCTGCAGAGCTGGGTGCCCCTATAGCTCTCCTCAGCTGTGTACCCACGCTTCAGATCTGGTCCATAAATGAGGAGCATGAACTAGACAAGCTGTAAGGTCTCTTTACACATCAAAATTGGATTCTCTTTCTTTAAAAGAAATATTAATAATATTATAAAATGAATACAAAGAAATCTAAGATAAACGAGAGGAGTGCAGTACATTAAGAGAATGAGTTTTGAAATAAACAAAACTAGCTTCAAATTCCACCTCCACCACTTCTTTGTGATTTTTTTTTTTTTTTTTTTGCAAATCACATAACCTCTCAAGCCTCAGTTACCTCATCTCTAAAGTGGGAATAAGTCCACCTTCCACTCAGGATTGTTTTGCAGATTAAATGAGAATGCATGTAAATTCCAGGGCATAGGTCTGGACAATCAGTAAATGCCTAAGAAATGATTATTGTTATTAGCTATGGGTATTCCATAAATCGCTCAATTACTTCTTGACCAGTTAAGTTTTAAAAAAAAAACTAGTTATATCTGATAATAAACTAATTTTAAAAGCTTATTTCAGTAGGGTGCCATTGCAAGAATCATGGGGGTCATTTTCCAAAGACTTTTAGTATTCAAATATTTCTTAGAACTGGCTTGGGAACAAGAGAATTTGACAGATGGCACTTCATTCCCAGTGTGATGGGCATGAATCTGTCCCGTCTCCACTGAGTGAGCTCTGCAGAGGCAGCTTCCTGGTGGCTGACGCCCTTCAGAGAGAACGGCTGCCTTGCACTTCCTTCCTTCTCCCTGCTTTGTAGAATTCATTGCAGTATTGGTGATCTTTTGATGCTGAGATTTAGCAATGGGATTTATGGGTTGCTGGGGAAGTGAAACCTTCTCTGGCAAAGCTCCTATTACCAGCAAGCAGAGAAGGAAAGTAAAAGGTTTTTTAAGGAATTAAATGTTCATGGGATTTCCCTGGTGGTGCGGTGGTTAAGAATCCGCTTGCCAATGCAGGGGACACGGGTTTGAGTCCTGGTCCAGGAAGATCGCACATGCTGTGGAGCAACTAAGCCAGTGCGCCACAACTACTGGGCCTGCGCTCTAGAGCCCGCGAGCCACAACTACTGAGCCTGCGTGCCACAACTACTGAAGCCAGCGCGCCTAGAGGCCATGCTCCGCAACAGGAGAAGCCACCGCAATGAGAAGCCCGCACGCCACAACGAAGACCCAACACAGCCAAAAATAAATAAATTAATTAATTAATTTTTAAAAAATGTTCATAATAGAACCTAACATCCATATGTGTGATCCTTCCCCAATAGCAGGTGTCAAGAGGAGGACATGGACATCCTGAACACCTCAGGGAAGTAGTAATTCCCAGACTTTTGATTGGTACCACAGACTAGTAAAATTTCAAAAGAAGCCTGTTATAAAACTACCAGGTTTTAGGTGACCAAGAAATGATACCAAAAGCAAACCATCACCATCCTTCTATAAAAGGAAAAAAAAATTAACCCCTCAAAATAAGTGATCCCCAAGATTAAAAAAAAGATCCTTTAAATTGAACAAACGTAATGCTAAAATTAAACACGAAAAGCCTGCTGCACTGTCTTTATTCTTATTTTTCCATAGGCTGATGTAACTGTCACTATGGATCCACTCTGGAAACAACTGCTCAAGAGCAGACTGCAGGTTGAGCCCCTCAGGCCATCCAATCCAGGACACAGCATCTCACGGAGGCACCAAGGGCCACACAGTGGACATCTGCTGTCTTGGTCATCATCTTCCAAGGACACAGATGTATCCTTAAAGCTCCTCGTCTTAACTACCAATTGTGGGCCTGTCAGCCACAAATGTTTCAAAACTTTCTGAAGGTTTCTCCAGTCAATACCAGCCTTTCTGTACAACTATGCAAGATGGTGGTTCTCAGTCTTGGCTGCACACCAGAATCACTTGGGAGTGAAGAGGGCTCTTTTCAAAATGAAACTCCGCTCCCAGAGACTCTGACTCAATAGGTATGGGGAAAGGTCTGCGCTCATGTAACTTGAAAACCTTCCCCAGGCTGATTGTGATGCCAGCCAGGGCTAAGAAAAACTGGTACCCTATTTTTTTTGCATTTATCCTGAATTTATATCTTATAAAGCTTTAAGGAATGCACCTCTTCATGCATTCCTTCAGGTGTCAAATACCAATGCAGGGCCTGCCATGTGTGGGGCACTAGGAAATCAGTGGAGCTCAAGACAGATACATCCCTGCCTTCACCACACTGACAGAGTACTGGAGCAGGCAGACAAGGAAGCAGGCGATTGAAACAGCACATTCAGGTTTACTAGGATTAGGGAAACAATCCAGGTTTCCTTTGTCCCTAATCTAGTGGTTTCATGGGCTTCAGAGACATCTCCTCCCAGCTATCTTCTTCCAGATACTAGAAACTCTAATGTTTACATCAGAAAAGCAGATGGGCGAGGCTCTGTCCTCATGGAGCTTCCATTCTGGCAGGACTGTCTACCCTTTCTAGGTACCGTTACGTTGCTCACTCCAGCTCTGGTGTCTTGCCTAAAGTCAGGTGCCCATGCTTTGAACAAAGCACAGTAGAAACTCAATTAAGACTGTGTTTTCTGTTTTATTGCCAAAATCTTTTGATGAAGCTTAGTATTTCCTGTCCTTTTTAATCTGCAACAACAAGCTGGGACAACACTGTGCAAGTATTTTCAAAGCCCTTTCCTGGATTTTCCCACCAAAACATCATCCTATGACAGCTCCATAATTCCCTCCTTAATACCTGACTTCACATTTGCCCACCAAGAAACTCACCTGCAAATCTTCTGATGACTAACATATCCTAGCACAGTTTCCCTGGAGTAAATCCCCATTGGTTAGCTATTTCATAATTCAGAAGAGCTTACTGTCATCTGTAAACCTAGAAATTCCACTGGGTACTCCTTCTTTTGGATCAATTATGTAAGTAAGACCTAAGGGACCCCACTGTTTACACACCTCCAAGCAGAGATGTCTTTAGCCTTAGATTTAATCTGTGGTCTTTAAGGTAGGTGGATTCTAATGCCTGCTCTGTCACTACATCAGCTCCACAGGCCTCAATTTCCTCATCTATCTAATTCAAACATTGATCACTCCCATCTGTAAAATTCTCTCCTCCTACTCAAAAATGATACACTGAATCCTCAATCCCAAGGTGACTTCAACTTTGATACAGCCTTTGAAAGTGTAAAAGGACAGTCTCCAAGGGTTTTCAAATATTTCCCCCCTCAAGAAATCTCATAAATTCACAAAAATCCCTTCTTCTCATAGGAATATCCTTCATCTCCAGAGAATACAGACAGGTTTCCCACGTGGGCTAGCACAGAAGTGAGAGCAAGCAGGCTGTACCATCTGGACAGGCAACACACCTGCAACGAATTGGGGCACAATGGACATTCATAACAAAGAGGTTACACATTTTGGCTATGAGATCTGGAATTTTGTTCTAGCACTCTCTACACTGTTGGATGGCAACCACCTGAATCAAGTAATTTATTTAAATCTAGTTTGCTGGATAGATCTAGAACATTTGGAGAACTTGGCACTAAGTTACCTAGGACTTCTGACCTGTCCACTTCAAAAGACATCCAAGAATGGTAATTTCCTAATGTCTTCTCAGTGAAGACACGTGAAATCTGATAAGTGCGATATTATACCACCCACAAGCTAAAGCTTAGTACTGGGAGAAAGGCCTATCTCTAATCCCCAACACCCCCCACCTTCCCCAAATGTAAAGCTCTCACTAATGAAGTATTTCAGGCACACTAGCAAAAAAAAAAGAAGAAGAAAAAAAAACACTTAGCCTGAGTGGGAACAAACTTCATCCACGGTTTTTGCCAATACCAGTTATTACCCAGTTTACCTCTTCAAAAATTTCAAAAGCAACCCGGATTTGGCAAGCTTCAGATTTGCACAGAACATTAGCAATGCTCTTCCAGATGTCTAAACAGAATTACAAAGACCCCAGAGGAGTACCGATTTCAGAAGCTTGCAACAGCCTGAAATAATTTCGAAAGGGCACCTCAGGTGCAAACATTAGCAAGAGCCTAACTCAGTGTAGCTTGGCCACGAACACAAATTTCTCAGACGCCCCTAAACTTGGGGCTAATCAACCCCCGGAATTCACCTCCATCACCCAGCACGCCAGGCTCTCAAACAGGACCAGCAGTGCCAAACAAAGTACTGGGTTTCATGAAGTATTAACATAAGTGACTACAAAGCTTTTGACAAAGTCGTCCTCCACTCCTCTCTCATGTGATTACAAGGCAGAACTAAGATTTTAAAATCCCAAAAGGCCTGAAGACTGGACCAAAATAAATAGGATAGAACTGAACAGGGACAAAAACAAACCAAAAACACGTCCATTCAACTTCACACACACACACACACACACACACACACAAATCTGCGTGATGAATACAGGATGCAGCAGCTCATACAACAAATATCTGGGAGTTCTGACTGTCCAGAATCCTGTACATGAGTCTGTGATGGGCAGTTTTGTAAGCTTAAGCTGCAGAAAGTAGATGCTTGTGCCTTGGTCTCAGGAAATAGCTGTCCTACGGTACTCTTTGTGAAGCAGATCAGGTCTCAGTTACCATATTCAGTTCCAGTTCGCCATAACTTTCCATGAGAGATGTGGACAAACTGAGAAGACAGAAACCATGTCCCATGCAGGACTGTGAAAAGAATTGGGACTATTCTGCTTTGAGAAAAGTTAATCAGCTGGAGGGCCAGGAGGGGAACGTCATTCTGTCTTTGCCCGTTCGATGGGCTGTCCTGGGGAAGTGGGTAGTTCCAGAGGAAAAGAATCAACAGAACAAAGTTTCGGGGAGGCAGTCTTCAGCTCAAATAATCATCATACACACAGTCCAAAGATATGATGACATGTCTTCATAAGTACAGAGGTCCCTGTTCCTGGTGGTGTTTAAACAGAGGCTGCCTCACAAGTATAAGAAATTACTAAAGTAAAGAAGTTGGACCAAGACTTCTCTAAAATACCAATTTCAATTCTGTGACTCTCCACTTACCCAATATTATACTGCCCTGCTAGCTCATCTGCCACGATCTCTCAAAAATGCCTTTTTCTCTGATTAGAATTTGCCCAGATCCTAACCACTTCTGGCCTGAGCATAGCACAAGTCTCCTAGATTGGCTTCCCAACCTCAACATCCTTCCTCACATGTCAAAACCACCTCTTTCGAGGCCTATTCTGAGATGTAACTTCACTTCACAGCGGCCTTTACCTTCCCTGTCTAGGCAGGGTTCCTCAACCATGGCACTACTGACGTTTCAGAAGGGATAATTCTTTCTCATGGGGGATACCCTGCACATTGCAGGATGTTTAGCAGGCTCCATGGCCTCTACTCACTAGATGTCAGTAGCACCTGCCTCCTAGCTAGGACAAGCAAAAATAAAACCGTGCCCAGATATTCCCAAATGTCTGCTGGGAGGCAAAGTCACCCCCTGTGGAGACCCACTCTTGAGGCAAATGATTAACACCACTGACTTGTGGTTCAAGTTTTCCACTAACTAGATCCCCTCTACCTCCCTTCATGTTCTCTGCTCCAGCCAGGCAAACCTATTTTTGACCCATGACACACCTCAACGCTTCCCCTAATACGTGCTCCTTCCCTCTTCCCCAACACACACAGCACTGGCTGGCTGTTTGGCTGGCTCCAAACACCCTTTCCTCTCCGTATTCCTTGGCCTCCTAGACAAATGCAATCCCTTGCTTCTGGTGGTGTCCTCACGTGGGCGGTCTTACTTGCCCTCTGTTCGTATGTACAAGAATCCTCTTCTTCCTGGTTAAGGCATCACAGCACCCGCTCTGGTTCTCTGCTTCTTGCTGGTACTTAATAAATATTGGCTGGCATTTCTCAGAATGTCAACATCAGCTCCAATGATACATGAAAAATATGTGAAATCCCATACCAACTGCCATTTCAAGTACATATGTAACCATGAGCACAGTTTTGACAAAACTTTGACTTTTTCATAGCTAGTGCCAATTTACCTACAGTACTGAGACTGAACCAAGTCCGATTTCCAAAGACAGCTACCGAAATAATTCAGCTATTGGGACCTTACAAACACAGCACACTTTAAAAAAAAATTAATCAAAAAAGATCTGCTCACTATAAAAATTAAGAAAAAAAAGGTCAAGCTTTGACCAAGTTTTTTAAATTCTGTAAACCTTGGCAGAAAGAAAAGGATACAAATATGGCTCAATACTTTAACTGTTGCATCATACACCATTCCACATGGTCATGAAGAGACTGGAGGGCTGGGTCATGTAAGGACAGTTTCCTCTCCAACCTTGTAATGTGTTAGGTTTTAATCAACAAAGTACACACTCACACACCCTCAATAAAAATGAGGCAAATCTAAGATAATCAAATATATAAATAAACCATGCCGATTTAAGATTCTGGATTGCTTTTTCCCCAGCTCTATGGATTACCTAATCATTTCATGGGAGGCTCCCTTACTAACCTATAGAGACCAACAACTTCGCCGGAACCCTAGTTTACCTAATTTTCATCTCAGGATCTTTCCTATCTTGTTCTCGTATTTTAACAGGGTTTTAGTCACTAGATGTAGAATACAGGAAAAGAGACAACTCTCACCATGTCCTCGCTGATGGGAGATGTCTGGTCAGTATTAATGGGCTGTAAAAATAAATGCTGCCTGAAGACCCCATTTACTGGGAATGGTGCAGGGTTCTTCCCACAGGTCTGTACCATGCAGAGGCCCCAGCAGCTCTGGCAGGGAAGGTCTGAATCACTGTCATTCTTGGCACTTGGAAGCGCCCTTCGGTTGTTTATGAAGTAAACAGCCCTAACCAGTACTGCAGACGGGAATTCCCTGCCTGCCCAGACTCTTCCAACGTCTGGCACAGAACACATAATAGGTGCTCAATAAATGCAGCCTGTCTAGAATTTTATTATCAAAGCTGCTAAGGAAAGTTTCCATAAGTCAGCTCTCTCTTTACTCCTGAATCTCTCAAAATACGTCCTCAAAGCTTTCCTTGCCCAACACGAAATATTTTTTTCAAAGTCAAGGAGAAGGAAAGGAGGAAATCTGCAAAACAGAAAGAGCCACATAGGAGTCCAAGTGGCTCAAGTTGGGCCCCACAGTCGGCTAAGGACTCCCCGATACCCATTCCCCATCCCCTGCGCCTCCTGAGTGCTCCCACACTCTCACCTTTGCACTATTTCTTTTCTGGAACCTTACGTCCCCACCTTCTGCCACATACACCCCCAACTGCGTATCCAAATGGGGCCGCATACCCCTCCTCTCCCTCTCCAGCAGGAACCTACCTCTCCTCCCCTCGACCTGCGGCAGCTCTTCTTTACCGTGGCTGGCTTTGTAAGAAACCAAAAAAACTCATCTCTTTATCCATAAGGGATACCCCAAATGAAGGGGGAGAGAAAGAGGAAGGCCCCTATCAACCCTCCAGTAAGCGGAGGTGATGATTTCCTGAGCAACCACTCCCCAAGCCTCCTCCTTTCCAAGCCACTGAACGGGATTTGAGCAGAAGTCCGGCTCCCAAGTGCCCACGCTTCCAAACAAGCTAGAAGCGGATTATACCGGTACCCAACCCGGAGATGGCCCGGGGCGGGCTGGGTGCACCTGCGGGCCCCCGGCTCCCTCCCTCTCGCGCTGAGGGCGGGGCGAGCCCTCACTTCCCAGCCCAGCCCACCCGGCGCGGGAAGGAGGCGGAGGGGAAGCGTTTCTGGAGAAGTTGAAGGGCTCACCTTCTGGGCAGTGGGCCAGCGAGGCCAGACACCAAACACCCACCTCCGGGAAGAATCAGTGGAGCCGTAACCGGGTCTCCCCGCCCTTCCGATGGGGCGGAGGGAGGCGAGAGAAGGGAGCGCGCGTGGGGGGAGCCGAAGGGAGGCGGTCGCAGGCACTGTGCTCTCGCGGGGCCCACTCGGCTACCGCGGCGCCCGCCGCTCAAACTGCCGAAAGCAGAACGATCTTCGGGCCCCAGCGGGCCGAGGCGGGCGCCCGGCCCGGCCCCGCCCGCCTCCCCCGTCCCCGGGCTCCTGGCCCCCCGGCAGCGAGGTCCCAGCCGCAGCCTCCTCTCGGGCCGCGGCGCCGCGGGGCAGGTCGCCGGCGCCGGGGTGGCGCGCGTCGGCTCCGGCACTGCTCCCACCGGCGCAGCCCCCAGCCCCTGCCCCGGAGAGGCGCGCACCAACCTTGGGGGGCAGCTTGGCCGCCTAGCCCGGCTTAGGCGGAGGCGGGAGGTGGCGGCATCACCTGCGGCGTGCGGTGGCTGCTCCCGGACGTGCCGGGGCGGCGGAGGCGCGCGGCGCCCAGGACCCTGCTTTCGCGGCCCCGCCCGCGGCTGCCACTTCGAAGCGCGGCGGAGGAGCCGGGGCACCACGGGCGGCGGCAGCGGCGGCGACGAGAGCAGCAGCACATGACTCTGTAGCGGGGGGAATTAAACAAAGCGTAACATGGACTCCGGGCCCGTGCAGGCGCTGCAGCTCCGGGACCAACCGCAGCCAGCGAGCGCCGCGACTGGCTCGGCCGCAGCCAATGGGGCGGGCTCGGGCCTCCATGTGATGGCGAGCTCTCTCCCCCGCCGGCTCTCCCGCGTCTGCCGGAGGTCGGGGCGCTTCCGCCGCCGGGCGTGCTGTCCGGAGGGGCGGCGTGGCGAGTTCGGTGGCCCGGGGTCTGACGCTGGCGGCGGGAGGCTGCTGGACTGGGCGCAGGTGCAGCCGGCGGGGAGGGGCAGCCGCCGTAGCTCGCAGTCGCCCCATCGCTCAGCTGTGAAACGCCCCCCTGGACAGGGCGCGGGGCCCGGCGGCCAGTGTCGCCAGGCGGGCGCGAGGCCACCTCGGGAACCTTCATCCCCCCGGGGCTATCCTGTCAACTCAAGCTCTGATAGTAAGACGGGGGTGGGGTGGGGGATGCGGTGAAATGGTGGGGGGAAATTTGAGTAAAAGTCGTTTCGGCGGCTTCCAACCCTACGGAGAACGCGCTTTCCTAGGATTTGGGGCACACACAACTTTATCTTGGCACGAATAGCGTCCCACCCTCATTTGTTCAGTGTCTGCTATTAAACATACAACGAGAGAGTCAGTTCTTGTTTTATTGAGTCTACTCTCCCCCCCCCCATTCTTTTATGCCAGAAATGTCTTGTATCTGAAGCAGGCAGACGAAAGGTGGTCCTCCGCTAAGAAGTGTTTCCCAACATGATAGTTTTCCCTCCTGTTTTTGTGGTAAGATCAAAGAATATTTGCAGTCTTTTTCGTGGGTGGGGAAACGTAGGGGTCAAGAAATAACGTCAGGAGGGATGTTTGGAGTTGTTGGTTTTTAACATGACAAATGGTTCCAGCCCAGTACTTCAATATCTCCTTTCATCTGAATCCACCCGTTTCTGTGAACAATGGGAAATCGCATCTCTCTTCTCCCAAGATCTCTCCATGTCAGTGAATGTTCAGTCAGCATTTACTAAGCATCTAAATGCTGCTCATAAGCATGCTGCACAAAATGTTACAGGTACTCAGGAAAGTGTGAGTTCAGATTTAATGAGGCAGTAAAGAGAGTGGTTTTCTAGGGTTTCAGGAAAGACTTCAGAGAGAAGGGGGTAGAACTGACCCTTGGAGAGTGAGCACTTGTTCCTCAGGCACTGGAAGTAAAGTAGAGCAGCACTGAGGAGGAGTATGAACAGAGGTCCGGAACACACTCAAGGCACAGTCCTAGACTACTCACAAGATGACACTAGATTTCCAGCCCTTTTGACATCTTGCTTTCTCACTTTCCCTGCCCTGTCCCTTGTGCCAGCAGCCTCTCCTATTCCACACACCCAGCCAAGGAGGTGTGTAGGCAGGAGCTGTGGCAGGTGATCTAATTACAGTACCAGATTCGCTGATCTGGGAGGTTAGAGCTGTTTTCAAACTGTTAAAGTCTAGTGGTGTGATGTTTGGATTGAAAACATCTCACTACTATAATTAATTTGGAATGTTTTGCTGTTAGTAAAAACACAGTTCTGTGTTTCGATCTCCCCTGAGTTTTAAACTATGATTCTAGATTTGAGAGAAATGTGATTTCAGGAGTGGGATAACTTGAGAAAAGAAAAAAGTAATACTCAGAAAACAGTCAAATGTAGAGAAAGAGGTACATATTCTTATAAATGAATGCAAATTGGGCAAATCCCTTTGGAGGGCAATTTAGCAATTTGGGATGAAATTAATATGTGAGGTTCTTTTGACCAGGCAATTCAACATCTAGGAATTTATACTTTGGACATATGTGTGCAAAAATTATGTATTTCAGAAATATTTACACACATGTAGAAAAATATAAGTACAGGTATGTTTATTACAACATTGTTTATAACAGAGGAAACATATAACGGTGTATAAGTCTAATAACAAAATCCCAGTAGGGAACTGGTTAAGCAAATTTAACTTGTTTTATAAAAATAAGAGACCTATTTGTACTAACATGAAAGAATGTCCAAAATCTGTAAGTGAAAAAAGCAAGTTGCCGAACAATATGAATAGTATGATCCCATTTTATTTGCATATTTTGTCAAAAATACACATGTTATAAAATGTATGCTTAGAGGAAATCTGGAAGCATATATTACAAGCAGTTAACAGTGGTTATCTCTGGATGTGGGATTACTAGGGCCGTTTGCTTTCCATTACAAATTTCTGTATGTTTGAATTGCTTTTATGTTGAGCACCTATTACTTTGATAATAAGAAAAGTAGTAAAAAGGGGGTCCCCTGGTGGTGCAGTGGTTGAGAGTCCGCCTGCTGATGCAGGGGACGCGGGTTCGTGCCCCGGTCCGGGAGGATCCCACATGCCACGGAGCGGCTGGGCCCGTGAGCCATGGCCGCTGAGTCTGCGCGTCCAGAGCCTGTGCTCCGCAACGGGAGAGGCCACAACAGTGAAAGGCCCGCGTACAGCAAAAGAAAAAAAAAAAAAAGAAAAGTAGTAAAAAAAAAATTTAAGATAAAATTGCTAAGAGCTGTACCAATGACAAATAATGAAGATCACTCTGAGGGTCTAGGAAGCAAAAAAGAGGTCAGCTTCCCCTATTCTCCAAGGAAAACAAACAGGTAGGAGGCAGTAAAGAACGATAACTGATTTGACATTGGATTCAAAATGAAGAAATATGATAGAAGAGGCATCTGAGGCTACTCTAGGCCTGTCTACAGGGATCTGGTGAGGGAAACACAATAAGGCTTCAAGGAAGTTGTAGTCAGCAGAGACTTGAGAATATTTACTGTCCTTTGTTGAGTTATGGTCACAAATCGGCAACTATTCCAGCACTTGTTAAATCTGTATCACACTAATAACGACAACAGCTAACACAGTGCTTGTGATAGGCCAGGCACTGCCCTAAGTACTGTACATGTGTCTACTTTTAGTCCTTGCGGCAACCCTATGAGAGAAATACTACTACTCTCCTCATTTTTTTAGAGATGCCTGGAGAGGTTATATAAGCAATCGGAGATCACACAGCCTTTAAATGGCAGAGCTAGACTTTTAAGCCCGGCAGCCTGGCTCTAGAGGTCCAAACACTCACAATACTGAGGACCATATAAGATAAAGACCTTTATACATGCATCTCTTTCTACCAAGTATTGTGATTCTAAGTTGATTTGTGTTTACCTAAACTGTAGCACTTGGCATGCCCTAAGGCACTCAATAACACTTTAAAAAAATAATAAATTTATTTATTTTTGACTGTGTCGGGTCTTCGTTGCTGACGCGGCTTTCTCTAGTTGCGGCGAGTGGGGGCTACTCTTTGTTGTGGTGCGCGGGCTTCTCATTGCGGTGGCTTTTCTTGTTGCAGAGCACGGGCTCTAGGCGCGCGGGCTTCAGTAGTTGTGGCACACGGGCATCAGTAGTTGTGGCTCGAGGGCTCTAGAACGCAGGCTCAGTAGTTGTGGTGCACGGGCTTAGTTGCTCCGCGGACCAGGACTCAAACCCGTGTCCCCTGCATTGGCAGGCGGATTCTTAACCACTGCGCCACCAGGGAAGTCCCAGTAATACTTATTGAATGAGTGAATGAATAATTGACTCTCCTACTAGAGAAGAATCTGAGCTCCTTGGAGGAGTGATTTTGCATTGTTCCTGTGTTTGTCACCCAGTAGCGTGCCCAACATGTGGTAAGCGATACGAATTTCAGTAATCTGTAAACATGTTTTTGAAAAGTTGTACAGAAATCAAGCTTTGTAAGTTGATCCCAAATCCATCCCAAATATCCGAAAGGGTAGCTTATGAGTAATATCATGATGGATTCCTCATGGAGTGAAGAATAGCCCTGGGGGACAGAGCTAAATCTGGTTGCACCTGTATAACCATACACAGATAAATGTGTGGCAATAACACCGATGAGCTGAAGAGCTACAGGATTTCAAATTATATGAGCCTCTCTCTCTTTCTCTCGCCTCTCTAGGTTATTGAAATGGAGATAATAGCATCTATCTCGAGATATTGTGAGACCAAGGATTCAATCACATATGGAAATGTCTTAGCCAAGTGCCTAGAACATAGCTATTGTTAAGTAAATGCTACCTACTATAAGTGTACCCACATATTACAAGTGTGACAGATTTCTTAGTCTATGGTTATTCTGTAAATACTGCAGCTTACATAACATGCAACACCTCGAGGCTCACATATACATAAGGCTTAGAAATTACATAGTCGCAGTTCAACCTAAGCTCATGGTAAGCAGTACTCTTATCTTTCTTCTCCTGTGCTACCTCCCACTGTTCTCGTCTATTTCTTTACATGGGTTAAAACCATTTCACTTCTTGGACCTATTTAAACTCTCAACCTTGGAGGTAGGAAGCAAATTGTCTGCCTTCTTCAAAGCTAAGGAGACTGAAATGCTGGAGACCAGACTAGAAATGAACAGGTGGAGGGTAGAGAACAGTGTGGAGAAAAGAAACCGAGCAGAGTGTGTAAGGTAACTCTCGATGCATCCTGACGTAACATAAGGTCCAAAGGGAAAGGAGAATTGCCAGACTGCTATAGTTAGAAATAATGTGGTGAAATTGAAACTAGGAAAACGAAGGGTAAATGTGTTAATCAACCACAATGAGAAGAAAGAAATGGACCTATACCTTCTAAAATGGACTCATAGGGAGATCAGATCAGGGTTGCCTGACTGGTAAGCCAGAGCTTCTTAATTGGTAACCCTAGTCTAAGTATTCCCTTCACTGGGGAATTTTTTTTTTAAGAAAACATAAAGAAATTCCAAAGCCAACTGCTTGAGAGTCTGTACCCATATCCTCTGCCTTCCTGCCTGGTACTACTAAGGATAAACTTACCCATTTTCTTATCGAAAGCCAGCCCCTTCACTTTTGCGCCAGATCTCATTCAATCTCAAATGATAACTCTAGCAATTGACCCCTGTCCCCTATAGATTGACTTTCCCCTCTCTACTGGATGACTGCCATCACCATTTTTTTAAATGTTATTCTCCCATCATTAGGAATAAAATTTTTCTTGACCCTGCTTTTCCCAGTCCACTTCTTCTCTTTCCTTTGCATCTAAACATCTCAAAAGAATTGTTTATACTTATTATCTCCAATTCAGTTCTTTCCATTTTCTCTTCAACTCCATCTAATCGGGATTTTACTCCCATTGCATCACTGAAATTGATCTTTTTTTTTTAATTAATTAATTAATTTATTTTTGGCTGCATTGGGTCTTCGTTGCTGTGCGTGGGCTTCCTCTAGTTGTGGCAAGCGGGGGCTACTCTTCATTGCAGTGCTTGGGTTTCTCATTGCGGTGGCTTCTCTTGTTGCGGAGCACCAGCTCTAGGCACGCAGGCTTCAATAGTTGTGGCTCACGTGCTTTAGAGTGCAGGCTCAGTAGTGGTGGCGCACGGGCTTACTTGCTCTGAGGCATGTGGGATCTTCCCGGACCAGGGCTCAAACCCGTGTCCCCTGCATTGGCAGGTGGATTCTTAACCACTGGACCACCAGGGAAGTCCCTGAAATTGGTCTTGCAAGGACACTGTCATCTCTTTTTGTGCTAAATACAATGATCAGTTCTTGGCCCTTAATTGACCTCTCAGTGGCATTGAACACATTGACTACTCCCTCCTCTTTGGTAAGCTGTCTTCTCCCTTCCAAGACACCGCACTCCCTCCCTCCAAGGAGCTCATCCAGTCTTAGAGCTTTGGATTCCCTCTCTATGCCAACAACTCCACATTTACATCTCCAGCATAGTTCTCTCTCCTGAGCACCAAATTGCATTTCGAACTTACTTGTTTTTCCCATTAGACCTCTAATAGATACCTCAAAATTGTGTTCAAAACCAAACTGATTTCCCCCAGAAACCTGTGCAACCCACACAGATTTCCCACTCTTAGTAAATGGCAAGTCTACCTTTCCACTTGCTCGGGCTAAAAGCCTTGGAATCATCTTTGTCTCTTCTCTCAGAACCTACGTCAAAACTGTAATAAATCCTATTGGCTCTACCTTGCAAATACACACCCTCCAATGCTATACCTAGGTTCCATCCACTGTCATCTCTCCCCTGGGCTAACTCACGAGCCACTTCACTAGTCTATGTGCTTCCATTTCACGCTTTTGTCCCATCCCTCCCTTACAGTGTATTCTCAAGAGCAGACAAAGTAATCCTTTTAACATGTAAGTCCATTCATCTCATTCCTTTGTCCAAGCCCTGTGATAGCTTCCCATTTTACTCAGACTAAAGCCCAAATCCTTACATTGGTTTGCAAGGTCCTTACCTGATCTGCATCCCCTAAGCACAACCACATCTAAAATTGAAACACCCTTCCTACTCCCATTTCTCTTACCTTGCTTTATTATTTTCCTCTGAGCACTCATCATTTACTTATTTTATATATATATATATATATATAGTTTAATATCTATCTCTCCCTGATAGAAAATAAGCCCTTTTTTAAATAATAAACTTTTTTATTTTAAAATTTTTATTTGGCTGTGCTGCACGGCATGCAGGATCTCAGTTCCCCGACAAGGGATCGAAATGGTGCCCCCTGCAGTGGAAGCTTGGAGTCCTAACCACTGGACCGCCAGGGAAGTCCCTAGAATATAAGCCCTTTAAAGACAGGAAATTTTATCTGTCTTGCTCATTAATGTATCCCAGGTATGTAGAATAGTGTCTGACACATAGTAGGCACTCAATAATTATGTTTTAATAAATGAATGGATTTATTACAGATTTTTAATCAATACAAATAAGGAAATTTTTTCCTAGGAAGAGATTTTTTCATATCATGCTGTTCTCTAAGTAGTTGTTAATTGAGAAAAGACATTCATATTCAGTCTCCAAGTCTTTTATTAAAACAGTACCTGGTAGTTTGTGTGGCAAAAGAAGAAACTTAGTAGAAAATATTACCTTTTTGTTAGTTCTCTAGCAAACAGGAAAACAAGCTGATCTGAGTTAACAAAACAATTGCAAAATAATAATTCCAAAGTCCTAAATTATATTCTTACTAAGGAAAATATTTAAGCAAAGTAACACAGTAGTGCAAAGAGTAAGTTACAGAAGATTAAACATTCACTTCCTCGTAACGTATTACTTTAAAACTGTCATGTTGTGCAGTAAAGTGGCTATGTCGTCTAGTCTGGCTGAAAGAAAAGGTTTAAATGAAATAAAAGAACATAGATGTGACATAGAATAGCAAGCGGGGACCTTAATTACAGTTTTGGCATTTGAAAGTTGAAATGACACAGAAATCCTAAGAAAAAGCACTGTGAAAAGGAATCGGGCTAGACTTTAAAACAAAACAAAACAAAACAAAACAGAGCCAGCTCCCAGAGCAAACTGATTTATACGGTCGTTTGAAAAGAGGAAGGAAGAGTGATTGCCATTTCCAAATGGTGAGATGAATGTTTAAAAATCCACACGGAACCCACGCCACCGCCCCCATTTGGGATGTCTCCTTAGAGCTTTGTCTGTGGGAAGGGAAGATGAGCACAGCCGGAAACCTGACCTGTCAAGTTGAGGCTGAGCAGGGCTTGGGCTGGAGAGAGGAATGTGAACACAGGAAGAGAAAAGCCAGCCTGGAGGGTTTTCTTACTCAAGGATGAAATGCTAGCATTCTGGGTTTGAAAGATTATATGTCTAATTACTGTCTGAAACTTTATCTGATAGCTCTTTAAAACAGTGTGGCCCGTGGGAGTTCCCTGGTGGCCCAGTGGTTAGGACTCCCAGCTTTCACTGCCAAGGGACCGGGTTCAATCCCCGGTTGGGGAACTAAGATCCCACAAGCCGCACAGCACTGCCAAAAAAAACCCCAGAACAAAACACCAAAAAACAAAACAAACAAACAAACAAAAAAGCAGTGTGGCCTGGAGATGACTTGAAAATAAAGTTGAGGGTGGAGAGTAGTCATGGAACTAAAAGTCTGCTTTGTCCTAGGGTGAGCGGCTCCCTGGTATAGACAGTGGGGACACAGAGGAGGAGGTAACCATCCTGGCTCCTGTTTCTGATCACTCTCCCAGCCCAGGCAGGGCACCAGAGCCAAAGGGCAGCTAAGTCTCAATCTAAATCTGAGTTCCTGAGACCAGGTGACCAGGGGCCTCCCATTCCCTGACATCCCCTGGAAGTTCATCTCCAGCGTGCTGATGGATACTTCCTCTTGCCACTTCCCTCGCTGATTTTTGCCTCATCTCCTAAAATCTCTACTCTTTTCTCTCTTTCTCACTCAGTAAGAGTTCTGTGAGTAACCATGTTCGTCCCCCTTCTCTTTTTGTGATACCTGGGTGACAACCTGGGCACCCACGGCCTGCAGATGTGTTTTAACTGCAGAGTGTTTCCTAAAAATCTTTTTCAATTAGCTGCCAATATTTAATAATCAGGAAACGTCACATAAATATCCAGATTTCCAGCACTTTTAACAACCAGAACATCTGGCAAACCTTGAGTATTCCTGCACAGCAAGCTCGTGCTGGGGCTGAGCCGCTGCTGCCCCCTTTCAGCTGCTTCTCACTCTGCAGTGCACAAGCACCCAGGCGACTCCTGATGGTCTGGAGGGGGCGGGGGTAGGGGTGCCTGCTGCCCTTTATTATTTTGTGCGTGTTGTTTTATCTGTAACAGGGAACGTTCTCTGTACCACGTCTTAACGTTTCCTCCAAAAGTGCTTCACGTTCCCTATACATGACCTACCTTTAAACTACCTATCTGGCTCCTCTAGACTCTTGAGGCTGTGATCCTTAGTTTACATTATCTGGCTATACGCCCAGGGTTTCAACAAGGAAACCTCAAAATAGAATTCAAGAATGAGGCGGTGGCACGCCTTAAGCCCCAAACAATCCAAGACAGTATATAATCATCGGGTGGCTAGACTGAGGACACACTTCCAACCAGGGCTCTGATATTCATACCTTATAAATCACTATAAAGAATTTTCACAGGAAGCGTGGTTCTCAAGCAATTCTGTGAGGTATGGATCACTGTCTCCCTTTGTACAAATGCAAAAACCGAGACACAGAAAAGTAAAGGGATTTCCCCATAACCACACAGCTTAAACGCTGGACGCAGGAACCCAGCCCAGATTTTTGAGGCCAAGTTCAGTGCTCTTTATAGCTACCGCATCATAGCTGCTGCATATTGACCTTGAAAGTCAGTGTGCTGTGATTCTGAGAAATCTTTAGAATGCTCTTTACCATCAACTCAATAACATGTTTCAATGCCTCACAGCTCAGCTAGTGAGGAGAAATCTTGGAATCATCTTTGACCCACACCCCTCCAGCTCCCATATCTATCCAGGTAAATGGTCCTGTCTATTTCGCTTTTAAAATAACTGTTCTACCCAAATGTTTCTCTCCATTCCCTCTGCATAAGCCCCAACCCAAATCCATTGACTCATTCTTGAATTAATGTAATGGCCTCCAGCCGAGGCCCTTACCCAGCATGCTCTTCTCCCCCCAAACCCCAATCTATATTTACAAGCAAAGTAGATGGCTTTGTGATACAACTTTCTGGTGCCATTGCTTGCCTCAGAAACTTACAGTGGTTTCCTATGCATTAGCTATAAACCACTGGGTCTGATGTTCAAGGTCCATCCTATGGCAGCTGTGATATTGTTTCCAATGTCTACTGTTCTCCTCTGCGGGAGATTTATACTTTCCCAAACAGCAACCTCAGTCTTGGCCACATGACTTGCTTTGCCAATGAAATGTGAGTGAAAGTGACATGGACCATTTCTTTTTAAAGGAAGAGCTCTAAGAGCTGTTATGGCTTTTTACCACCTCTCTTTTCCCTCTTCATGGGGAATTTTTTTTTTAAATTACTACTCTTTATTTTATTTATTTATTTTGGCTGCATTTGGGTCTTCGTTGCTGCACACGGGCTTTCTCTAGTTGCTGCGAGCAGGGACTACTCTTTGTTGCAGTCGCGGGCTTCTCATCACGGTGTCTTCTCTTGTTGCGTAGCATGGGCTCTAGGCACCTGGGCTTCAGTAGTTGTGGCTCGTGGGCTCTAGAGCTAGGCTTAGTAGTTGTGGCGCACGGGCTTAGTTGCTCCGTGACATGTGGGATCTTCCCAGAGCAGGGCTCGAACCCGTGTCCCCTGCATTGGCAGGCAGTTTCTTTCTTTCTTTTTTTTGTTAATAAATTTATTTATTTATTTATTTGGCTGTGTTGGGTCTTCGTTTCTGTGCAAGGGCTTTCTCTAGTTGCGGCGAGCGGGGGCCACTCTTCATCGCGGTGCGCGGGCCTCTCACTATCGCGTCCTCTCTTGTTGCGGAGCACAGGCTCCAGACGCGCAGGCTCAGTAGCTGTGGCTTACGGGCCCAGTTGCTCCGTGGCATGTGGGATCTTCCCAGACCAGGGCTCGAACCCGTGTCCCATGCACTGGCAGGCAGATTCTCAACCACTGCGCCACCAGGGAAGCCCGGCAGGCAGATTCTTAACCACTGTGCCACCAGTCCCCTCCTGGGTAATATTAATGTGCCCCATTACAGCTGCTCCTTCAGCCCGGACCTTGGACTAAAGAAAATGTGGTACAGAGATACAACCAGCCTGAGGGCTGAGCCTATGCTATGCAATTCAATGCAGACTTATAGGACGACTCCTGTTATATAACATGTTCACATAACACGATCAAGAAATCAACCTCTGCTGTTGCAGCCACTGAGAGTCTTAAGTTGTTTACCATAGGGTAGCCAGAGAAAGAATACGGTACAGCCTCCATAAGCAGTCTGTTTTCTTGACTCCGCACACTGTGCTCCTTTCCCAGGGCTCTTACTGGGGTGTCTGTTGTCCATAGCTTTTCTAGTCCTCACCGAATTAGAGCCACTTAACTTGAACCTATCATTTTCCTTGGTATCAACTTAGTCCCCAAAGATGTGCTTAAGACAGAGATTGCTGGCTCTGCCCAAGTTCTCTAGAGTAGGGCAGTAGGACATCAGAACCTTGTCGATGTTCTGTTAGTATGCAGAAGAGGATGATCACACAGTCCGACCCTTAATACCAAGTGGTTGATGCACGAATCGAACAAAGCTCTTAAATGTCCAGCCGTTCAAGGTAACACCTGAGGTCGCAAGCTTCAGAATCCACAACTTAGAGATACATAAATAAAGTGACCAACGATTTGCTCAGAGTTAGATGGTGTCTGTGATTTCTTGAGCTCTAGCTGCTGCCTTGGTGGCTGTTTTTCGCATACTATGGTGCTGTTAATTTGGAGATAGCAGCATCGTCAGTGGCTGCCCTGAAATATGACTCAGTTCCAGGAAGAAATTACCAGAAGACTGATCCAAAGGTCCCCATCTCATGAAGAACTGTTCTCTTCAGACCCGTTTTTTGTTATTCTCACCACCTGCCAACCTTTCTTTTTTTAAAAAAAAAATTTATTTATTTATCTATTTATTTACTTTTGGCTGAGTTGCGTCTTCGTTGCTGCGCGCAGGCTTTTTCTAGTTGCAGTGAGCGGGGGCTACTCTTCGTTGCAGTGCGCGGGCTTCTCGTTGCAGTGGCTTCTCTTGTTGCGGAGCACAGGCTCTAGGCATGAGGCCTCCAATAGCTGTGGCTTGCGGGCTCTAGAGCGCAGGCTCAGTAGTTGTGGCACACGGGCTTTGTTGCTCTGCGGCATGTGAGATCTTCCTGGACCAGGGTTCGAACCCGTGTTCCCTGCATTGGCAGGTGGATTCTTAACCACTGCGCCACCACGGAAGCCCCTGCCAACCTTCCTTATTCACCCTTCTGAATCAGACCCAGTCACGCCTTCCTCATGAAGCCTCTCACTTTTCAGGATACCTGGATAGATGTTGAGAAAGGGTCCAGGGAGACATAATATATCTATGTGGTGCCAGGGGCCTGGTTAAACGCTAAAGTAACCCTCTCGTGAGTGCTCTAGCCACAGGCTGCACCAAGGAGGCAAGGGGATCTTCAGAAGTTTTAAGAAGCAAATTAGGATCAGAAGCCAGGGACACAGAATTGGGCGTCAGAAAGCCAACAGTGGCATTAAGCTATAGACAGCAAGCAGAATCATTGGCCAGAAAAGGAAGAAAGAAACGTGAGAGCAAGTATGAAGTGAGGATTAGCAACTGAGACACCAGTTCTGCAAATACTGGGTTTGAGGCAGAACCCCTCTTCGTGTGGAGCCTAGAGGGTGTGGCAGGGTGAGGCAGTTCCTCCTTCAAGGATCTTCCATAACCACTTTGGTCCTCATAGAAAACCCTCTAATGCCAAGAAAAGGGTGAACACTAGCCACTGGACCAAACCCTCCAGGTCTGCCCTGGCTTATGACTGAGGGTTCTGAGGTCCTCCCAAGGAGGACACCTGCTGGGTGTCAGTCTCAGCAAGGGCAGCCAGGAAGGAGGAGAGAAGTCACAGGCTAGGAGTTGGTGAGAGGGGATTGGGGTTGGATTTGCAGAGAATTCAAGGGCAAAAGCAGGAAGTAGGGTGGAGGCTGGGCAGATGAGAAAGGGGCTGGACTGTTCAGAAAATAAGCAAAGTAGAACAAGGTCTGAGTGCAAAGTGGGGTCAGGAACAACCCAGAAAAGTGATTCTGACAGCTATTTGACTTTTAAGCATTGGTTTGGGGTAATTCTCCTGGGCGGGGAGTAGAACTTAAATATCAAGCTCTGACACCCCCCTCCTACTGCTCTGAGCCATTGAGTGTAAGATGTAATCATAGATTGTTTCATGTTTCCCCTGCTGTTTCACATGTGTTTCTCTGACTCTCCCAACCAGGATCTAGACTCTGTCTTCCGATTCTTCAGTCTCTCCCCTTGTCTTGCGCAATTGTTACTAACTTATGAATTAATGCCCACCATCAATCCTTTTTATTCTGTGTTCTTCTTGCCATTGCCAAACATGCATCCATTCAACAAGAATTTATTTTTATACATTATAAATAATAACAACATTTACTGAGTACTTATTAGCTGTGAGTCAAACATTGTGCTCATACACATACATCAATGAAACATTTTCCGGATCCCTGAAGAGCTCACCGTCTGGTGGGGGAGAGACAGAAATAAAAACAGAAAGATTTTACCCTGTCTAGTATATCAAGGGAGACTTCATAGTAGAGGTGATCATTTTGCCGGGTCCCAAAGGATGGATAAGAGTTCTCCTGGTAGACAGGGCAGGGAGGCTTCCGTGGGCACAGGGAACAGTATGAACACAGACACAAAGGTTGATTCTTCATCTCCACTCTATCCTGTAGCCATAGAACAAGGGGTAAGGCCTCTTCTACACCTAAATTCAAGTCTTGAATAAGAACAAATACGCAATTTCTTTTTATACTATGCATGAAGTGAATACTGTGGCTTTGTTCTTTGATCTCACTAGCAAACATGCAAGTAAAGCCCTCAGCCAATTGCTTTTTTGATGGGGCTGTTGAGTTTTGAAAATTGCTCATCGAGAGTCTAAACACAAGATCCTTTGCCCTTTTCATTATGGGCACTAGACTTGAGTGGCAACGCAGAAGAACTACTCTTCTCATCTTGTCTGCTTTTGATTAATTAACTGATGTTGTGTACAACATGAATAAATACTCCACATTCACTTTGACCACAAAAATATTCTGTTTTGCAATAATAAATTTAAAAGTGATTCCTGTTATCTACAAATTTCTCCTTTATTTCTCAGCAACCTAAAAATCTTTTCATTTAGCTAACATGGTCCAACAGTACTTTATCCAGCTCTGAGTGAGCACTTTTATCTTCTGAGATATTAGGGAATGCTTGAAATAACATGGATTCTAAAGACTGGTACATTGTAACACTAACGCAGTTCAGAGAGGGTGGACTATTTATCCAAAGAGGAAGTTTTTTTCTCTGCTGAAGTCAACTATTTCCCTCTGTTATCCCCAAGCCTTCAACACAACAGTAGCAGTTACGTACTCAATTTACGTGCCTCTCACAGCATGTGGAAACTTCTGGCCAGGGAGCATTTACTGTGAGTCCACTAGGTAAAGCCATGGCTGAGCCCCAATGAAGAATGCCAGTGCCGTGACTGGGAAGCAGTGGACTTCGGAACCACCACATGGCTAGGTGTGAGCATCCAGGAGGTGGGAGATGTTCTTTCATGTCTGGAAAGATCTCCATGATACTTGAACTCGAAAGTCCAGGGAGCAAATGGCCATGCTCTGACTGCTTTGATCCCGCAGTGGGTAGTACTTTAATTTGTGAGTAAGTTGTAATCTTGCCCTGCAGAACAGCTGAGAACCTTTTTTCTGGAATCAGCTTTGACCCAGATGGACTCTTGGGTTTAGGTGGATGGACAGCTAAGATGTTTATTGCCATAGTATCTTATGCTCTGCGAGAACACTCGGGCTCTTTTTTGTTTGTTTTTTGTTGATTTAGTTGTTGTTGGTGCTGGTGATGTGGAGTGTGTGTGTGTGTGTGTGTGTGTGTGTGTGTGTGTGTGTGTAATTAGTTCTACATGTTAAAGAACAGATATCTGAAATCTCACTGTGTTTCCTATCCTTCGTCCTGCTGGCCCGTTAGAAGCACAGGGTCACGCAGGCAAGAGGTTCTCAAAGCAGCTTGAGGCAGCAGGACTTCCATCCCTCAGGAACTCTGCCTTCCTTCCCCGAGCCTGCCCTCTGCAGCCCTGAGTTCTTTTCCTGAACCCCTCACCTAAATCTCCACCTTCTTTTAAGTTCACGATAAACCCTGTGTGGCATGTTTGTGATGTCGTGCAGAGGCCGCTGTCCAAAAATAAGCTCTTGTATTGAGGAGAGGAGAGGCTGGTTTCAGGAGGCATGCCAGCCCGCCACGGTGTTCAGCAGCGCTTATTGGTTAATGTCTGCAAATTTTCTTTTTCGACAAAAAGCTAAATGGGGCTCGTTAAACTCCTCTTGGTGTAATTTTTTTAAAAAAGAAAGGACAGGTTGAAAATAGCCTACGAACAAGTCTTAGGGGCAATGAAAGCTTTGGTTCTTAGGAAGAACTGGTGATGAGGTCTGGGGAGGGTGTTCACACTTGAAATTCAAATTTCTGCAGCGGCTGTGGGACCCACACAGGAGGGGAAGGCTGGAGCTGAGTGAGACAGGCCTCGGGGGCAGGGCACCGGTTCCAAGAATAGACTCACACTCAGATTCAACTCAGTTTTGCTTTTTCAAGCACCTATTAACATACAAGCTACCAAATGGTAATAACAAAAGTTCCTGACTCATGCCTGCCTAGGAGGTCAGGATCCTGGTACAGTTTCAAGAGAGAGTTGGGACTGGAAAATCTGAAGGCCTGCCCCATCGTGAGGTACCGGCCCTGTGAAGAAGACAGCTGTCCAGACTCATCAAGGGCTGACAAGGCCTAGCCTTGCCTGCTGTGTGCTGAGAGAAAGAAATAGAGCCGGAAGTGGGGTTTTAGTCACTGCCCCTCACTAATGAGCCCCGGTGCTGATAGCTAAGTGAGGGGCCTTCCAGGGGCAACACATTCTATTCTGACACCTCCCTCCCCAGGTTCTACTGTCGGTGAAAGCAAGGGCAAGGAGAGCTTTGCAGATGAAAATTAGTCATCAGTGAGCACTCTATAGCCCACGAGCTTTAACAAGGGCTTGTGTGTGCCGGCTTCTAGACCCAGCACTTGCAGGGTTGTGGATCCCTGGCCTTCTGAGCACCTGAGCCTGAGATGCTCTCTCCTGATCATGCCTCCAAGCTCTCGGCCATGGTGCCCACCGTCTGGTTCCCCAGGACTGAGGACCTCTCTAGCCTGTACCAATTTCTTTTAATAATATTTTTTGATTGAAGTATAGTTGATTTACAATGTTGTGTTAATTTCTGCTGTACGGCAAAGTGATTCAGTTACACATATATATATTCTTTTTTATATTCTTTTCTGTTATGGCTTATCACAGGATTTTGAATATAGTTCCCTGTTCTGTACAGTAGGACCTGTCGTTGACCTGTACCAACGTTAATATGGATTCATGAACACAAGAGCCTTTCCCGCTTCTCATTGCCTCCTGGACGGACAAGGAGGGAAAAGGGGGGATGGCAAAGAATGACTCATTCTGTAGGAGGGAGGGAAAAGCTCTAGCCTCTCTTAAGGTTAGGTCACTGCTAGTCCCCACTTTCAGCAGGCCACAGGCGAAACACATGGGGTTGACTTAGAAGATCTTGAAGGTGTTGTCCGGTGATGACTTCTGGGGCTTGAGCTCTGTGACCTGTTGTCTCTGCTGGAGAACAATGAAAAGATGGCATTCAGAAGGTGCGTAAGGGGCTTCCCTGGTGGCGCAGTGGTTGAGAGTCCGCCTGCCGATGCAGGGAACACGGGTTCGTGCCTCGGTCTGGGAAGATCCCACATGCCGCGGAACGGCTGGGCCCGTGAGCCATGGCCGCTGGGCCTGTGTGTCCGGAGCCTGTGCTCCACAACGGGGAGAGGCCACAACAGTGAGAGGCCTGCGTACCGCAAAAAAAAAAAAAGAAAGAAGGTGGGTAAGGCTGAGACCGATGGAAGCAGAGACAGCCACTTGGCAGGTGCATGGTAGGGGGAGCATGTACCAGATTGGGACCCTGACTGGGTGACCCGTGAGGCCCCTGTAACCGTAAGATGCTATGGTTCCCGAGGAATGGGGTTGGGGGATGGCTCCTGAGTCTGGAGTTGTAGCAGCCCTGGTGGCCAGTTGGCTCCTTTCCTTCCTCCAGTTTGTGCCACGGACTCAGGAACCCAGACCTCCTCCCTATCTGCTGAACCATCCACATAGTAACTCACCCCAGAGGCGATAATTCTGTGGGCCCAGCCTTCTTGAGTGTAATAAGAATATTGGAAGCCTTTTGTTGAAGGCTTATCACCCACCAAGAACCACTCCAGGATTGTTCCTACATTATTATCTCATTTATTCATCAGTCAGTCCCAGGTTCAACTCCCAGCTGTGCCATGTGTTATCAGGTGTCACTTTAGGCAAATTACTTAAATAAGTTAATGCATGAAAAGAGGGTTAAATAAGTTAATGCATGAAAGGAGCTTAGCAGAGTGCCTGGCACAGTACTCAGTAATGTTAACCATTGCTATTATATGCCAGGAGTGTCATTATTATTATCAGATCTATTTTATACATGCAGCCAATGCTCTCCAACCTGGGTTCACTGGACTTTAAAGCTTGGTTTTTTTTCTCCATTGTGCCTCATTGCTTTTTAAGGCTTCTCTTTTTTTTAAATTAATTAATTAATTTTTGGCTGCGTTGGGTCTTCATTGCTGCGTGTGGATTTTCTCTAGTTGTGGCGAGCGGGGGCTACTCTTCATTGCGGTGCACGAGCTTCTCATTGTGGTGGCTTCTCTTGTTGCGGAGCACGGGCTCTAGGAGCATGGGCCTCAGTAGTTGTGGCATGTGGGCTCAGTAGTTGTGGAGCACGGGCTTAGTTGCTCCACGGCATGCGGGATCTTCCCGGACCAGGGCTCGAACCTGTGTCCCCTGCACTGGCAGGTGGATTCTTAACCACTGCACCACCAGGGAAACCCAAGGCTTCTCTTAAATGATGTGGCAATTATAAGACTCAGAATCATTTGAACTCTCCTGAGAGTGGAATAGTGTCATTTCTCGTTTCCTATTAAATAGTTAAACACACTGACATATAGATCACAAGATGGTTTCACTTTAAAAATCACACTTGCAGGTTCAGGGGCTGTGTCTCACGCATTTTTGTTTCCCCAGTGTCTAGCAGAGTGCCTGTCACATCGAAGGCACTGATTACATATGTATCGAGTTGAACTGACTTGGATCCAGAGGGAAAATGAAGCTGGTGAAGTAACTAGGGATTCACATCGCCCCTTGGCCATCCCCTGGGTGCCCCATTTGGCCCCAAAGGTCGTTGTTGCCATACTTCCCAGCCTACTGTGAATTAAGGGGCTTCTTTTTTTTTTAAGTTTCTTCTATGTTTCTTTCTTCTTAGTCATTCTTCTCAGTTTATTCATTCACCTATTCCAAGTAATCATTAAGTGCCTAGTATGTATCAGGCTCCGTGCTTGGTGCTGAGATATAATAATGGCAAGAAAACCAAAGTTCCTCCCCTCACAAAGGGATCCAGCAAGTATTTAGTAGGTGAGGTTGGAATAAAGTCAGTAAGGAAATACAGAATGTTGTGTACATGAAACAGAAAGATGTGTGTCCCGTGTCCCATGCTCTGGTGGGAGAGCTGTGGGCTGCCCTGGGAGAGTGTGGCAGGAGTGCCTCACATTGACTCATGGGATCAGTTCACAAGGATCAGTGGGAACTGAGTCTTGAAGGGAGTGGGTGCTACACAGGTAAGGGAAATAGGGGGAAGTTGTGTTTTCAGCAGAGAGAAGTGCTAGGAACCTGCTAACCCAATAGGGACCTAGTGGGTATGAAAGGGGGGAATAGAGCTTTTACTCTTGAGAAACAAGATGTGTAGAAATGGGGCAACCTGGGAAAATGTTTAAAGTAATAGCAACGGACAGAAAATCACATCAGATGATGAATATATGAGTGTGAATTCATCCAGAAGAATGCAGTAAGAGGTATTGTGTCAAAGTGAAATTCACAGACTACCTGCATCAGGGTTACTTGGGGTGCTAGTTAACTATGCAAGGACATTATCTCAGACCTCAGGAATCACAGTGTCTGAGGTAGGGGCCGGGTCTCTGCAAGTTCAGCAAGCACCATGGTGCCTATTAAGGTTTGAGAATGACTGTGGCCAAGTATCTGCTGAGCACTTCCTAGGCCTCAACAAGCACCAACATTCAGGATCAGAGAGGAGTGGTCTAAGGCCCGGAGGAGATGGCCACACAGACCCTGGGGCATGAAGGCATGGTGGTCTCAGAGGTGGATAAAGAAAAGGGAGGATGTTTCCAGTAGATGAGGTCGGAATAAAGTCACTAGGGAGTCCAAAAAGATGTGTGTGGGGGACAGCAAAAATACTGGACTGGCTGGAATGGAAGGGCAAGATTGTAGAATAACAAAGATTTAGCTAAACAATTTCTAAGGAATTCTGCAAATGAAAGACATTTGATTAAACAATAGGACATTATTATTAAATGGTCTTCAGCAGGAAACCCCCACTGCGGTGGAAATGCTACTGCAAGGATGGTTAATAGTAAAATACTTTTGCATTTATGACTTTGGACATCTCACTTACTTTCACTGAAACTCGATTTCTTCATCTATAAAGTAGAGATAGTAATACCTACCTTTCAGGGTTGTGAGGATTGAATGGTATGTATGTGACAAATCAATCCTATTCTGGACCAAGGCTATATTGAAACAATAACAAAAACTAAAACCAAGCACACACAACTTTTATTAATCCATTGTTGTCGCTTATCATGTCTGATCCCATGATAATTACTGTACCTGTTCACTGTTTATTTCCTCTCTTCTTGTGTGTTGTATGCTTGTCTCTAGCTGCTCAGGGCTTTCTGGGAATCCATATAGCTAGCCTTCTCGTGGTGCGCCCTCTAGTGCTGGGTTTTGTAATGACTCAGTCTTAGAACTGAGGGTAAAGTCTTCTAATCTTGCAATAAACTGTTCCTTAAAGCTAATATAACCTACATAAAAATGCATCTTTAGTAGGATGCTTCGCACTGACGCCAAAGTAAAATTACTTTGTAATTTTATGGCTGTAATATCAACGACCGATTAAGGATTTTCTGCTCAAAGCAAAATCTCTTAGCAAATACTGCAGAGTTGAAGATAGAACCAAAGATACAAAATTTCTCCATCCTGAGGCTTCCCCTTCATGCTTCCAAAGCAACGGAAAAACCTTTCCTTCAAATACGTCTTCTACTGATTATTTTACTTAAAAAGTTTCCTTTTTTGAAAGAGTGGAAATATCACTAACTTGGGGACATCAGCAGTCTGACGTGTCGTGCCGATTCTGTTATTGGCTAACTGGGTGACCTTGGCTAAGCAACTCTCCTTCTCTGGATCTTAGCTTCTGCAAATGTAAAATGAGAGATGTAGACTCCACTATCCCTCAGGGCTCTCCTAGCATGTGGTTCTTTGCCTATGTAGAGAGGCTGTGCAGGGAGTGGATATCGTGCAGGCTAGGAGTCAGAGACCTACATTCTTATCCCTGTTCCAGGATTTACCAGCTCTAGGACCTGGGCCAACCATTTAACCTGTCTGGACCTCTTTACCACACTGGACCCTGTTGTTCGCAGAGCTGGCACCAGTTTGCCCAGCACTGAAAAGCAAAATGTTAGGACTAGTGGCAGGACAGATACTCCTTTATCATGGGATCCTTGGCCCAGACTGTGGTCACCATATTGTGTCCTTTAACAAAACAAAGACAAAACTGGAATCCCAGTGAAAGACTATAAGCCCACCGCCAGGACGAAAAGCTGTGGGCTCTGGCAGGTACTTCTGGGGCCAAGTGATGATGTTTAATTTTTTTTTTTTTTTTTCGGTATGCGGGCCTCTCACTGTTGTGGCCTCTCCCGTCGTGGAGCACAGGCTCCGCGGCCATGGCCAACGGGCCCAACCGCTCCGCGGCATGTGGGATCTTTCCGGACCGGGGCACGAACCCACGTCCCCTGCATCGGCAGGCGGACTCTCAACCACTGCGCCACCAGGGAAGCCCGATTTTTAAATTTTTTTTTAACATCTTTATCAGAGTATAATTGCTTTACAATGGTGTGTTAGTTTCTGCTTTATAACAAAGGATGATGCTTTAAATAGGCTTGTTCTCTGATTTCTCCAGCCATCTTGGGTAGAGGAGATTTACGTAAACCGCCTAGGAAAATGGCTCGTGGGAGCTAGCTGGCCTTATTTGTCAACAGTATTCAGAGGGCTGAAGGGAGAGGCGCCTTCCACGTCAACAATTATTTCCCTGAATTTTGAAAAACAGCTTCTGTCTTCAGGCTGTGTGACTGAAAGGGAGAAGCCAGGTTGCAAAGCCATTCTGATAAAAGAGGCTCCGTGCCTCCCTCCACTTCCTCTGGGGCACCATCGCCCCCCTGGCTACCGAGGAGTCCCAGGAAGGCAGCGGGGAGCACGTGGGCAGACAGGTGCGGAGAGTCTGCTAATGCTGAGGGAGCTGGCTCATTCCTCCCACATTGCTCTTGTTTTAAAAATTGAGACTCCTGCCAGCAATATTTAGCATGATGTGCATAGCCACGCAGCTGTAAAGTTGACAACCCGTGGGATGAGGAAGCGGAAAAGCCATGGCTAGGCTTTCCCCCAGTGCCCTCCCTTCACAAAGGAAATCAGGGCTTCTTTGCACACTGCCCCAGATAAGTCAATTGAAGTGGGCACATCTGCTTTCTGCAACGCTCCTCGCTTTGTTTGCAGTATCCCAGGAGATGGGTTGGAGAGAATGGGGAAAAGAGATTGTCACTGAAAGGGCCCTCGTTCTGCATTTCTAAGTCCCTTGCTCATATGATTAGGAAATCAAACACTTTATAACAATTCAGTGCCTACCAAAGTCTTATTTCTCAAAAATAAGAAAGAAGCCCCTTCATTAAAGAGTCCATCTTTTCTGCAGAGACAGACTGAAATCAGAAAACCTAGATTAAAGCCCACCTCAGTCACTTATTAGCTGTGCAAGCTGGGGCAAATCCTCAAGGGCTATAAATAAAGAAAATATATCCTATCTTCACTATTGAGCTCAGAGAGTGGTTATAAGAATGAAAATTAAAACGTGAGGGCTTCCCTGGTGGCACAGTGGTTGAGAGTCCGCCTGCCGATGCAGGGCACGCGGGCTCGTGCCCCGGTCCGGCAAGATCCCACATGCCGCAGAGCAGCTGGGCCCGTGAGCCATGGCCGCTGAGCCTGCGCGTCCAGAGCCTGTGCTCCGCAACGGGAGAGGCCACAGCAGTGAGAGGCCCACGTACCGCACACACAAAAAAAAAACCTGATAAGGTTTACACAAAGGATCTGGCAACTGGAAGGGATATTTAGGTGTGCCTGCCTGGCCCCTGGTTCTCAAAAAATATCTGTGGAATTGGCTGCTAGAGGGAGATATGTGGGATGTCAGGTATGAAGCAAGCAAAACTGATGGGGGGAGGTATTTGGGGCTTTGTCTTGGCTTACTCCCTTCAGTCCTTTATTTAGTCTGTCCACACATAAAAATGGCTTCAACTCCCTTCAGCCGTACTATCCCCACCAAACAGCTGTCCACAAATGGTACACAGTGGACCTGATTCTCCAATCGCATTGCAGCAGCCTGGGCCCATCCACGTGTGACTGACCATGTGCCCCATGGCTCGTTTGTAATGCCACTCAACATCTATTTTCATATACTAGGAGGTCAGTGCAACAGCCTCCTATAGACCTAAAGGAAAAGAATATCCAGGTGCATATAATCACCTCACTGGGTCCCTTCTAGGCCACAGCTGGATTACATTTACGGAACTCGAGTAGAGCTGCTCAGATGTGCATGGAGACACCTGGGGAGCTTGCACAATGTGAATCTGATCCAGACGGTCCGGAGCGGGAACTGCCAATCAGCCCTCAGGGGGTGCTGGTGCTGGTAGCCCTCAGAGCAGGCTTGGACTGTCGAGGACATAGAGGACTATCAAGGACAGAATCATTTCTGCCTCACAACCCTGTTTGCTGCGGTTGACCCACAGTTGTAAGCCTACCCTCTTGAATTCAACCCCAATAAGACGTGGGGCTTCCTCTCCTCCAGCTCAGTGGCCGGTGCCCTCTGTCATGGGCAGGTGTTCTCTTGCCCATGGACTCTTTCTCATATGGGCTGCTCTGAGACACTTTGGAGACCCAGTTCCTGGGTTCTCTCACTTGCACTTTCTGAATTCCATGACCTACTCACAGACTGGCTGCTTGAAACTCCCCTTTTAGCCTCTGTTCTTGAGAGTTGAACTCTGTTGGAATTCCTTTAGGAATGGCCCTTTGGGGCAAAATCTCTTTAAGGAGGTTCCAGGTCAGCTCACAATGCACACTCCCAAACTGCACTTCTCTTTCACGGTAAACACGCACCTTTGCCCTGTTGTCCGTGGAGTGAACTTGCTGCCCAGACGGCACCCTCTGCACTGTTGCCACAGGCAGCCTCCATCAGACGCCTGCCCTTCCTTTTAGATTTCTCAGGCCTGGGGCCGTTACCCGTCCACGCCCCACCTCCAGGGACACATTTCAATTGCTTCAGAAGGTCTCCCTGAAGCCCGCCATCTCTTCTGCATTGTGTGGATTTGGGGTGAACCACACACCATCCACTGACCAAATCCTCCTCCTGCACTTCCCAGCTTCGCTCTCAGACCCCCCCCAGCCTCTCTCAGGCTGAGGCTGGGTAGTCAGCTAAGGTCTCAAACCAGTTCTTACCTCCTTCTTTGCAAGTCCTGCACAGTTGAGCTAGCAACCCACTCTGGAAAAGGGGAGCACTTGCCACCTACTCTCCTGTGTCCTCAAAGGCCAGCCCAGGACTCTCTGCGACTGTGGGCTTTGATACTGTGACAGTCATGGAAGGAGGGTTTGGGACCCCAAAGCATTGTTTTTGACAGAATAAAATGCAGCCCTTGCTCCCTAAGCTCCATAGGTGTTTGAAAAATATCTGTTCAAGTTCTTCTCCAAGCTATTTGACATAGCTTGACTGGGTCACTCCACTCACTTCCCAGTTTGGGAGAAGCTGAGGGAGCCCTGGGGGGGAGTGGGCAGCATCTCTGAAAGTTAGACTATAAGAGCCCCAAGGGCAGGGACTCACCTGTCCCCTTCATGGTGCCAGTGCCCTGTCTGGCACATACGGGTGCTCATGGAATATCTGGGGAATGAATGACTGGTCACTAGGAATGACCAGGTCAACCCATTTCTCTGTGATGATGGTCCTTCCTGGGTCCTGGATTTTTTAGAGCAGTTCCTAATTAAAATATGTCCAAATTTGGGATTTGGAAATTATGGTGACTATTTCAGGAAGGGACGTGTTCAGCTTGGATCCTCTTTGAGCCCTCCTATGAAGGTACCACTCCACCCCCCTGGAAGGCAGTGTGGCCCAGGAAGCCCTGGGCCTTAGACAGCAGGAGGGGCTCTGGGGACATTCAGAAGTTGGTCTCTACTGGACACAGTGGCTGAATGGGTGTTGAGTGAAAGAGAGGGTGGAGTCCATGACTATTATAATTATTTTGTAAACTGTACCAGGTATTAGTCCCAATGCATTTTGATGGCTTTTGAAATGATTAATGAAAGAACCGGCCTCTACATTTATAAATTTATTTCACCAAAATATCAGGAAAAATCTAAACGTCAGTTGTATGACTTGATGCCAATTTGCCTCTTTTGTCTGGGGTCTGGGATAATGAATGCTTGGTGAGATTGACCTATTTCTCCCCTCACCCCCAGAAATCACACATCCAAAATTCATTAAGAAGAGATGTGTTTATAGGCATCACCACCTCTAACCCTGTAAAAAACTAGGGAGCATTAAAACTAATTTCCATGGAATTACCCTACTCGCCAGGGGAGATTGGCCGACTGTTCTAGCATACTGTAACACCTACCAAGCCCTGTATAGGTAACATACCTATCGTATCCTGCTATTTCTATCAGCTATTTGTGCTGCAAACCCCAAATTTAGTGGCTCAAAACAGCGAGCATTTATTATCTCAGTTTCCATAGGTCGCAAACTGGGAGTGACTTACCAAGGGGGTTCTGGCACATGTCATGTCTTATGAGGCAGACCTGATGTCTACCAGGGCTGCAGTTACCTGGAGGTCTAATTGAGGCTGGAGGATTTACTTGCATGCTCACCTCGGTTGCCAGCTGGCTACTGACTGGAGGCCCTTTGTAATGATTAAAATGTAATATTTACAGTTTTATTATATTTGTAGATAATTTTATCCCACTAGGTACTTCTCTTTCCTAAAGTCTAGAATTACTGTCCTATGGGAGACTGTGACATTTTTTAACATTAAAAAAGAATTTTTGTACTGAAGTTCCTGGCACGTAATAGATGTTCGCTAAATATTTGTTTGACCGGATTAAATCAAATGTAGGGCACCACCGAATAAGATGATCAATTTGGTCTCTGCCCACTCTAAAATCTTATGAATTCTTTACTTTAACTCAGAGGCAATTTACCAGTTTGAGTTTTACTGTAACCAATCAACCGTACATAATTAAAACCAGCTCTGGTCCACTGCATCATTTCCTAAATACTGGGAGACTTTCTGTTTCACATACATATAATGGCACTGCCCTCTTAGTATTCATATCTTCAAAATCCCTTACTGGAAATAATCTTCCCCTTTTGTATAAATGAAGTAGGTGGAATTTACACTCTACCCTTTGAAGGTTTTGCATTATAAATTCATTCAGGAACACGGATTATGTATGCTTGTGAGGGTAAAATTAGGAGACAATGTGGCACATCCCCAGAAAGGGGGTGGGGATTTCCAAGGCTCTTCACAAACCCCCCAACCTTTATTATTTTACGCTGTATAAGGTTATTAAGTTCTAAAATTTTAAATCAAAAATATGAAACAAAATATGTTGCTGGTAGGGTAAAGAAGCTTATGGTGCTCCCCTCATCCATCTGAGATCAGTCCCAGGAGGAGGGATGTTTCTATAGATTGGTCACGTTCCTGTCCAACTTGCAGAGATATTCTTGAGCCACGTTTTCGAAGGCTCAGGGCATGGGAGGCGGAGCTTAAGTAAGACTTCCGTCTTTGGGGATGGTTTTCCTCCGGAGGGGGAAGGAAAAAGGAGGCGTTGTGGCTGCTTCATATCATTTTCTGTTGTTTCTTCCCTCTCCGTCTTTCACCTCTGTCTGGGTAAGTCAGAAGGGCAGGGCTGGGACTGGCTGCCCGGAACGGCTCTGCTCCGGGCATTGGTACCCACGCAGACTCACAGCTTTCTTCTTCTTGGCCCTCATTCCTGATTGTCGTGGCTTGGTTTTGCCCTACCACCCAGTGCTGGGATGAAGGGGCTGAGGCTTGGGTGGTGCCTAGACTAGGAGGGTCAAATAGGCTGTGGGACCAGTTTTATTTCTAGGCTCTGGGCCACTTGACCTGGGCTCCGCCCAGCCTACTAGCGGAGTACAAAGCCCGAGTTTCCAAGCCATGTACATGTCGGCCTCCAGAACTTCTCACAGGGTTAGCAACAAGCGGAGGATGAGATGGAGGTGTTCTGATCTTCTCTCCAGGTCATCTGTTTTTGTTTACAACAATATGTCATGTTATTTAAGAGGAGGATTTTAGGTAGAGAACATGGGAAATGGACATTAATTCAGACAGTCTGAATTGCAGGAGATGGTTCTGAAATGTAACAAACCACAAATTTAAAGTTAGAACACTGGGGTTCAAACACCACTACATCCTATTGGCTAAGATATTTAGCCTCTGTTTTCTTGGAAGTGTGTGTGTTATATATACAACTTATAGGAGAGTTCGGAGTGAATGGGCTATCATATATATGTTACACAAATAGTAGTAGATGCTTGGTAGACACTTCTTGAATTTCTATGATAGTTCAAATACATTTTACTGAATTTAAAATTTTGAGATTATTTCTTCTGAGTGTTTTCAAAGACTTACTTGCTAAATTCATAGCATTCTTTTATTTTCAAAGCAAGGGATAAAAAGCTTATGTTTCTCAATATGCAGTCTATTTTGGGGGTCAGCAATTACTTTTTTTTTTTTTTTTTGCGGTATGCAGGCCTCTCACCGCCGTGGCCTCTCCCGTTGCGGAGCACAGGCTCCGGACGCGCAGGCCCAGTGGCCATGGCCCACGGGCCCAGCTGCTCCGCGGTATGTGGTATCTTCCCGGACCGGGGCACGAGCCCGCGTCCCCTGCGTCGGCAGACGGACTGTCAACCACTGCGCCACCAGGGAAGCCCCAGCAATTACTTCTTATATTCAAAGACGTGTATGGTTCTGACACACTACTATTTTGAACTATAGCTTTTGTCATTTAATTAGTCTCATTTAATTTATTACATTATGTTGATGCTAATTATGCATATTTTACCTAAAAGGATTAAAAACATTTCACAAAAATATTTCCCACATTTTGTGCCTTCATTCTACAAATAGATATTAGTGATTTTACCTAGTTTTCTCTATTATTCTCATTGAGGGACATTTTCTTACACAGAATCAACTTAGTATGTAGCCAAGTTTTAAAATAAACAATTTAGAATTTTATTTTGTTCTTGCAGTAATGTAATGGCAACACCACAGGCAAAATTAGTCAGATTCAGTGATTTGTCCAAGGACACACAGTTAATAAGTGGGAGAAAACTAGTAGCCAAATCTGGGCAGCCTGACCTTAAAGCCTGAACTCTGACCAGCACACTACCCAGTCTCCTAATTGACGTCTTAGCCACAGTGATCACCATGAATCCGAAGTGTCTTTAGAAGTCCCGACTTCAACTACTCTGTCTCTTCAGTTCATGATGTTGCTCTAACTTGTTGAACTGTGTGTTCCATATTCTGGTAAAATTTTAACATGGGTGGCAACCATGTGTTCATTGAACAGACACTTACATTGTGCTTACTAGTCTAAATGCTCTATTAAAATTAACTTAATCCTTATCACAGCTGTATAAGCTGTGTATTACCATGTCACCTCCATTTTATACATGAGGCAATTGAAGAACAGAGAGGTTAAGCAACTTAAGCGAGGTTGCAGAACTAATAAATAGTAAATGGTAGAGCTGGGATTCAAAACCGGCCACCTGGCTAGTAACCATTATGCCACATTGCCTCTACATTTGTGATAACAGTCAATGGAACACTTCTCACAAGCTCAGCACTCAACTAGGGAGATATAGACAAAGATTTTACCCTTCAGTTGCACACAAATGACAATAATAGTTGTTCAGAGAAGGGTAAAGTTCAGGCAGGCTAGAGCAGGCTCTGAATGTATGGCAGACGCTGCTATTGTCTATGTTATCTTCAGGCTCTTCCTCTTCCTTTCTAACCAAAGGCCAGTTTTGTTTAGGGTAACAATGTGCCCAGTAAGAGGTGGCCGTGCAATCAAGTTCTGGCCAATGAGATGACGGAGGAAGTCTGCTGGGTGGGGCTTCCTGGAAAGCTATTATTTTCCTGATACAAAGGTTCAGATTCAGTTGACATGCACCTTTGACTTTTTGCCCTTGTCCTTGCCCTTGCCCTTTCTTTTTCCCTGGGACCCAAATACAATACCTGGAGTGGAGCAGCTGTCCTACAACCATGAGGACTAAAGCCAAGTGCTAAGGATGGCAGACAAGGAAGTTAGAAGCAGCTTGGTCCTTGATTTCTTTAAGCAGCTGTAGCAGTCCTGGACTTCTTGATGTGTGAGAAAAAAATAAACCCTTATATGGTTAAAGCAATGTAGTCAAGTTTCTGTTACAAGCAATTGAACGAAATCCTAACTTATACAGAAAACTTCAGGAGTAGAAGAGTATCCATTTAAGCTTTGATGGTCAGGAATATTCAGCTAGGTTGGGGAAAAAAAGAAGCATACCAGGTGTGGAGTGTGTCCTACCCAATGACAAGGAAGCAGAACCAGCACAGTGGGTTCAGGGGAAGGTGGGAAACCAACAGGTCTGGGAAGAGCATGGCTAACACATCTCTGTAGCACCTGAAGAAGAGTAAGAATGGTAAAGGAGCTGATGTATGAAGTAGCATGGAAGGGGCTGAGACTCAGTGAGAGATGAGCGTTGGGCCACATCATGGATTTGGAACTAAGAGTTTGGACCTTATGAATACAGAGGTGGGAAGCATCAAAGAGTTTGGGGCAAGGATATGATATTAAACAGCCTGCATACAGGTGTTCTATAAATGCTATTGGATCTTCACACAGTCAGTCCACAAATAGTTTTGAGCATTCTACTATGTGCCAGTCACTGTTCTAAGCCCAGGGTGAGAGATCAAGATTCTGTAAGATGATGTAAGTTCAATTTCTGGGTCCCTAAACAAATATTTTAGAAAAGGGGTCCCATTATTCCTTTTTTTTGTTTGTTTTGTTTTAATTAATTTTTTTTTCTTATTAGTCATCCATTTTATACACATCAGTGTATACATGTCAATCCCAATCGCCCAATTCATCACACCACCACCACCCACCGCTTTCCCCCCTTGGTGTCCGTACATTTGTTCTCTACTTCTGTGTCTCAATTTCTGCTCTGCAAACTGGTTCATCTGTACCATTTTCTAGATTCCACATATATGCGTTACCATCATTCCTTCTTAAAAATGATAAAACATGGAGTGTTTTGAGTGGGACTGGCTGAGTTCAAATCCTGGCTTTGTCACTTGACATCTCTGTGCCTCGGTTTCCTCAGCTGCATTATGCATCTAATAAAAGTACTTGCCACTTTGCTTAATTATGAGGATTCCATGAGGCAGGACTGACTCAGTGCTCCCTGTCTAAAGGCTGTCCTAGCTTCCCATTGTTCAGTCCCCCAGTCATGGAGCATCCCTGACTCCTCTTCTTGCATCTGCAAATTCTATTGGATTTAACTTCAAAATATCTCCAGAATCCCATTGTGTTGTAGCACGTTCACTGCTATCACCTGCTCGTGGCCACCTTCATCTCTGCAGTGGTTACTTGGTGCCCGTTCTTTCCAGATGTCCTCTTTAGGGCTAGTGTGCCCATCCTCCACCCTCTGGTTATTGGTTGGGGAAAGCACAACCTGCTTCACTCAAAACTTACACACTCTTCCAAGGGGCAGCACTGTGAATACACTAATGTTACATGGCAAGGGGGAAGGCGGGTCACTAATCAACTGACCTTCAGATGGGGAGATTACCCTGATCATTCAGGTGGACCCAGTGTAATCACAAAGGTCCCTATAAATGAAAGAGGGGGAGAAGTCAGTCATTGAAGGAGATGTGACAACAGGAATAGAGGTAGGAGTGATGGGATTGCTGGAATTGGATTCTCCCATAGAGCCTCCAGAAGGGTGGCAGGCTGTGAGATAATAAATTTGTCTTGTCTTAAGTCACTGTGTTTGTAGTACTATGTTACAGCAGGCACGGGAAATCCATGTGATTTTGGACAACTCTGAAGGGCCATCCCAGCTCCAAGAGCTTCCCCTAGGAGTGGCTGAAGCCTCAGTTGCCACCATCTTGCAGGCTGGCTTCTCCCTCTGCCCTTATCTGCCTTCTTTGTGTCTTTACAGGTGTATTTCCCAAGCACACACCCCGAAAGCCTTCTGCATGCAATTCTCCATCTCAGATTTGTTTCCAAGGAGCCCAAGGAAAGACAGTCTCTCACATGAGTTGTTGCAATGCCCCCTGCATGGTCTCCATGCTTATACCCTTAACTCTCTGTTGCAGGCTCTTCTCAACATAGTAGACACAATGACTCTGTGAAAACATAAATCAGATCAAGACACTCCATGGCTTTCCTTTTCACTTGGAGTAGAGGTCAGATCCCGTAAAGGAACTGAAAGGTCCTTTCATAATCTTCCCAACCACCCTGACAATTCCTCCTCTGCGTCATCTCCCATGACTCTCCCCCTTGTTCACTCCACTCCAGCCACACGGGCATCCTTGCTCTTTTTGAACCTGCCGGGCAAACTCCTGCCCTAGGACTTCTGCATTAACTCTTTTCTCTGCTCAATGCCACTTTTCCAGTGGGGTCCCTGATCACTCTATTTAAAATAGCAATTGCCCTTCATCCTACTCTGGTACTCCCTATCCCTCTTACCTGCATTATTTTCTCTATGGGCCCTAGAACTTTCTAATATACTATATAATTTATTTATTCTTGTTTATTGTTTTTGTCCTCCTGCTAGACTATACCATCTATGAAGATGAGTATTTTGTTTATTTACTGCTATGTCCCCAGTGCTCAGGACTGTGGCTGGCAAATAGCAGTCACTCATAAAAATCTGTTTGATGAATAAATGAATAAATGCAGGTACAGTATTTAGAACAGTGTCTGGCACATAGTAAATGCTTAATAAGCATTAGCTATTAGTTTTGCTGGTAGAGAAGGGGTCATGAGATTCCTGGCATTTCAGAGACAACTTATACTGGTATTTGATCCTATGATCCTGCAGGAAGAGGAAGCTAAATCACATACACATGTTGATCAGGACCTTCATTTCCTTGCTTCTATGTGTGTGATCTAACCCCAGGATGAGCTGTAGTCTCTTTAGAATAGACTTAAAAGCAAAAGTCTGAGTCTCTCACATGGATGGAGGAGGTGACCAAGGATGCGAGAAAAAGGTGTGGGCTGGAGTTCTTTTTAGAACCACAATTTGGGCCCAGGGAACAGAGGTCAGGAGAAGTCTGATCTGGCTTGAGGTCAGGCCTTATCCATCCCAGGACCTCTTTGGGAAATGGTGAAAGTTCCGCAGTTATACTGAGACAGGAAGGCTGACGGCAGTTTATACTGATTCTAAACTATTTATTGGAAGGACTGCCCTGTTTTAATGAGATTTCTGTGAAGAAAGAGTCCAAAGGTCTATTTCATATCCTTGTTCATGAGCCTTATCCTTTCTTGAACTGTGTGCGGTCAGCCCAAGGTACTAGCCAAAGGTGAGGTCCTTTCTTTTCGTAGGTTTTGGGGAAAGAGGCTCAGAAATGTACTTTGAGATGGGAAGGAGCCAGAGTATATGCATGTAAATTTGTAAGATATCCTGAATCCTAGGGAAATACACACTCATCTTTAAAAAATATCTATTCTGCTTCATATATAGATTTGTATTAAACTACAGAAGAACAACATAGTTAATTCTGCCATCTGTTGGTTGAGCATTTCGAAGAAAAGCTCTTGTGTATGAGGTACTTAAAATCATTGAGTCCTTGACTCCAAAATATAGATAATGCCTAAACTCTCAGGGACAGGAGGGGATTTGTCCTATTTTAAAGATCTTGTGCGATAGACGCTATAACTTTTGTTGCTGGTTCAATCTCAAATTAGACAATGTCTTGGAATGTCTTAATAGCACTGAAGCTCATTTAAATGCTATTTTGATCCCTATTGATCATATTAGCACCTAATCAGTTGCTAACCCTGGAAATTGCATGTTTGAGATATAGATGAAGGAACTCGTGTAATTTTTTTTTCCAAAATAAGGTTAATTCCTAATTCTTTAATAGTTTTTTTTTTAAAGAGATGGGATGGGGGAGCTTTCTTGATATTCGTATCATGTTCAAATCATGTCAAAGTGCTTCAGGTTTCCACACCTATCACACAGTGCTTGCTTATTAAAAGTTAAATTCCTAATTCCTTTAAAAATTAACCCATCTTTAAATATCTCTTCTAAATATTCAGAGGGCAAAACATGAAATAGACAATAATATGCACATAGAGGATTCCTTTTAGCCCTTAAATAACATACATCTTTGTTGTATTTCTGTTGATGGGAAGTATGAGCTCTATCTCACATCCTTGTGTCTTGAAGACTTCTGAAATAACACACATTGTTGAGGTAAGGTTTTCACTTAGAGAGTTATAGTTCTTTTTTCATTGCACTTTTATTTAGTGATTTATTTTCCATCTTGTCTCAGGACAAGATGAATTGGACCAAATATACAACCTCGTACCTCCATTCTTACTGTATGTATGTCATCTTGGTTTTGGTAGGCCACATTATTAACCTAATTTTGAATGAAAGCCTAATCTTCTAAGGTGCGATGGTCCTGTCCAGGGCTGCCTGCCCATCCCACCTGCTTGTCACACTTCACCCTTGTAGTCATGGCTCACTATGTCCCTGCTCTGTTGACATGGACTGATGATTGATATTTCTAGCCATCTGAGTCCACATCTAAATGATTTTTTAAATCTCATTTCTTCAAACGTCATGTATTATAGGGCTGTGTCCACATCCTCAGATACTTTGCTGAAAGGAATAGTCAGTGAACAAATTGCAGTCAAGTGCTCTCCCTTCCTGCCTCCTCAAGTTCACCCCCGAGTCCGCGTTAACGTGACGCATGCTTGAACTTCCACTTGTATTTTTAAAAAATTCTGCATCATCCTTTTCAATCCTGCTTCTTGGTATCTAAAGTGTCTCAGCAACATCTTCAAGCAATAATCAAGGGCATAGTTTCCCAAAACTATAGCATTCAAAGCATCCTGCTTGGTTGTTTGCTGATTTTTTTCCAGGCAACCTCTTTTTATTTTTTTTTTTTAATTTTTATTAATTTATTTATTTTTTCGCTACACGGGCCTCTCACTGTTGTGGCCTCGCCCGTTGTGGAGCACAGGGTCCAGACGCGCAGGCTCAGCGGCCATGGCTCACGGGCCCAGCCGCTCCGCGGCATGTGGGATCTTCCCGGACCAGGGCATGAACCCGTGTCCCCTGCATCGGCAGGCGGACTCTCAACCACTGCGCCACCAGGGAAGCCCCTCTTTTTATTTTAGGAATATAACAGGAATCCAGAGCTAATGATTTATTGCCCTTCTATCTTCAACATAACACTTCCTACCATAAGCACATTTCTAAGTCTCTGTGACAGTCTTAAGGAGCTTCTGTTTGCTGCGGATACTCTATCAGCTATTGTTTTTAAGCTTCCCAAAGAAGGCAGAGCATTTCTGAGAGTTAATTCAGACCATGTCCTGATGGGAAACACCACCAAGATCACGTACTAACATGAACCCTGTGAACCTATTAGCCAGAGATTGAATTTTTTAAATTGAGGTATAACATACAAACAGTAAAGTGCAAGAATCTTGTATAAAGTTGATGAGTTATACACGCTCACACCCGATGTAGCCACTGCCTAGATCAAGACATAGATTTTTCCAACATCCCAGAAGGTTTTCTTGTCTTCTTCAGCCCTCCCTCTTCCCAGTTAATACCCCACTCCGGGTAACCATGCATCTGACTTCCATCACCATAGATTAGTTTTGTCTGTTCTCTAACTGCATAATAAATGGAGCCACACAGTATGTGTGCTTTAGTGTCTGGCTTCTTCCTCATCAATATGTCAGTGAGATCATTCATGTTTGTATCTGCAGTGGGACTGCATTTTTCTTTCTTTCTTTTTTTTCCTATTGCCGTGTCTTATTCTGCTGTATCAATGTTCCACAGTTTGTCCATTCTACTACTGATGGACATTTGGATTGTTTACAGCTTTGGATGATTGTGAATAAAGCTGCTTAGTCGGGCTTCCCTGGTGGCACAGTGGTTGGGAGTCCGCCTGCCGATGCAGGGGACACGGGTTCGTGCCCCGGTCCGGGAAGATCCCACATGCCGCAGAGCGGCTGGGCCCGTGAGCCATGGCCGCTGAGCCTGCGCATCTGGAGCCTGTGCTCCACAACGGGAGAGGCCACAAAGTGAGAGACCCACATACCGCAAAAACAAAAAAACAAACAACAAAAAAAACCTGCTTAGTCAGAGATTTTTACATGTGAAAGAACACTTAGCCACACACGAATTCTGGTATTTGGACAATCCTTTATGTGATGATAGACACTGAGTAGAAAACCAGATCAAGAACCCTAGGATGCTTTTTGTAAGACACTGAAAATCTATGTGTCATTCAGGTTGAAATCAACTGTAAGAGCACAGGCAACAAAAGGAAAAAAAAAGATAAATTGGGCTTTATCAGCTTCATGGACATTTGTGCATCATAAGATACTATCAAGAAAGCAAAAATGCAACCTACTGAATGGGAGTAAAATATTTGCAAATCATCTATCAGATGAGATTAATATCTAGAATATATAAAGAATACCAAAATCTCAACAACAAATAAATAACTCAATTCAAAAAATGAGCAAAAATATTTGAATAGACATTTCTCCAAAGAAGATACACAAATGGCCAATAAGCCCATGAAAAAATGTTCAACGTCATCAGACATCAGAGAAATGCAAATCAAAACCCCACTGAGATATCACTTCACAACTACTTGGATAGCTATAATTTTATTTAAAAAGAAAAGAAAAAAAAGGAAAATAAATTGGAGAAATTGGAAACCTCACACACTACTGGTACAAATGTAAAAATGATGCAGCTGCTGTGGCAAGCACTTTGACAGTTTCTTAAAAGGATGAACATAGAACTATCATATGACCCAGCAATTTCAGTCCTAGGTAAAATACCCCAAAGAATTTAAAGCAGGGACTTGCACAGCTATTTGTACAACAATGTTCATAAGAGTGTTATTGACAATAAGCAAAAGGTGAAAACAACCAAAGTGTCCATCGACAGATGAATGGCTAAACACATATGGTATATACATAAAATGGAATATTGCTCAGCCATAAAAAGAATTGAATTTTGATATATACTACAACATGGATGAAACTTGAAAACATTATGATTAATGAAATAAGCCAGACACAGAAGGACATCTATTGTATGATTCCACTTATGAGGTACTTAGAATGGGCAAATTCACAGAGACAGAAAGTATTATTAGAGGTTGCTAATAACCTCTAACAGGTTAGGCAGAAAGGAGAAGTTATTGTTTAATGAGTAGAGAGATGTTTTTGGAGGGGGGATGATTAGAAACTCTTGGGTGTAGATAGTGGATGGTTATACAACATTGTGAATGGATTTAACTCCACCCAGCTGTATACTTACAAATAGTTAAAATGATAAATAATACATTATGTATATAATATGTATATGCATATGTATGTGTAATAAATAAATCAGCTGTAAGTATAAACAGTATCTCTTTGGTAGTCAATCATTTGACACATTCTTATTGGATATTAGAGAGTATTAGTCTTAGGCACTTGCAGAAAGAAAGATGAATCAGACATAATGTATTAGCTTCCTATTGCTGTTGTGACAAATTGCCACAAACTTAGTGGCTTAAAGCAACATACATTTATTATCTTACAGTTCTGTAGGTCAGAAATTCAAAATGAGTCTCAGTGGGGAAAAAAAAATCAAGGTACAGCAGAGCTGTGTTCCTTCTGAAGGCTCTAGTGGAGAACCAGTTTCCTTGCTGTTTCCAACTTTTGGAGGCTGCCTGTGTTCCTTGGCTTACGGCTCCCCTTCCAGCTTCAGTGAAAAGCAATTGCAGCACTTTAACCCTGCTTTTGTTATCACACCTTCTCTGTCTCTGACTGTCCTGCCTCCCTCTTTCATTTATGTGGATCCTTGTGATTACACTGGGCCCATCTAGGTGATCCAGATAATCTCCCCGTCTCTACAGCTGATTAGCAACCTTAGTTCCACGTGCAACTTTAATTCTCCCTTTCCATGTAGCCTATCGTATTCATAGATTACAGGGATGGGGGACTGGGATTGTCATCTTTGGGGGGGTCGTTATTCTGCTCACCGTACATACCTTCCTGACTTCAAAGATTAGCAGGGGAGATACAACAATAAAATAAGTCATGAATGGTGCAGCCGAAGTGCTCTGAATTTAGGGTGAGAAAGATTATTCCAGCTGAGAGAGAGAATCTATAAACTCTTCTTAGAGACTATATAGGAATAATACCAGGGTGCCCTCTATGTCAAGGACTTCGGGGTTCACACAGCTTCGTGGCATACGTGAGCTACATTCCACATCTAATGGCCAGGCACGATCATAAGAAAGCGGCTGATCAGTCAATGCCAGAGGGTGATCCACAGTGGCCACCCAGCGGCAGGGTTCAGGTGGGTCAGCTGGGAGACAGGACAGCTGTGTTGCCGCTGCTTGACAAGCAAGGCTGCCGGGACCATTAAGTCTCAGTGTGATCCACAAGTGACTCTTGCCCATGGTACCTGCTGGTAAGCCAGAAACTCAGAGAAATGTGAATTCTGGCACTAGCATCAAAAGTAAGTGTGAGACAGACATAGAGAACAGACTTGTGGTTGCCAAGGGGGAGAGGGTGGGGGAGGGATGGAGTGGGAGTTTGGGATCAGCAGATGCAAACTATTATATACAGAATGGATAAATAACAAGGTCCTACTATATAGCACAGGGAACTATATTCAATATCCTGTGATAAATCATAATGGAAAAGAATTTTATAAAATGTATATATATATATATATATATGTATAACTGAATCACTTTTCTGTACAGCAGAAATTAACACAACATTGTAAACCTATACTTTAATTAAAAAAAATATGGCTAGGTTAGGCGGGCCAATGTAACCAAATGCTTTTATAGCTCAAAAAAAAAAAAAATCAATGTGAGAGACCTAGAAATAAATGGCAGCCTGGTCCTGTGATTCTCTTACACACAGTGTGGCTACAATTTGGGTTGCATACCAGTGTTTGCATTTGCTCTGGATTAGCCAAGAAGTGACCTCACCAGCATTTTCATATAAATGGCTGCTAATAGAAGTCAGCAAGACCCACTGTATCTTTTTGTTTGTTTGTTTGTTTTTGCTGTACGCAGGCCTCTCACTGTTGTGGCCTCTCCCGTTGCGGAGCACAGGCTCTGGATGCGCAGGCCCAGCAGCCATAGCTCACGGGCCCAGCCGCTCTGCGGCATGTGGGATCTTCCCGGACCGGGACACAAACCCATGTCCCCTGCAGCGGCAGGCGGACTCTCAACCACTGCGCCACCAGGGAAGCCCCACTGTATCTTTTGATGTAGGATTTTTCTTAAAAATGACATCTTTGTATCCTCACAGTAGCACCCGAAAAGCACTTTAAACTCACAGGGAGGTGGGCTGGGAAACACTTCTCTCTCCAGGTGCAAAAGTGACGCATTCTGTGCCCCCAAGACACAGCATCACAGAACAGCTCTATTAAATATCCAGGCATATAGAGCTGTGGCCACTACAGGATCCCTTCCCAACCAGTGTGCTTCGGTTTTGTCCTCCATGTTTGTCAGGGAATAAATTAATCCACCGGAGGCATAATATGTGCTCAATAAATGTTTAATAAATGCATGAAATGGGAATAAGCAAGTGACTTCAAGTACCTAAAATTCTTAACCCAGATCTAGGTTGTGGTTCTGAAGGATCACACCTCTGTGATCACACCCACTTCCTTGCAATGACCTCATGTCTACACACATCGTTGTTTAGTCAGTTTAACAGACTTGTTGCCAGTCTGTGTGAACTCTAATTAGAAAATCACATTTAAGGATATTAGAAAAAAATGTATTTAAAGTTTGTCTTATAAAAACAAGAAAATTTTCATTAGCGTCTTTGCCTTGGTTAAAGGAAAACATTGTTGGACCTCTGCAGCCTTGTTTGTATCCTACCTCCAAGGACACATCTGACCCACCAGATGAAGCTGGCTGCCCAGGGCCCAGGAGTTTGTGCCCTTTCTCTCCTCTACTCAATGACATCAAGGAATAATAATAACCTGTTTCATCTGTGTGGCTCAAGGTCTGCAAGGCCCAGAGTATTTCACTGTTTACCATGAGAGGGTGTTTGGGAGAGTTGCTTGTGAATCTCTAGACACGGCCAAGGTGCCACCCCAGACTCATGATCCCCTTATAACTGGAATGTATTCAAGGATGCGTAAAGTCCTCAGGAAATCAGATGCCCCATCTTTGTTTAGGTCTGGCATAACCTTTTATGTCACTTTCTCTTTCTTTTTTTCTTCTATCTCCTTCCTTCCATGTATTTATTAATTCAACAACTATTATTGAGCACCTACAGTGTGCAAGGGGCTGATTAGGAACTGAAGATTCAGCTGGGAATAAGACAATGGTCTTTGCTTTCATGGTTTTAATGTACTAGTGAGAGGGTAGGGTCATGAACAAGGGAACTGATTAATTAATTAATGAAATATGCTTCACATTATAGGTATTAGGAAGGCAGTTAAAGAGGGTGCTGTGATAGAGAATCATGTGGGGAAAGTGTGTTCTTTCTTATGTATTGAAATGTGTGTAAATAGACAATTGTCTGCAAGTGTGTGAATAACACTGAACCAGCCTTTTTGTGGCAGCTCCTAGAGGAGAAAGCTTAGGTTAGTCCTCCTGGTAAAGGAAGAAAATGAAAACTTAAAATGCCAGGGCAATTCATCTTGTGAGGAACTCAGAGAGTAAGGGACATCCATCTTGTTTATCATAGTGTGTCCAGTGTACAGCAGCATGCTGGCATACAGAAAATGCTCCAAAAAAGTAATAATTGGTGGAAAAACCAACTGACCCTGCAAAACATACGTTTATAAGACCAGTTCTTTCTTTAGTCCTAGGTAGAAGGAAATCCAGCAGTCTTGAGTGATTTCCAGACACCTTTCCATACATGGCAGACTTTGATGGCTTTAGGCAGGACCTTCTGGAAAGGCACTTAGTAAAAAGTACCATACATTCAGGGATGCATGGAGAACTTTCTTCACAGCCTCATACAGGAGGTCAAACCATAGGAGGACACCTCCTGGAATTATCAAGACATTGATGCTGGCAGATTGGATGTTTGGGTAAAGGATTATCTCTTGGGACCAGATTGCTATTTACCAGAAGAAAATGAACACTCTTGGCCCACCCTGGGAAGGGTTCATTAGGAAAACACAATACCCAATTATAGCATTTACCCTCTAGGAATTTATTTAATTGTGCACCCATCAGTCTCTCACTCCAATAGACCATGAACTTCTCTTGTGACAACCTAAAGAGTCTGACAGGAAGAAGGGGTCAAGTCTTGTCTTGAAGCTGTATTTTCATAATAAGCATGTGTTTTGAGATTACAGGTTTTACATGAATAAAAATAGCATTTTCACTCTTTTCATTAGATTTCACACTTTTTTTTTACTATCACCGTCATCATGTGACTGGGTAGCTTTGAGGTGGCTGCTGAAGATCACGGTCAGGCCAACTCCTGCTGCCCCCTACGTGTAACTTATTTTATTTATTTACTTTTGGCTGTGTTGGGTCTTTGTTGCTGCACGCGGGCTTTCTCTAGTTGTGGCGAGCGGGGGCTACTCTTCGTTGTGGTGCGCGGACTTCTCATTGCGGTGGCTTCTCTTGTTGCAGAGCATGGGCTCTAGGCGCCCAGGCTTCAGTAGTTGTGGCTCGCGGGCTCTAGAGCGCTGGCTCAGTAGTTGTGGCTCACGGGCTTAGTTGCTCCGCAGCATGTGGCATCTTCCTGGACCAGGGCTCGAACCCGTGTCCCCTGCATTGGCAAGCAGATTCTTAACCACTGCGCCACCAGGGAAGCCCCCCACAAGTCTTTTTCTTGTTGATTTCTTAAATCCCCAATGTTTAGCATATAGTAAATAATTGTTGCATTGAGCTTAAACACTGAGAATAAAGAAGTAATTTTAAAAAAAGAAAACATAGTTATACAAGTGTTAATCTTATTCCTCAATACTTGTATTCGAATGTGTTTCCCATCATTATTTATTTTTGGCATTCCCAGTGTGATCTACAAGAAACTGCAACAGGATAATCATACGGAATTCAAAAAAATTCATCTCATGCCGTCTCCAATAGGGTGTACTGGAGACCACAGGGGAGAGCAGAGAGGCATGTTGTCTTAGAACATTTAAATTTAATATTTAAATATTCATTTAAGTGTGTGAACAACAAAGATACCCTACCGGCTGGACGCACGTCAGACATTTATTTATACCTACTGTCCCAATCCTCCCTCTCCCACCCAAACCGATTGACCCCCCGAAAGCCCCCCAAGACCGGGGAATCTCTAGAGATAAACTGTCATGAAAACCCCATAAGCTTTCCTTCCCCAGGACATGGCATTAGAGAAGTGATCTCAGCTAAAACAATTATCGCTGGGCTACTGCCAACAGAGAATATTGTATTCCCGGCTTAATAATAATACAAAAAAGAAAATGTAAGTTGAATCCAAATGAAATATAATTCTATCTGCTTTTTATCCAAGTGATTTCGGTGGACAGAGTAGGGGCTCTGCTGAGAGCAAATTAAATGAGTCCTGGGATACATCACAGTGGCTTTTAGAGGGAAGGAAGGTCACACCCCCTTCCCAAAGGCAAGTCTCTGAATGTCTGAAAAGAGAGGGAGGTGAGGGTGGATTGAAGCCCTGCCTTACTGATATTCCTCGCCCGAGGAGTGTTCTTCCCTTGGAAAATCACTGCTGTAAGCAATGGGGAGCGTCAGAAGATTCTTGAGTAGGCGAATGGCAGGACCAAAGTAGCATTTAGGAAGTTGAATAAATATTAGTTGAATGAATGAATGATTCAGATTAAGGGCAAGACAGAGACATGAATTTGGCTACTTCTTTTTTTTTTTTTTTTTTTTTTGCAGTACGCGAGCCTCTCACTGCTATGGCCTCTCCCGTTGTGGAGCACAGGCTCCGGACGCAGAGCACAGGCTCCAGACGCAGAGCACAGGCTCTGGATGCACAGGCTCAGCAGCCATGGCTCATGGGTCCAGCCGCTCCGCGGCATGTGGGATCTTCCCGGACCGGGGCACGAACCCGTGTCCCCTGCATCGGCAGGCAGACTCTCAACCACTGTGCCACCAGGGAAGCCCTTGGCTACTTCTGAATATGGATTTTAATAAAGGATTTAGAAAAAAGGATTAGAAAATAATATCCAATCAATACCATAATTATAGTTTTAGGTTACTTGTAGCTTTCTATCTGCTTATTCTTAGGTTAATGTAACAAAGGTGTTAAACCAGATCTGACTTGTGGAGGTGATAAAATGCAGCTCTACTTTTGTTTTTACTGATGACGTTTATTTTGTGTGGCACTCTTTTCCTGTCCTGGATAAACATGATTCACCTATAGGTAATAGACTGTCAGTTCTGTGGTCATTTTAAGTCACAAACATGGCCTAAGACACATTAGAACACACAGCTCTGGGAATAATTAAAACCCTGAATTCTATTTAATGTCAAATCTTGCTTTCCCTGGCCCACATTTGGCTGGCAGCCCACATTTCCCCTTTATTTCTCTTTTCTTTCTTCTCCTTCCTCATTAGGCATACTCCTAGGGTTGGAACACAGAGAAAGGGAAGATGAGAACAGGAAGTGATCTTCTGCTGTATCTGCCTTTCCTTGGCTTTGTGCTGAGTTAGGCTCATGTTTAAAGCTGACATTCTCTTGAGGGCACTTTCGGATTCTCTGGAGATGTGTTTGTTGATGCTCCTTTTTCAGCTGGATGCCCACCCTCTTCTCTGAGGACCCATCCACGCACTGCTGGGGTCCCCTTGCCCTTTCTAGGTGGTCCTTTAAGGGGATCCTAACACAACCTTAGGATGGCAGACTCTTGATCCTGGGGACTCTGCACTGGGAAAACACTTGTACTACTGCTGGAGGGGGTTGAAGTAATTTCCCAGACAAAGTGGCTAGTTGCCTTGACACCATCATCCCCAACACATTTTCTCTCCTACCCTTCATATTTTCTGGGGCAGAAGTTAGCCCTCAGCTCACAGTTTCTCCCAAGCTTCAGACAACACCTGCCAGACTCTCAAAGTGGCCATGTTGAACACCTCCAAGGCTTGACCTCCTTTATTTCTTCAGGGGATGAGAGGTTTTTGAGGTTCTTAGGACAAATTTCTCCAAAGAAATCCTTCTCTAGAATCTTTCCTCTTGCTTCCCATTCTCCCAAAACCTTTTATACTTTTGAAATGCAAAAGAAGCCCCTGCATAAATATCCTGAATTTTTAAATCAAACCTCAGATTTCTTTTAAGAGTCTTCTTGTGGCAGTCTGTGTCATATATACCTTGGTACCTGAGAGCTATAACATCAGTCCCGCTGGAGAAATTGAGGTGAGAAGTGTTCTATTTAATATCAAGTTACATTCGCTTTAAGTAGGGCATTCTATACAGCAGCTTTAATTCCACTCACTTAATATTCTTGTCCTTTCAAAGTCTGAAGTTGAAAGAACTTCCAGAGTACTCAGACAAACTGGTAAATGATATCTGCAATCTTTTTTCCTTCGTAATTCATTAATTTATTAAACATAAAAATTAAAAGCAGAGTGGGCTGCTACTTTTCACCTAATAGGTTAATACATATTAAAAAGTATGGTAAAACTTAGTAATGATGTGAAAAAACTTTCACAAACGGTTAGTGGAAGTAAACATTAGTGCAAAATTTTGGAAGGTAATTTATGAACATACATCCAAATTTAAAATGCAATCTCTATTGATTGCAACCATTGCCTGACCTTCAGAGACAGCTCTGCGTTGTGTAGAAGATTTTACAATTTGAGGGGCACTCTTTAAGAAAGAGAATGAAAAATTAGGAATACAAAATTGGATATGAAAGCAAATATTGAGTTAGAATGCGAAAAAAATTTACAACAAATTACAAATTTTAAAATGCTGACTAGGGCTTCCCTGGTGGCGCAGTGGTTGAGAGTCCGCCTGCCGATGCAGGGGATACCGGTTCGTGCCCGGGTCCGGGAGGATCCCGCATGCCACGGAGTGGCTGGGCCCGTGAACCATGGCCGCTGGGCCTGCGCGTCCGGAGCCTGTGCTCCGCAATGGGAGAGGCCACAACAGTGAGAGGCCCGCATACCGCAAAAAAAAAAAAAAAAAAAATTGTAAAAAAAAAAAATTGTAAAAAAAAAAATGCTGACTGATAAAAGAAACAAAAAAATCCAGAAAAATTACGTGATGCTTTTGTGAATAAATTATCTTATACACATACTTCTAGAATTTCTTTTGAATTTTGATATGATTCAAGAATTCTGAAGAAATATAGAAAATGATCTGAAATTAAGGCGTGCACAGGAATAATTAAAATGTGTTAAAACACTTCTACATTGCATCATGCTACTTGATTATATAATCACATTATTTTTATATGACGTACATCGATTTGTTTATAAATATGTATAGTGATTTTGTCCCTGGGTTGTCTCTTTAAGTTCTTATGCTCCATCGATGGATAATTTTTCACCTCTTTTTGTCTAAAACTGCTGATTCTCTTCAGGATGTGATGTGATCCAATATGTTGGATGTATAAAATATGTAACCAAACAAATAGACATGGTCACCATGGGATTCGCACTGGTTTGTACCCTACAAACCCGGGAATTCTGATAACCCAGGAATTCTGATAACTTCTATAAGATTTACACCAAAAAAGAAAAAATATATTATGGTTTATAATGGCATACATTGCTTATCAAGTATATTCATGGCAGGACAGAACTTTTGCCTAGGCATCTGTGAGAACCAAATACTCTGCTTATAATTGTACATTGGCAGAACTTTCTCAGACTAGCTTCTGCTTCACACTTTTGAAAACTCGTATCTCCATCAATACCCACGTACTTCCAATGCTTGGTGAATAGATCACATGCATGTCCCAGTATGGCCTCTGGCATTGCCAAAGCAGGCAGTGGGGATATTGCCTGAAGCCATCCCTGCACCAGAATAGCTAGCAATAACTTAACTAGATGTGAAAGTGAACCGCATAAATATAACCTTCTTAACATAAACCCTATGTGTCTTGGGCTTCCCTGGTGGCGCAGTGGTTGGGAGTCCGCCTGCCGATGCAGGGGACACGGGTTCGTGCCCCGGTCCGGGAGGATCCCACATGCCGCGGAGCGGCTGCGCTCGTGAGCCATGGCCGCTGAGCCTGCGCGTCCGGAGCCTGGGCTCCGCAGCGGGAGAGGCCGCAGCAGTGAGAGGCCCGCATACCACAAAAAAACAAAAAAAACAACCCTATGTGTCTTCAACTCAGCTTCCCCTTAGCTGAATCCCAAGCAGCCTGTGGTCTGTCTAACACCAACCTACAGAAGAGCAAGTGTAACAGAGGGTAAGTTGGAGAGGAAAGAGACTGAGGTCCTAAATGACTGTGGCTAAAATAACTTTCACATTTTACAAAAGCATGTGATCATGTGAACACATTGTTTGGGCCCCAAACAGGGCCTAGAAAGGGGCCTGAGCACATGAGGGGCCTAGATGTCATTAACTTCAAGGTCAATCTGCCTTGCCAACCAGGAAGTTACCCTTTTTGGATGAGCCTTCTATTCACAGCACACTGAAATTTACAAGGTTGATGCACCAGGGTGTTTGTCGCAAATGCAGGTTAGTTAGGTTTACAGTTGGCTAACCTCCGACAAGAGTCAGCAATTGAGTAGAATCTTCCTAAGTCTTTATTTCCTAGCCTCAAGGGCTGAGGAAAGTGACTGACCTCATCATGGTGATCATATACCATCGAAAGGTGTTTGACTTAGAAAATGAAGGTATTGATATTTTGGTAGACTAGCAAGAAGGAGGCTCACGGAAGGACCATGAAAGGGGTGGGTTGTGCTCAGACATTGGGAAAATTAAAGAGAGTGTGGGAAGATGCCTTAATGATCAGTTTAAGGACTCTCTTTTCTACCTTTTATAAGGGAATAGTCAGGAATGATTTCGGCTGGAAGTAACAGAATAAACTAACAGAGGCTTAAATAATCAAGATGCTTAATTAACTCTTAGAATAAAAAAATCTGAAGATAGGTGACCTTATAATTCTGCTATTTTGGGACTCTGGTCATTGTCTCTGTGATTCTCATGGTCAAAATATGGTTGTCACAGCTCCATGAATCTTTCATCCAAAGGTAGAAAACGGGACAGCGAGAGAGAGTGTGTGCGTTTCTCCTTTCAGCAAGGAGGAAAAATCTTTCTAAACAGTTTCCCATCAGAATTCCTCTTTAGGTCTCATTGGCCAAAACTGGGCACATGGGCACCTCTAGGAGAAGAGGGAATTGGGAAAGTGGGTGTCTGGCAAAGGGTCATGGGAGTTCCATGTTTGCCTTAGTCATGCTTCATCTTTCTGGGCTGAACATATGGTTTCCCTGAACAAAAATATGGATTCTAGTAGGAAGAAAATGGGAATTTCTATTTGGAGAAAATTAATGTTACATGCAGTTGGAACTTTTGTGTTGAATATCATAAAACTATCCTTTGCTTAATAATTATTAAACTAACACGAATTGAGAACGTAGCATGAATACAAACTCTCAGTTATTTAGTCAATGCTCTGTGCCAGGAATGGGCGCTAGCTGTTAGATATATGTTATCTGCAGCTAGCCCAGCCCTGCAAGATGAATATTTTTATTATTATTTTCAGAGAGATTAGGTTACCTCCCCATTGGGGAAATAAGTAGCTCTATTTGACCTCTATCATTAAAGTCCTTGCGTTTCTTGTACTTCAAACGAATTAAAGCATATAAAATGTTCTCTTTTGTTTCTGACTTCTCCGGCTCAATATTAGGCTTGCAATTCATTCATGTTGGAAAGGGTATCAGTAATTCATTTTTTTTATTACTGTGTATTATTCCATTATTTGAAAATCTCACAATTTATTTACCCATTGTACTGTAGATAGATATTTGGGTTGTTTCTAGTTTGGAGATATTCTGAATAAAGTTGCTATTAACGTTCTTAATGTGTGTCTTTTGGAAAGCCCTCCTTTCTGTTGGATTTATATCCAGGAGTAGCACAGGATATTTTTAGCTTTAGTAGATACTCTTTAAATCTTTAAAAGATTTCCAAAGTGGTTGTACCAGGTTACACTCCCACAGCAATTGATGAGAGAACCATCTACCAGTGTTTGTTTGGTTTTGTCATATAGAAGGTGGTAAGAGGAAAAGTTGGGCAAGATAAAGGGGATTGTTAGCACTGGGGGAAGTGGGGCAGTTTGAAATTTTAAATACAGTGGTTAGGATAAGCTTTCTTTTTACTTTTTCTTTCCTTTTTGAGAAGGTGATGTTCGAGAAAAGTCACAAAGGAGGTAAGGGAGTGATCAATGCAGGCATATGGAAAATGTCCTGGACAGAGGGAAGAGCAAGTGCAAAGGCTGTAAATAAATGCCTGGTGCCTGCAAGTCAAAGCAACAGGTCAATGTGGATGAAGCCAAGTGAGTGAGGGGGAAAGCAGTAGAAGGTAATATAAGCGAGGCGGATAGAGCCAGAGCCGGCAGGGTCTTGTAGGAATAGGGAGGACTTGGGCTTTTACTCTGAGTGAAATGGGGAGTCACAACAGGGTTTTGAGCAGATGAGTGACATAACTGACTTACATTTTGAAGAGATTGTTCTGACTGCTGGGTTGAGAATAGTAGACTGTAGGGTGGGAGCAGTAAGCTGTTGCAGGAGGTGACAGTGGCCTGGACCAGATGGTGACAAAGACATGTCAAAACTGGTCACATTCTGGATATATTTTGAAGGTAGAGCCATTGTTATTCTTGGCATCACCAGCTTTAGTATTAGCAATGCTATGAAAATAATAATAATAATTTTCAGCCTCTTACTATGTCCCTACTCTCTGTTTTATTATCCTCATAAACTAAAGCTCGAAGACATTAAGCAACACCCCTAAGAACACACATCTCATAAGAGATAGTTCAGGGATTCAGTCTTAGCTCTAGCAGATTTCAAAGCTCTTAAAACTGCTTTATCACCTGTTTCTGGTTTCCTTTCTGCCTAGCCCACTCAGTGCCTTATACATAATAGGTGGTCAGTATCTTTATATTGAATTAATTAATGACACCATTCACTTTTTCCTGTACTTGCTGAGATTAAACTATACATTTGCTTCTGAGGTTTTAAAAAAAATGTTGTTTTACTTTATATTTATGTACAGTATGTTTTGGTATATAGTTCTATGAGTTTTCACACATGCATAGATTTGTACAACCACTACCACAATCAGGATATTTCCATCACCCCTCCCCGTAAATTCTCTTATGCTGCATCTTAGTCAAACCCTACCCTCACTCCTAACTCCTGGCAAATGCTGATCTCTTCTTTGTCTTTCTAGACTATAAACATTAGGGCACAGGTTTTTGTATTAGTGGTACTGTGCATTTTGCATTTTTTTAGGGTAAAAACCTAGGCTGGGGCTTCCCTGGTGGTGCAGTGGTTGAGAGTCCACCTGCCGATGCAGGGGACACAGGTTCGTGCCCCGGTCCGGGAGGATCCTACGTGCTGCCAAGCGGCTGTGCCCGTGAGCCATGGCCGCTGAGCCTGCGCGACCGGAGCCTGTGCTCCGCAACGGGAGAGGCCACGGCAGCGAGAGGCCCGCGTACCGCAAAGCAAACAACCAACCTACGCTGGGTTTGTTGGTTCATATGCTTATTGTTTGTTTAACTTTTTTTTTTTTTTTGCGGTACGCGGGCCTCTCGCTGCCGTGGCCTCTCCCGTTGCGGAGCACAGGCTCCGGTCGCGCAGGCTCAGCGGCCATGGCTCACGGGCACAGCCGCTTGGCAGCACGTAGGATCCTCCCGGACCGGGGCACGAACCTGTGTCCCCTGCATCGGCAGGTGGACTCTCAACCACTGCACCACCAGGGAAGCCCTGTTTATTTCACATTATAAGAAACCGCCAAACTGTTTTCTAAAGTGGCTGTACCAGCATTTTAGTTGTGAATAAACACGGCATAAGCATACTTAAAAAAAATTTACCCCCTGCCCTTCTAGACCCAGATATCTTTACGTTTGGAGACTGTGTTATTGTGATGTAACTTAAATATAAATAACAAAACTTGCTTGCAGGATTTTGTGGCCAACAAGGAATTCCTTATGAAAGAGGCCTAAGCTTTGCTTTTCTTTCAGGGATGTTGTAGAAGTTAGACAATCAACATGAGATGTTGAATGGAAAATTGCCTCAAGATATAAGAACATACATTAATATTATTATTAAAGATGCCATCATTTATTAATTAAATGAAGGCAGTGTTTACTAAGTAGCTAATATAGTGAAGGTATTATGTTAGAAATGGTCTATGGAGAATATAAATATAAGACAGAGGTCCTCAATCACAAGCACTGAAATTGAAACTGAGATTAAAAATCTTCCAACAAACGAAAGCCCAGGACCAGATGGCTTCACAGGAGAATTCTATCAAACATTTAGAGAAGAGATAACACCTATCCTTCTCAAACTCTTCCAAAATATAGCAGAGGGAGGAACACTCCCAAATTCCTTCTACGAGGCCACCATCACCCTGATACCAAAACCAGACAAGGATGTCACAAAGAAAGAAAACTACAGCCCAATATCACTGATGAACATAGATGCAAAAATCCTCAACAAAATACTAGCAAACAATCCAACAGCACGTTAAAAGGATCATACACCATGATCAAGTGGGGTTTATTCCAGGAATGCAAGGATTCTTCAATATACGCAAATCTATCAATGTGATAAACCATACTAACAAATTGAAGGAGAAAAACCATATGATCATCTCAATAGATGCAGAGAAAGCTTTTGACAAAATTCATGATTTATGATAAAAACCCTGCAGAAAGTAGGCATAGAGGGAACTTTCCTCAACATAATAAAGGCCATATATGACAAGCCCACAGCCAACATCATCCTCAATGGTGAAAAACTGAAAGCATTTCCACTAAGATCAGGAATAAGACAAGGTTGCCCACTCTCACCACTCTTATTCAACATAGTTTTGGAAGTTTTAGCCACAGCAATCAGAGAAGAAAAGGAAATAAAAGGAATCCAAATCGGAAAAGAAGTAAAGCTGTCACTGTTTGCAGACGACATGATACTATACATAGAGAATCCTAAAGATGCTACCAGAAAACTACTAGAGCTAATCAATGAATTTGGTAAAGTAGCAGGATACAAAATTAATGCACAGAAATCTCTGGCATTCCTATATACTAATGATGAAAAATCTGAAAGTGAAATCAAGAAAACACTCCCATTTACTATTGCAACAAAATGAATAAAATATCTAGGAATAAACCTACCAAAGGAGACAAAAGACCTGTATGCAGAAAATTATAAGACACTGATGAAAGAAATTAAAGATGATAAAAATAGATGGAGAGATATACCATGTTCATGGATTGGAAGAATCAACATTGTGAAAATGACTCTACTACCCAAAGCAATCTATAGATTCAATGCAATCCCTATCAAACTACCACTGGCATTTTTCACAGAACTAGAACAAAAAATTTCACAATTTGTATGGAAACACAAAAGACCCCGAATAGTCAAAGCAATCTTGAGAACAAAAAATGGAGCTGGAGGAATCAGGCTCCCTGACTTCAGACTATACTACAAAGCTACAGTAATCAAGACAGTATGGTACTGGCATAAAAACAGAAAGATAGATCAATGGAATAGGATAGAATGCCCAGAGGTAAACCCACGCACATATCGACACCTTATCTTTGATAAAGGTGGAAGGAATGTACAGTGGAGAAAGGACAGCCTCTTCAATAAGTGGTGCTGGGAAAACTGGACAGGTACATATAAAAGTATGAAATTAGATCACTCCCTAACACCATACACAAAAGTAAGCTCAAAATGGATTAAAGACCTAAATGTAAGGCCAGAAACTATCAAACTCTTAGAGGAAAACATAGGCAGAACACTCTATGACATAAATCACAGCAAGATCCTTTCTGACTCACCTCCTAGAGAAATGGAAATAAAAACAAAAATAAACAAATGGGACCTAATGAAACTTCAAAGCTTTTGCACAGCAAAGGAAACCATAAACAAGACCAAAAGACAACCCTCAGAATGGGAGAAAATATTTGCAAATGAAGCAACTGACAAAGGATTCATCTCCAAAATTTACAAGCAGCTCATGCAGCTCAATAACAAAAAAACAAACAACCCAATCCAAAAATGGGCAGAAGACCTAAATAGACATTTCTCCAAAGAAGATATACAGACTGCCAACAAACACATGAAAGAATGCTCAACATCATTAATCATTAGAGAAATGCAAATCAAAACTACAATGAGATATCATCTCCCACCATTCAGAATGGCCATCATCAAAAAATCTAGAAACAATAAATGCTGGAGAGGGTGTGGAGAAAAGGAAACACTCTTGCACTGCTGGTGGGAATGTGAATTGGTTCAGCCACTATGAAGAACAGTGTGGAGGTTCCTTAAAAAACTACAAATAGAACTACCATATGACCCAGCAATCCCACTACTGGGCATATACCCTGAGAAAACCAAAATTCAAAAGGAGTCATGTACCAAAATGTTCATTGCAGCTCTATTTACAATCGCCAGGTCATGGAAGCAACCTAAGTGTCCATCGACAGATGAATGCATAAAGATGTGGCACATATATACAATGGAATATTACTTGGCAATAAAAAGAAACGAAATTGAGCTATTTGTAATGAGGTGGATAGACCTAGAGTCTGTCATACAGAATGAAGTAAGTCAGAAAGAAAAAGACAAATACCGTATGCTAACACATATATATGGAATTTAAGAAAAAAAAAGGTCCTGAAGAACCTAGGGGTAAGACAGGAATAAAGACACCGACCTACTGGAGAACGGACTTGAGGATATGGGGAGGGGGAAGGGTGAGTTGTGACAGGGCGAGAGAGAGTCATGGACATGTACACACTAACAAACGTAAGGTAGATAGCTAGTGGGAAGCAGCCACATGGCACAGGGATATCGGCTCAGTGCTTTGTGACTGCCTGGAGGGGTGGGATAGGGAGGGTGGGAGGGAGGGAGATGCAAGAGGGAAGAGATATGGGAACATATGTATATGTATAACTGATTCACTTTGTTATAAAGCAGAAATTAACACACCATTGTAAAGCAATTATACCCCAATAAAGATGTTGAAAAAAAAAAAAAAACCGAGGTCTTATCCTCATGGCATTTATACTCTGGTTAAGGAGACAAGTAAAATGTAAAAGAATTTTAAATAACTGATTCCAGTAACACAAGAGTATGCATTACAAGGATTTATTTAACTTTTCAAAATGGTTGTACAGACAATAAAAATATCATACTTATCTATTAAACATCCATATGTATATTTATTTATATGGTGAACTGTTGCAAAGTATATAAGTTTCCTCTTACAATACATATCGTGTGAGGTTGACAGGTCCAATATTATTATATCCGTACCTAAGCAGGTGAGGAGATTTGAGCTGGGTTTGGGAGAACAGTGGAGTCTTGGTATTAGAGAGGAGGGAGCGGACATTCCAGACAAATCAAATGTCAAGAGTCAAAGTGCAGAGTTAAAAAGTGCGAGGCATGTGCGGGACCCGTAAATGAACCAGTTGGCTTGTTAACAGGTGAGTGGTAATTGAACACTCACTGTGTGCCAAGCACTAGGCTAAATCTGATACACGGGCTATCTCACTTAAATACCTCCTCAACAGCTTCGTAAAGAAACAAAGAATTTAGATCCTTCTATACCGTTACGAAGCTAATAAGTTGTAGACTTGGGGCTCTAACCCAGATAGTCTGAGTCTAATTCTTCACCTCGACATTATGCTGTAGCTTAAGGCTAGAAAGGAAAGTCGAGGCCAGATTATGGAGGGCTGAGATGTTGGAACTTTGTACCCGGAGGACTTGTGATTCTCCATCTTTTCGCCACTTCTCTACGTTTGAGGGATAGGACACCCGGAGGAACTCCTCCTCAGTAAGTGGTTCAGTATGAGCACGGTTTGGGGGAAGAGCATCCACATCGCCAGCCTCCGTGTGGACTTGCTACTCACCTGTCCTGAGATGGTGAGATGCCTCTCCAGGAAGGGCATCTCCCTTTTGAGGATCAGCGCTTTAGACAATGGGGAGGCGAGGAAGACTCTCAAACACAGAACACAGAAGGTAACAGTGAACATCTGGAAAAAGAATTTGGCAGCAAGGTGTGTAAAGAATTAGACACAAGCGACGGAGGCAGAGAATCCAGGGAAGAGACTACTGCAGCATGACTCAGCCTGAGTGATGAAGCCACAGCTAGGCTGGAGGCACGGGAGAGCTGTTGGGAAGGGCAGAATGATAGGACTTGGTGCCCAGGGGGATTTGAGGGCGATGGAGAGGGAGGAGGTGGGCTCTAAACATTTTATTACTGTGCTTCCTTCCTGTGTCTTCCAGGAGAGCTGACTAGCCTCGGCACAGAGTCCCTGGGCCCTCAAAGACTATTGCCACATCGGCCATGGCCACTAGAGGGCTACCCGGCCTCGTCTGCTTGCACCCAGGGAGGGCAGCTCTGCTGTTTAAAATCCAAGCTAGGCTCGCCCCAGAATGCTTTGGGGCAGCTGGGGTTTACAGCAGTTGATCTCCATTGACACAGAAACTTGGAAGGTCTCCCACTCGATTGACAATGGCTGGAAACTGGGCCTCAGATGTAGCGATGCATTACAGAGCGCAGGCTCTTCGGGACCAGGAGGCGGGGAGGAGGAAACAGCTGCCTACAAAACCCTGGCTGGGCCACAGCCCTTGGCTTGTCCTGGCCCCAGGGGCCTGAGGCTCCAGAGATTCTGAATCCCTGCTTGCCGTGGTCTCTCAACTGGGCCAGCAGTTGTTACGTTCCTCTCCTTATCCCAGGTTTGAAGTGTGTGTGAGTGTGTACACGTGTGGATGCATATGCATGAGTGTGTGTATATAAGTGAGTACGTGTGCGCATGTGTGTACACATGTGGGTGCAGATATGTGAGTGTACGTGTGTGTATGCTTGTGAGAGTGGGTGCCTGTGAGCGTGCTTGCATGTGTGCCTGCTCTGCAGGCGGAATGTTAGTTTGTTGCTTGGCTTTAGCCCAAAAGAGAAACAAATAATGAGGTGAAGGGAAGTAAGCTGCAGTCTGGGCTTCAGCACTAATTAGCTGCTATCAGTTTTGACAAAGAGGGCAGACAATAGCCACACATGAGCAAAGGATGGAAAACCCAGGGACCAGGGTTGTACAGGGGGCTGGGAGGCCACCCAGCAGTCTCCTTGGGCAGGCAAGGCCGTCTCAGAAGGCCAGGTGGCTGGGTCAGGCGGGTGGATCCTTCCTGCCCTTCGGTGCAGATAAGTGCGTGACCCCAGCATCTCTTCCGGCTGGTCTTGCTCTTACTAAGTGCCACTTCACTTTCTGATGGGCTGACAGTTACCCACGTCACCCTCCCCTGGGCGGTTTTCTCCTTCTCTTTGTCAAGCTGGCCCCTGTCCACATTTCCCAGAGATGTGGTCACAGCCTTCTTACTCACCAGCTGCTTAGATGGCCCTGGCTTTGACCTGTGTCTGCACCTAGTCATGTTGTTTTGTCCTTAGGCTCCCTGTGGAGGGTTGGAAGCAGAATGAATGGTAAAGGCAGAAGCACAGACTATTTAGTCGATTGCTGAGAAGTCGATTGCTCCTTAATTTCCAGACCTGCGTATGTGCTTATATGCAAGTGGGTGGGAAAAACGGTGGTAGAAGGTGACGTCAGACCCCCACCCCACAGACAAGTCTTCACTCGTCAGCAATAGCTGGGGGCCCTGTCCGTGGGTTTCCCACAGGCCCAACTCCCATGGGCTTCAAAGACACGGGTTCAGCTGGGGGATGAGTGTCCCCCAAGTTGCCAAAGTGCCTGCCCTGCCTTCAGAGAACAAGGTCTCTCCTGGGCCCTCACAAGCCCTTGTGAACGTGTCTCAGGGGATACCAGGCCCCTTGAGCGGGACTATGAGAAATTTTTCCAAATCTCTCCATACACAGCAAGTTCTCCTCACACTTGTACACTTGAGTGTGTGTGTGGTGGTGAGGAAGGGGTGACTGGGAGGGTATACATCATCATTTCATTCACACCCTAATAAATCTAGAGAGCTCGCTTCTTCTTAGAAATTATTCATAACACCTCCTGTTTGTTGTTTGTCTTCAAATATTCCCTGTTCTTTGTTTGGCCTCTTCAGGGCACAAGTGGCCCAGTCCCAGTCGGTTTTCTTTCTAATGTGATTCTTCCTTTATAGTTTGCTAGAATGAACAGCAGTGGGAATTCTCAAATTATAGTAAGAAAAAAAAAAATCTCCTGAAGAGATTGTTTTAAATGCAGCTTTCTCAGGCCCTGTCCAAATCTATAGAATCAGGCTCAGGAATTTGCATTTTACCAAGCTCTCGCCTGTTACTCCCTACCCCAAGATCCAAAGTCAGGTGGTCCACAGAACATATGCTGTAAAACATGATGCTGGGGCTTCCCTGGTGGCCCAGTGGTTAAGAATCCGCCTGCCAATGCAGGGGACACGGGTTTGAGCCCTGGTCTGGGAAGATCCCACATGCTGCAGAGCAACTAAGCCCATGTGCCACAACTACTGAGCCTGCGCTCTAGAGCCCGCGAGCCACAACTACTGAGCCTGCGAGCCACAACTAGAGCCCATGAGCCACAACTACTGAGCCCACGAGCCACAACTACTGAGCCCGCAAGCGACAACTACTGAGCCCATGAGCCACAACTACTGAGCCCACCTGCCACAGCTACTGAAGCCCATGCGCCTAGAGCCTGTGCTCCACAAGAAGACAAGCCGCCGCAGTGAGAAGCCCGTGCACCGCAATGAAGAGTAGCCCCTGCTCACCGTAGCTAGAGAAGGCCCGCACGCAGCAGTGAAGACCCAACGCAGCCAAAAATAAATAAATAAATTAATTAATTAAAACAAAACAACAACAAAAAAAATGGTGCTGAAGGATGTACCTTTTTTTTTTTTTAAATGTTGAGTTTTGAGAGTTCTATATATATTCTAGACCCAAAGCCTTTATCAGATATGTTTTTCCCCAGGCCGTAATTTGTCTTTTCATTCTTTTTACAGGATCTTTCACAGAACAAAATTTAAAATTTTTATTAAGTCCAATTTATACATTTTTCCTATTATGGATCATGCTTTGGTGTCAAGTCTAAAAATTCTGCCTAGTCCTAGGTCAAGAATATATTCTCCTGTGTTCTTTTCTAGAAGTCTTATAGTTTTGTGTTTATATTTAAGACCATGATCCATTTTGAGTTAATTTTGTATAAGATGTGAGGTTTAAGCCCAATCGCTCCTGCACCGCTTACTGAAAAGGGTATTTCTCCTCCAATGGTTTGCTTTTACTCCTTTGTCAAAAATTAATGGGGGATATTTGTGTGGATCTATATCTGGATTCTCTACTCTGTTCCACTGATGTATGTGCCTCTTCCTTCCAGTAGCAATACATTGTCTCAATACTGCAGTTATATATCAGACCCTAACATTGAGAAGAGTGATTCTCCCACTTTATTCTTGTTTTTCAAAATTGCTTTGGCTATTCTAGGGCCTTTCTTTTTTTCTTTCCTATATAAATTTTAGAAGAAACTCATCTAGGCCTATAAGGAAACTTGCTGAGATTTAGATAGGAATTGCATTAATATTGATCAGTTTTAAAGTAGGACTATTTTTTTTCTTGCAGCAGAAGATTTTTAAAAAGCAGCTCTAAAGTCTTACCTGGTTAAAGTTATATTTTTACTTCCAGGCAGTACAATCTATTTTTTTGGTTACAGAGAAGAAACTCTATGTGGAAAAGTTGGGGGGCTGTAGTTGGTATAAGATTTGCTAGTAAACGGTGTTCCATCCTAGAATCCTGGAAGCTAAGCAGACTAGTAAGTGTTCAGAATGAGCTTCCCCAAAATGTGTCACTTTTATGTGAGAATCATTTTGTGCTCAAGGCAATTGAGACCCTGGTAGTTCAAGAGAAACCACTACCCCTCCCTTAGCTACCTAGAAGAATTTAAATTGGGGATGTTCCCCAGAAAAGAGTCATTACCAGAGATAAATTTTATTGACGTGGCGCCATGTGTGGCAGAGCAAATATCTAATTACCAAACATCTGCTCTTCTTCCTATTGTCCTTTGAATGACCTTCCTGTCCTTGGAAGCACCAGGCCCCTATCCCATTCCTTAGCTCAGGATGACATACATACCTCATTTTATCTTTCTGTCTTCGAACCTCTTAAAGTACGTGAGGTTTCTGACCCTGCCATGTAGGTGGGGTTCCCATACATATGAAATTAAGTTTTTCTCTTGTTAATCTGTCTCATGTCACTTTAATTCTTAGACCAGCCAGAAGAACCTAGAAGGGTAGGGGGAAGATTTCTTCCTCCTCAACAGACTCAATGCTTTCAATTGGCTTCTTCAGGGCCCATTGTAGCTTAATTCATACATTGTCTTAGGAAAACAGAATAGAGATGTCTGAAGAGAAGTGGGTTATACTTCTTGAGCCTGTGAGAACCAAGTGTTTCCTTCCGCAAAATTGATCCTCCTCTCTACTTTGCCAGAGAAGGAAGATTGAGTGGACTTGAGGGATTATTGGAAGTAAACCTCCTACCAGCACCATCAGGAGCTGTTCTGAGGGCAGGGGAAGAAGTCGTGGTGGTGCACTAAAGGGAAGCTTTGTTGAAGGCCTTCCAACCTCCCCTCACTGCTCTTGTCTCCTCTTGTGTTTTCTTCATACTTCTTATCCATGAGGAAACCAGCTCTCAGCATCAGATCCTCCTGTCTTTACACCCTTTTCTTCAGTGTTAACACATCCTCCTAGTCACAACTTTAGTTCTCCAATCTGTTGTCTGATTTTTAGGCAGTGACCCAGATACTTGGCATGTTAACCTTCATTTTAGTTAACACCAGATGAAGCAGTCTCAGTTCCCCTTCTGTCCTCATCCAAAAGTTGGCCCCAAACTAGTTCAACAAAATCTCTGATGTCTTTCTGGGCTGGGCTAAGCAATGTGTGCTCCTTTAGTGATATGATTTGTACTGGCTCTGTGATGGGCACCACATCACATAGCTGCAAGCATTGCTAGGGAAGCATTTGATAAGAATGACTACTTATTCAAAATTTGCCCTCAGATTGTGGGAATGACTATGGATGACAGTTTTGGGGCACCTGCAGATGCTTTAAGGGGTTCTTTAACTCTGAATTTTATAGAGGCCATCAAAAGATTTGTTGAGAACGACTAACCTTACATGTGAAATGAGAACTGTATCCAGTTAACTAAACAGTTAATTATATCAGTTAATATTTAAATGTGGTATCAACACAATAAGCTTCAAGTGGCATCAGGTATGTTGTAACTTAAAATGCCTCTATCTCAGGGAATTAATGACAGCTTTAGATCTGGCTAAAGAAACAACTTTATCCGAGCTCAAAGACCTCTTTCCCCACTCCTTCCCCCATTATCCTTATTGTATACTGCTTACCCATCCTCTCGTATGTCCTCTGCCATGTTCCAGTGGAATGGTTCTTTTTGGATGCAAACTGTAGCTGATGTGGTCATTGGGTCCATTGTCCCCCAAGAGCTCACTCATGGTGACAGGCACGTCCAGGGCCTGAGGGCTGGAACCCAAAGGAGACAAGGGTGGAGTGTTGCTGAGCTAACCAAGCATCTATGTCCTCTCTATTTTCTCTCCTTGGACCATGAGAGCACACAGCTGCCTTGCTTGGGACTACAAGCTGTGGGGCAGGGCCTGGGGCTATGGAAACAATAACACCCACGGGACTAAGCCATCACTTCTCTTCTTTGCTACGTTCACTTCCATCACCGGAGCAAAAACCACAGTCATCCTCTTCCCCCACCATTTCTGCCCAATCAGTCACCTCTTCCTAGGCTCACCACACTCTCTCTCCTTACTTGCCCAAGGAAGAGGGGGTCTCTGTTGGGATGCACAGAGGGTCCTGAGTTTCTAGTGACACTACTCTGTCCTTCCTTGCCCCAAGCTCCTTCTGCTGATTGCAGAGAGCTCTCAGTTTGCAGGGGCTGTTTCTTTCAGTTCTGCTCTCTGCAGAAACTGGCCCAGCTGCTATTTGGGGGATGGTATCTCCCGCTGAGGTCTGCATGGACTCTGTCCCTGTAGGCTACGGGGATGAGAGTGATTTTTTTGTTTTTCTTTTACGTCTTTATTGGAGTATAATTGCTTTACAATGGTGTGTCGGTTTCTGCTTTACAACAAAGTGAATCAGTTATACACATACATATGTTCCATATCTCTTCCCTCTTGTGTCTCCCTCCCTCCCACCCTCCCTATCCCACCCCTCCAGGTGGTCACAAAGCACCGAGCTGACCTCCCTGTGCTATGCGGCTGCTTCCCACTGGCTATCTATTTTACGTTTGAGAGTGGTTTTTAAGTCCTTGGCTTTTTGGTAGGAAGTGAGACGCTTTCACATTGAGTATAAGCTAAAACAGGTTTTCCCCCTCTGAACTGAGATCCTTGATACTTCCTGTGTTTGCAATAACAAACAGCCCTCCTAGCTGCTGCCGGATATGGATTTGACTGTTTAACCCCTTCAGGCTCACTACGCAGGTGGGGCTCGGAGAGTGGGAGCTGGGGTGCTACCCTTTCAAGTAGGCTCCACTTCCTATAACTCCCTTCCTGCTTTTGTAATCTTGGCAGGACAGAGCTGCCACCATTCCTCTTTGCCAAGCACTGTCTCTGCTCAGCGCCTCCTGTGCCCTCTCTAATTTCCCTCTTTCTTATAAAATCCTGCTGCCTGTTGAGGCTTCTCTCCCTGTATTTACAGCCGTCTGATCAGCTGGTAATTTACTTTCAATCAGTGCCAGATTGCGTTTCTCAGATTTGTATCTCTTTCATTTAGTGAGGAAGTCATTGCCTTTTTCCTTTCTACCATTCGTTTTACATATTAGCTGCCATGTTGTGCTGATTAATAGTCCCTTAAGTAGGAAGGTATATCCTGCCAGTTCAAGGGCACGTTTGTCCAAAGCTAGGTCAGACTTACATCACAGCAGGTTCAAATGCCTGGGAATGGAGTAGAATCCTTCCTGCCCAGTCTTATGGCTCGTGCCTTAAATCTTTCAGTTATCAGTGTCAAATTTAGATTTCTAGAAGCTTTCTATTATTTAATTCCAGCCAGGAATCATTTTCCTTGCAGGTTGCCTGTCAGGACCATCCTGAGTCCTTAGAGGTGGGGGAAGGATGGTGGAGCCGTGTCTAGGTGTTCTGTCCCTAAGACTTGAGCTATACCCGGTTATAGAGGCTGCCTGATAAAGTCTGAAAAACTGTAGGCCAATAGCAAGGAGATTATTTTTGTGGCTCGTGAAGCTGGCTGAGTCAAGCGGAAGAGAAACTGGGGCGCTGAAGAGAGCGGGTGAGGGCAGATACTCACACTGAGTGAAGGACAGATGGGCTGAGGGTCAACTGAGTCTCATCCACCCAGACTTTCCCCTTAAGCGCACCTTGGGATGCTTCACTGGACAGGGGATGTGTCCTTAAATGACTGACATTAGTAATCTGTTGGTCTTTCTGCTTTTCTGAGAAAGACTCTCTTAGTGGGACAGGATCAGGGCTGGAGCCCTTGACCCCTGCCCACCCTTAACACTCCCTCCCTTTGTTTGACTCATCCCCAAGGGTATTCTAGGATTTCTCTAGAAGAGGGGCTTACTGGTGACCATCTGCTTGAAGCAGGTAGGTAGGGTGATGGATGATAGGAAACCTGTTACAAAGCTGCCCGGCATGGTGGGCAAACTTCTTATCCTTGTGAGAAAGGGTGGGAGAAAAAAAGAGCGGCTCTGGAGGCAGACTGCCCGAGTTCAAGTCCCAGGAGCGCCACTTAGCTTTGTGATCCCGGACAAGGGTCGTAACCTTTATGTGCCTCAGTTTCCCCCCATATGAACGAAGGATAATAATTTGGGAGAGTTATTTGGGAGATCTGTCACTGGACTAGGGCCTGGAGAGAAGGACTGGCAGAGGTGTGAGGGAAGAGCAGGCCCCCACCTAGATCTGTTCAGGGAAGGGGCACCTGGGGACACCAGCCAGCACAGGAGCCTACTGGGGGCCCTGGATCCTGGCTGAGCTTAGCAGCAGATGTGGGTCTGTCAGTTCTCGGGTGTTGTGCTAAGGCCCTGGGGCCAGGAAGGAGACTAAACTATACAAAGTGAGTTAGGCCCTCCCTGCTTCTCATGCCTCAGGATTACCTCTATGGCTTCATGAAAGTCAGATCTGAGGCCCTATCTTGGAGTTACTGAGATGAACATATCTGGAGGTTAACCTTCAATCTGAAGATCTTTACTGGGATGACCACAGGCTCTGATGGGGGGAGCTAGAGTCAGCAGAACCAGGGGAAATGAGGTGGAGCTCACGTTGGAATCAGCCTGCAAACTCTCACATCTCTGGACTGATTCTGACTGTATTCGTTTGCTAGGGCTGCTGTAACAAATTCCCACCAACTGGGTGACTTAACACAGTAGAAATTTGTTGTCTAACGGTTCTGGAGGCTAGAAGTCTATGATCAAGGTGTGGACAGGCTTGGTTCCTCCTGAGGCCTGGGAGGAAGACTCTGTCTCATGCCTTTGTCCTTGATCCTGGTGCTTTGCTCCCAATCTTTGGTGTTCGTGGGCTTGTGATATATCGCCCCATCTCTGCTTTCATGTTCACGTAGTGTTCTCTCTGTGCTGTGTCTGTCTCTGGGTCCAAACTTCTCCTCTTTATTGGAGATAAAGATGCCATCATTATAGATTATGACCTCCTTTTTTTTTGGCCGCAGCATGCAGTGTGTGGGATCTTAGCTCCCCGACCAGCGGAACCCTTGCCCCCTGCATTGGGAGCATGGAGTCCCAACCACTGGACCTCCAGGGAAGTCCCATATGACCTCATTTTAACTTGATTGTCTCTATAAAGACCTTATTTCCAAAAAATATTACATTCTCAGGTACTGGGGCTTAGGGCTTCAGCACATCTTTTTTGGGGGAGAAAGAATTCAACCCATGATACTGACCAGGTGGGAACTGGCTGGAGGATAGTAGAAGGTGAGTGGGAATCATCTGAGAGCCCAAAATTGCTCAGGAAGGACATCTTGGCTCCCTCTGACATGCTTTCAAAACTCAAAATAACACTTGAAAATTTTTGAAAAAGAGAAAGAAAAACTCACAGGTATATAAAGAGATCCAATCTTGAGAGATAAGTAACTTTCAAAAAAAATTCTGATAACACAAGTGGAGGTGATCCTGAAGAAAGGAATGATTGTGTCTGCAAAGAGAGCTCTTTGGTGAGTTCTTATCGTAAAGGGTCACGGGCAGAGGAGCACATAATCAAGAACAAATATAACCCGCAAAAGAAAACTGAGAGTGAAATGCATCTTACAAAAATACTTAGGGTGATAAAATGGACTTTGTTACACAGGTGTAGAGCAAGGAGAACAAATGAGGCAGAGGTGATGGATGGTAACTAAACTTACTGTGATCATTTCACTACATATATATATATCCAATTATTGTGTTGTGTACCTTAAACTTATATAATGTTCTATGTCAAGTGTATCAATAAAACTGGAAAAGAAAAGAAAATGTTAATTGAGTAACTTAGAAAATGAGAAAGTGATTTTTGTTTTAAATAAATGAACTTTATCACAAAAAGTACCAAATGTAGAAGAGACACTGCATGGGGCAGAGGATATATGTCAGCAGATGATAATCGGCAGGTGTGTATTTTGTTCTGAATTCTTTAATAGAAAGAATACATCTGAAATTGTAAAGGCAGTTCAAAGATGGGCAAAAGGAAACATCCAAATATAGATGAGCTGACAGAAAGAAATCACATAGCTGTCTTAAATGAGTTCAAATTTTTACCCTAGACTAGGGGTTGGCAAATTTTTTTCTGTAAACGTGATATTTTAGGCTTCGTGGGCCATGTGGTCTAGGTTGCAATTACTCAAGTCTGCTTTTGTAGTGTGAAAGCAGCCACCGATAATTTGGAAATGAATAGGTGTGGCTGTGTTCTAATGAGACTTTATTTATAAAAACAGGCAGCTAGCCAGAATTGGGCTGGGCTGTAGTTTGTAGATCCCTGCACTGAAGCAATGACAACCCCAGAAAATGAAAAGAATCATTGTAGGTCATCTCTGAGGAAGCTTAAGGAAAGAGGAATCATCCAGAATCTGGAGAAGGGCTGAAAACAAAAAGGGGAGATTATTTTTCTTTTTAATTGAAGTATAGTTGATTTATAATGTTGTGTTAATTTCTGCTGTACAGAAAAGCGATTCAGTGATATATATGTATATATACATATATATATACACACACACACACACACACACACTTTTTTTTTAAATTAATTAATTAATTAATTAATTAATTTTTGCTGTGTTGGGTCTTCATTTCTGTGTGTGGGTTTTCTCTAGTTGGGGCAAGTGGGGGCCACTCCTCATCGCGGTGCGCAGGCCTCTCACTATCGTGGCCTCTCTTGTTGCAGAGCATAGGCTCCAGACGCACAGGCTCAGTAATTGTGGCTCACGGGGCTAGTTGCTCCGCGGCATGTGGGATCTTCCCAGACCAGGGCTCGAACCCGTGTCCCCTGCATTGGCAGGCAGATTCTCAACCACTGTGCCACCAGGGAAGCCCCACACTCTTTTTAATACTCTTTTCCATTATTGTTTATCACAGGATATTGAATATAGTTCCCTGTGCTGTACAGTAGGACCTTGTTGTTTGTCCATTCTGTATATAATAGTTTGCATCTGCTGACCCCAAACTCCCAGTCCATCCCTCCCCCACCCGCACTCCCCCTTGGCCACCTCATGTCTGTTCTCTATTTCTGTGAGTCTTTTTCTGTTTCATAGGTAGCTTCATTTGTGTCATATTTTAGATTCCACATATATGTGATATCATATGGTATTTATGTTTCTCTTTCTGACTTACTTCACGTAGTATGATAATCTCTAGTCCCATCCATTTTGCTGCAAATGACATTCTTTCTTTCTTTTTTTATGGCTGAGTAATATTCCATTGTATATATGTACCACATCTTCTTTATGCATTCCTCTGTTGATGGACATTTGGGTTATTTCCATGTCTTGGCTATTGTGAATAGCACTGCTGTGAACACAGGGGTGCATGTATCTTTTTGAATTAGAGTTCTGTCTGGATATATGCCCAGGAGTGGGATTGCTGAATCATATGGTAATTCTATTTTTAGGTTTTTTGAGGAACTCCCATACTGTTTTCCATAGTGGCTGCACCAATTTACATTCCCACACCAACAGTGTAGGAGGGTTAGGGGGAGATTTAAAACCTGCAATCCACTTAGCGTCACACTTACTTCTGACACATTTTCAGAACAAATTATTAGATAATCCTATTCAACAAATGTTATTTGAACACCTACTTTGCACTGTTCTAAGTTCTCAGGGATAAACACAACAGGCATGGTTTTTGCCTTCAAGGAATTTTTTTAGTCTCAAAAAGAGAGAAAGTGCTTTTGTAAGAAGTGATTGCCGGGGTATTGAATGTCCTGAAAGGGGAAGAGCAAAGGGCAAATGGGTTAAGTGAGGGGATCTAACTTGGTTTAGGGGGTCAGGGGAGGCCTCCCTGAGAAAATTGAAATTTAAAGTTTGAGGAATTAGCCAGGAAAAGGGGACAAAGTAAGAAAGCATTCTAAACATAAGGAGGAGCTTGTGCAAAAGCCCGGCTTTGGAAAGAGTCCTCAAGGCAGTGAAGGAAATCAAAAGGGGGACAAGTGGCCAGAGGACCAATGAGAGAGAATGGGCAGGACCAGCCTGAGTGGCGCACAAGAGCAAGTTCAGGGCTACGGATTGGGTCATTTCCCTGGTACACCAGTCTAGCAACACTGGCAAATGTGGAAATGAAGTGATTATGACAGAGCTGTGCTTTTCATCAGCTCATAGTGGCTCCCAAAATCATCACCCCCTTTCCAGATGCCCCTGAGCCAGCCTCTTAGCTGTTCTTCCCACTTCTGGTCTCAGTTCCCTCCAGTTCACTCCCCATTAGATACATCTCTAAAATTCAAATCTGATTATGTCACAGCCACGCTTAAAAACCTTCAGTGGATTAACTACCATGGTCCTTGGGACTTTAGTGTAGATGGATTTTAATGACATTTAATTTACTCTTTTTTAATGTCTTTGGGTGATAAATTCAATTTGTAGCTGGATGTAGAGTCTTTAATGGAATTCATGTAAGCTCCCCCTGTAGTTATGACATCTAGAACTTGTGGCCTACAAGGTCTCTGTGTCAGGGGAACGTAAGAATAAAAGAGTCATACTGCCTCTTAAATGACTTGGCCCAGAAGTGACGTCACCTTCATTCACAGTCCATTGGCCACAGGAAGTCACATGGCCCCAACCCAATTACAAAAGAGTCTGGGAAAAGCAGGGGAGTACATGGCATATTTGGTGAGAACTGTCTTTGCCACAGTGTGTTATTGAGTTTACATCTGTCATAAAACATGGATGGTTAGGTAATATGCCTGATAAGAGAATTAATATTCAAAAATATCTCAACTGGGTAGAAAGATAAATCTAAACTAACAAAAAGATATTTAGGAGGATTCAATATAAAATCTTATACCTAGGTGAAAGGTGGGACTTGATGACCACTAATATACCCTTCTATGTCCAGATTCTATGACTGTCTCATTTATATATGTCACTGTTCACAGGATGGGCAATAACTAGAAAGTTTTAAATGATTCTTTTCAATGGTAATGCTCATCTAAGAATGCCGCCATTCAATAAGCCACATGTATGTATCGATGTTTCTGCTCCTTGATTTTGTCCCTGAGCTACCTTCGGCAGAGCATGGGCGGCTCTTGGAGCAGTGGAGATGAACTAATGCTTCTTCATTTACCTTCTTTTGTCTGGTGTCCCATATGACCAAAGGGAGCCTGTGAAGTATACAGCCAGATAGAGAGAGGAAGAGGGAAGCAGCATTCATCATGCAATGGTGCAGTGCTGATGGCCCATGTGGCCAAACCGTGGCTTTGGCCTCTTTGGCCCTCTGAGTGAACCAAGATTCAATGCTGTTTGAGGGCTTGCAGGGAGGAGAATAGGGCCACATTTGTGTTGACCCCCAAATAATTCAATTCCAGTGGAAAACAGCAGAAGACTAAGACCCTGGCCCACAGATATTCCTCCATGGTGATCTTATTTTTTTTAAAAAACCCATATCTGACCACATCACTCCACCAATACTCTCCAACTGTCCTTATAATGATATCCAAACTCTAGGTCATGGCTTAAATGGTCTGATTCTTGCCCCTCACTCCAACTTCATCTTATATACTTGTTCTAATATTTAGTTCTTGAGGGTAGAAACCTTTTCTTGTGCCCTGTTGCATCGACAATGTTGAGAACAGTACTTGGCATATACTTTAATAACTATCTGTTAAATAAATGAATCCAGATTTGACTTCCAAAGAACTTGACTGAATTCATGTAATGGAACCTCTCATCACTAAATTCTTAAGAATAATCCTTTTTTAGAAATTCCATCCCCATATCCGCATCATGCTTTGGAAATGAAAAGCATTAGTTTAATTAACGAGGGGATAGCTGAAGGAGTGAAGAATAATATTGAATATCACGTCCAGTTCAAACTCCTTGGGGGAATTTGGTTGGGAGGATGGAATTACCCAAGTTGGACTGTGCCCAGTGCACCAGGCTTAAGTTACTGGATAAGAGTACATTAGAAAAATGAATTTTGGCAGCCAACAAAATATTCTCTTTATGTGGAAGTAAGTGACCTTGGATTTAGTTTCTTTTAGAGACTGGTTTTCTCTGGCAGGGGCAAGAGATGATACCTTGAAGGAGCCAGGATTTTGTAATGACAGCGGCAGTACTAGGATACTTGGGGGTGGTTGTCCTGCGTCCATTTCTCAGCATCCATTAGAGTAGGAATGTGATGGTCCAAATCTGCTTCTTGTTTTGCCAGTATTTGGTCTCTTCATCTGGAGAATCACCCATGATTGTAGCTGACTGTATTCCAAGATTCGTGAGCCTTGGCACCTGAATCAGATACCTATGGATAAAAAGAAACCATTTATTTACTCCTTTCTTCTTTCTCTCTTCTTACTCCCCTGTTTAACTGTCCCAAATTGTCAGCAAATGAATCAAGTGTTCAACGTTTTTTTTCACACAGACTGAGTTTGGAAAAGCTGATACAGTCCATCATACTGTTTCTCAGAGAGTTTACCGTGACATTCTGGGATTTTGAAAAGACATCTTTTCTGTGTCAAGCCATCCTAGGGTAGCTTATACCCCTTTGTTCATTTTTGGCAAGACAGATGGAGGACAGGGCAGTAAAACAGCAGGATGAAAGGGAGAGAGTGGTGGGATAAAGGGTGTAGACACGGACGTCGGCAGTGGAGGGTGCGGATGGGGCAGAGGGTAAAACAGCAGGGAGGGCTGAGCGACCTCCTTGTCTGAACTACTCCATATTCCGGCATGTCCCTAAAACTGGAAAAGAACTTAAACAGTGGAGGCCTTCTCTGAGGTATTTATAGTCTTTGCTAATAAGGTCATAAATAATCACCTTTATCGTGAAACTAAGCAGAGTATGTAATGCCAGTCACGGTGGGGTTTGGAGGAAAACACCCCAAAACACCTCCCCTACCAGCCTGGTCTGGTGCCTACAAGCTCTGCTCCCATCCTTTCTTTGCGCAGAAGCCCTGTCCCTCAAAGCCCCTGTGAAAAATGCTGGCATTTTTCCTGGGACGGGAGGGAGGTCAGCTGACTGGAATGGGGTCGGTTTATTTGGCTGTCAGCTAAGAATTCAAGAGATTGTAGCTAGAGCATTTGGAATGGGGGCGGGGAGGTGGGGTGGCAGCTGCAATTGCTTTCACACTGGAGAGCTCTGGGGTGGCAAGAGCAACAATAAAAGACACCTGTTTGCGGCCAACAAGGTGAGTCAGAAGATTAGTGGCAACAGGTGTGAGCTACAAGAGGACCATTGCTTTGCTTCTCCCCTTCAGATCTCCCACAAGAATATCTCCTGTGGCCACTCTGATGGGACACGTGCAGGGAAGGGAACTCTGGGAAATGCAGTTCTGCCTCACCAAGCGGACACTTATCAAGCCAGCCTGCCAGGCCAGCTGCTTCCACATCCTGCAGACTTTCCATGACACCACATCGCCCCTCTCCAAATGGCCTTCTAAGTTATTTGTTCATTCTTCCTTGTTCAGCCTGGTTTAAATATTGATACCACAGGCCTCGAGCAGGGTTAGTGCTGGGGCCAGCATGGAGGCGAAAGACTCGGAGGTTAGTGTCTTCTCGGGGAGATCCAACCACAGATGAAACTCCAGCTGCAAAGGAAAAGGGTCTCATCCTTGGGGTGCATAGAGTAGGGGTCGGGCATTTTGTTTTTCATTACCCCTAGCCCTCCAATACCTCCTTCTCACATAGCCAGCCACCAGGTGCACTTATGCAGTTTCTGTCCTGCACAAAAATGTCCAACCAAGCAGGAATATAGCCCTACTTCTCTCATTGGGCTCACAAGTGCTTCAGCCTTGAGGAATAAAAAATGTTTCCGATCCAAGGCCCTGAAGGAGGCACATTTTTACAGTTTGCACAAAGGCACTGGATGTGTAGCTGCGTTCCTTAAGTCACCTGCCTGTAGCTGTCTCACTTTTTTTTTTTTTTTTTCTTTTCATTTGGGAAAGCCGAGCCAGTGTGATGCGCCTGGACTTCACAGATTGCCCTCAGATGAGCTCAGCTCCTGACCTTCCTGTCTGGAGCCTGAATGCACCTCCATGTGAGGAAGGTAAGAGCTGAGAGGAGGAAAGTCCTCCCAAAGCATCGGTACAATAATACCTTCATTATGATTTTGAAGAGTTTCTCATGTTCTTTTTGAGGATCAGCAGAGCATTTCAATCAGAAACTGAGCTTGATAGAGGAGGATTTGGGATGTGTGTGTGTGTGTGTTGTAGGAAGTGAGGCGATAGAAGCACATTTTCAAAGAACCAACTTCCCGTCAAGATGAGAGGCAGACTGTTGACTGATTTTAGCTACATACAGTCTGTGAGCTCATAGAATAGGAATGTGCCTTATCAGGATAGCTTAGTACCTGATAGCTTAGTATCTACTGAGGATGCTTCTTTCTTTCCTGCTGCCTGTCATGGCTCAGACCCACCTGCTTTAGCACGTCCAGCCTTTTGCTCTGATGTCCCTCTGAGCTTTTGCTTTGGCCCTTATAGCCTGGCACACTCCTGGTGGTGCTATTATGGGATGGCTAACTGGAGCTGGTTTTGGACAAGTCTTCATATTTCCTTTTAAGCATCAAATGAAATACTGAAAGTATGTAATGCTTGTGATTAAAACTGTAGTGGAAAGTACAACTGGCCCACAGCAGGTTCTGCTCTAAGAATCTAAAAGAGATGAAGTAGTTGGCTAAAGAGCAGACGTACATTGTTTTCGAGGCTTTCTGCTGTAGACACAATGAATCATCATTACGTGGTGGGCCCTTTGTGCTATTTAGGGGTCCAGGTCTGGAGCCATTCACATACCCACATCTGTAGACCCAACCCCAAGTAAAACTATGCCATTTAGGAAGTCTGTTCTTATGTTCCTGGATCCTTACAAATTCTTTTATCTGCATCCCTTTCTATCCTCTCTGGAACTTCATAATTCTTTACTCTTTTTTGCAACGTGGAAAAATACAAATAATCATAGTTAGTTAATGGGTATTACATACTTGGCATGTACAAGGCATTGTGCTGAGCACTTTACATAAATTGAATGCTATTATCCAATAAACATTTATATAGGACTTATTATATATTAGAAGATGTTCCAGGTGCTGGGGATATGGAATAAAGCAGACAAAAATCCCTTCTGGGGCTTCCCTGGTGGCTCAGTGGTTGAGAGTCCGCCTGCCGATGCAGGGGACACGGGTTCGTGCCCCGGTCCGGGAAGATCCCACATGCCACGGAGCGGCTGTGCCCGTGAGCCATGACCGCTGAGCCTGCGCGTCTGGAGTGTGTGCTCCGCAACGGGAGAGGCCACAGCAGTGAGAGGCCTGTGTACCGCAAAAAAAAAAAAAAAAAAAAAAAAAAAAAAAAAAAAAAAAATCCCTTCTGTATGGAATTTACATTCCAAAGGGAGATAAAGAGAATTTAAAGAGGAAACTATATGATAAAGGTGACGATAAATGCATTGTAGAAAAATAAAATGAGGAAAGGTACTAGGAAGTGCCGGTGAGCATTGGGGAGCAGACAGTGTGGCTATTTTAAGTAGGGCGGATGGCAACACTGAAAGCTGATCTGCGTGACAGCTAAGACAGATAATACTGCTATCCTCATTTCACAGATGACACTGAGTCTTAGAATATAAAAACTTTTTCTCAAGAATTGATCTACCCGCTCTTCTTCTGCCAGAGTCTATCTCTCCCAGAAGCATTTGCTATAACTTCCTTCCTAGCTGTAGAATGCAAAGCAATTGTACACAGTTGAGGAATTATATCAGCAGCGGCTATGCCAAAAGTGTGAGAAAGAGGAGATGTTCCGTTTCTTGTGGCTCCTACAATCACGATGGTTTAGCTGACTTGCTTACCTTGTCTCCCTCTTGAGATAGAACAGACCTCTCTGCGTGATGCTCGGCAGGGTTCTATGGCCATAGAACTAAGACTTCAAAAACAAAAAAATCTCAGCCAATTTTAAAAAATAGACTTTATTATTTAGAGCAGTTCTAGGTTTGCAGCAAAATTGAGCAGAAAGTACGGAGAGTTCCCACACCCTGCCCCCATTCCCGCCCTGCCAGCCTCCCCCACTATTGACATCTGCTTAGTCTTTTATTTACAAGGGTAACTTCTTCCCTGTCCTGTTCCTTTCTCATGTATTAAATCTGGGCTGCAGGTTCAAATACTATCACTCACTGGGTGCTGAGGCCCCGATTCACACCTGGGCTGCCCCATCCATCAGGGGCCAGCTGTTCTCTCTCTTCGCAAGGAGGACGCAGTGCAGGCAGAGGAGGTCAGAAGGACATGCAGGAAACACGGACGGACAGATGGCTGCGTTCCTGAGTGCTTGCAGGGCCGCGAGCTGCTGCAGGTCTGAGGCCATCCCTGCCTCATAGCCCTGTCAATTCCACCAACCTTCTCCTCCCCGCCAAGGTTGTGCAATTTTCTAGGAATTTCTCAGCCCTGGGTTTTCCCCTTTTGCTTTTCAGTTTCTCATTGTGAGTCAGCTCATCTTGCCCTCCAGACTAGCCTAAAAACTCCATATTGGATGTTGAGCGGCGAATAAATTCCTGTCTGCTGCCACGTGCTGAGTCACCAGGGACTCCTCACTGACTCCTGGCTGCCTTTTGGGCTGGGGGGCTTGCCCTAGGGCTGAGAGGAAGCAGCGGGCAGCCGGATAACCACACCTTCAGGCAGAGGCACTTGTGAGAAGCCGTCCTCCATCCTCCGGGTGAAAGTGTGTCATCAGCCAGGCGGGTGGGAGAGGTGCGTGGGCTGGCGTCGGGGGTGACATCATGCCCGATCTTTCCTGCCAGATTGGAGGGGAGGTCATGCGTAAGCTTGACTTTTGAGGGAAAAGGAGGTGGAGTCATTGAGGAGTTTCTGTACTTGAGAGTCAAGGGATGAGGTCACATCTGGGTTTGTCTTCTTTGGAAGAGTGAGGTCATGCTGCTGTTTCCCATATGTTGGGTCCCGGAGTGAGGAGACAGGGTATACTGTGCTAAGATTTGCCTTCTTTAAGAGGCTGGGGAGGTTAGGAAGCTGCAGTGCTTTCCCAGGGAAGAGCTTGCTTCTCTCTGGGAAGGTGCCTGAGGAAGCAGCCCTCTGGGGCAGTACAGTATTGGAGAGCTCTGCTGTTCTGCTTGGCAACACCCAAGGCCACACTATGATTTTCATAGGCCCCTTCCTCCGTGAAAAAAAAATTAAGAATTTTCTTTTATGACTGTGTTGGTGTAGAGATGAATAGAATCCGGACTGGAGTCATTATTACATATGCATTCTTATATTCATTTTCTTCTGATTTTAAAAGAAAATGAAAACATTCTCGTGGGTCTCTAAAAGGTTTCATGGGCCTTAGGCTCTCTCTGCCTAATGGATAAATTAGCCCTGAGGTCAGGGGTCTCCTCTTCTTCAGAAAGGAATCTGGGGCTGGAGCAAAACACACAGGGCACCGTCAGCTCCCCACCCTCACTTTGCCTGACCGAGATGCTCTGCCGGGAACTGGGCTATGAGACCGCACAGAACGCAGCCTGTCTTCTTGTGCAGACAGGGCACTGAGCAGAAGCAGCGTGGTCCACCAGGCAACAGGCTTGCTTAAGAGGACTGACGTCCGGTGAACTGCCCTTACGCTAAGTACCTAATTCATCCAAGAGCAGATACTAGTCATCTCCTCAGGAAAAGGCAGAGATCCACGGGGGCAGGATTTGGAAATTCATGTCAGGTGATCAGTGTTGAGGAAGCCAGGTAAGGTAAGAGTGATCACATACTGTATTCACATTCATTCATTCAACAAATATTTATTGAACATCAGCTATGTGCTAAGCACCAGGCCTTGGGGGTTATAAGTTCTGACATTCATGGAACTTGAATAAATATTATACCCTGTACATTCTCCAAGACATCTATTTATAGCCACAGATAAGTTGGGGAAAAGCGGAGGGAGAAAACCATTAAATTGTGAGAAGCCATGTCACCTACTACCTGCCAGCGACCTGATGTGCGTTGTCACTTGATCCTCCTCACCACCCCATGAAGCACAAATGTAAAGGTACGCGCATGCCTCTGGTTGAGATACGTGCAGCGTCACTATGCGTGCCACACCTGAAGTGTGATTGCCTGCCCCAGACACACTCAGCAACTGGGCACAGCAGCCAGTAGAACATGGAATAATGAGAGGTCTGCTGGGCAGGAAAGTTCTGCAAGTGGAAGTCAAGTTTCAGGGAGCAAACCTAGCTGGGGTCAAAATCCTGGGATGTACAGAACAGGAATCTCAGATCAGCCAGTGTCCTTCAGGCGGGCACCAACGATCTGGGCACACGCAGTTCCGGAAGGAGTCAGAAACCACGGCCCTGGAGGCCTGGACCCAAGCGAGGTGAACACCAGTCCTACAGAGGGAGCTGTCTGCTCCTGACTTGTTTTTGCCATGTGCTGGGGTGTGTGTGTGTGTGTGTGTGTGTGTGTGTGTGTGTGTGAACATCAACTGGGGCACAGGGAACTGGATTCCGGGTATTCACAGGAGCCAGGAATCTAGCAGTTTCTGGACGAACCCTGTTGCCTTCTGAGGCAGGGTTAGATTATTGTGTTGACCTCTCAAAAATGTGAAATTGCTCGTTCGTTTTACACTGCCATAGCATCTACTGATTGAAATGATCGAAAATGTACTTAAAAATAATACAAACAGGTATTTTCCTTCACAGGCTTCTTATACTGTCCTTGTTTTTCTCTTATATACTGAGACTCACGTATAACCCAGTCCTGCCCCACCTAGGCTTGGTCACATAATAGTAACTCAACAGAATAATATGCTGAGACCCATAGTTGCCATCATCTGTCCATTAACTAACCTCTATTTCTGCTTCTAAGCCCAAACCCCATTACCCACCCAAGTCACTTTAGAAATAGATTATTTTTTCTTCTTTCCCCTCTAAGTATCTGACCAAACCAAGAGCATGTGAGTCTTTGGATGAGATCCAGTCTTCCCAATCTGTATGGTCTTCCCTCTCTCCCTCCCTTCATTCCTCCTTCCTTCCTTCCTCCCTCCCTCCCTCCCTTCCCCCCTTCCTTCCTTCCTTCCTTCCCTCCTTTCCTCCCTTCCTTCTGAGTAGTAAGTAGAGTATATAGAACGTAATTTAATCTGTTTTAGTTGATAACAAAAATCCTTCTGGAAATTCAGATTCACCATTAGGAATTATTTTCATTGGATAGAATGATGAATATTCATGTATGAAGCCTATAGACTAGTCTGAATTGATAAATCCTTGAGAAATGCCCTGGAAGTTGGTGATGAGCAATCCTCAATTTAGAGTTACTTTTTTTGTGATTTCCCATTTTCTCCTAAAAATCAAAGGCAGAAGAATTTCTGATTAACTGAAGTTTCTGGTTATTTGGTCTCTGGTTAAAGCTTTCTTTGCCACTTTCTTCTTGTCTTTTCCTGATACATCTGGGTTAAAATATTAGGAAGACCCTAACAAAGGAAAAGCCCTGCTCTTTATAAACCATCCACATATTTGTCTGCAAGATCATCTTCATGTTCATAATTATCCCTAGTTGAAAACATTTTATCTTGATTAATTAAAGCACTTCTGCTGCTACCAACAGTAGGGAAGAGTCTCCGGAAAGTCACTTGGCCTCTCTAAAACCTCTACTGTCCACAAGTCTAGACAGGTGTGTGTCTGCCACCACTTTAATATTTTATCTAGCATAGCAGAATTGTGGCAATTACATACTTTCAATTGCTTCTGTCACACTTGAACTCTACCCACATAATTAACAACCTCAGCTTTTAAAAAATGCTTTTCTGTTTTAAATTCCATATATTTTCATTGTAGAAAATTATAAAATACAGAGAAACATAAAGAAAAGTACAAAGATCACCCTTAATCACACTACTAAGTGATAAACATTAACATTTTGGTGAAAATCCCTCAAGTATTTATTTTGTTGACACAATTATTTATATTCAACTTAAATCTTACATTTTAATAGGGATTTGTTATTTTTCCACTAAAAAATATATCACAGATATTTGTTCCATGCAGGTAAGTATTCATACACAACGTGACGTTTAATGGCTATGTAGTGTCCAGTTGTGTAGATGTATCATGATTTAGTTAATAAATCTATTGGGAGCCACAATTAGGTTGTTGTCATTCTTTTTTTTCACTGTTGTATGTAATAGAGACATAGACAGCCTTGTACATAGATCTTTGCAAGAAATCCCAATTACTTCCTTATGGCAAATTCCCAGAAATGGAAGAGTTGGCTGACAGGGCTTAAACATTTTCAAGTCTTTTGCTAAAATACTGCCAACCTTGTCTCCAGAAAGAATGTACCAATACTAGTGAGGCTGAACACTGTTTTACATGTTTAATTGGCCATTTGTATGCGAGCCTTAGGGAATGGTTCATTAATGCCATCTACTCAATTTCCTAATGTGATGGCTATCTTTTACTTATTGGTTTGTAGGTGAGCTAATTGTTATGTAGTTTCCACTGTCAGATCATTTCCAAAAATAAATTTTATGGCAATGTTTGTTTTATACACTTCTTTTTTGTCACCTTCTCTAAGAAGGTTATGGAAAGTGAATGCATGTTAAAAACCTGCCAGATTACTTTGCTTCCAAATTTGCAGGTAATATTTCTCCTAAGTCTACGCATATAATTATTCTGTTTTGAAATTTTGCAGTGACTCCTTTTCACCTTCAGGATGAAAATGAAACTCACCAGAAAAAAGCAACATACCTGATCTAGCAGCAGATTTCTTCTGGAGCTGTGCTGTTCAATACACACTAGATCTGATGTTAAACATTCTCGTCACACACAAAAAAGAATAACAGAGTGCAGGAGGAAACTGTTAGAGATGATTGATATGTCTGTGGCATAGACTGTGGTGATGAGTTCACAGCTATACACTTACCTCCAAACTTATCAAGCTGTATACATCAATTATGCACAGCTTTTTGTATGTCAATCATACCTTAATAAAGTGGTTTAAAAACACAGTAGCCACTAGCCACATGTGGCTAGTTAAATTTTAAAAATGAAACAAAATTAAAATTTCTGTTCCTCACCTGCTCGACAGCCACACATAGTGAGTGGCTAACTTTTTGAATAGCGCCGATATAAAACTTTTCCATCACCACAAATGGTTCTGGACACAACTGATCAACAGATTTAGCTTTTTCCAGTTCCTGTATCTGCTCTCTTCTATACCTCCTAGCCTCTACGTAGAATGCCCTTCTCCTTTTCTTTGGCTAATTCCCACATACCCTGCAGATCAACTTTCACCTACTCTGGAGAAGTGTCTCCTAACCACTCATGTCTCCAGCCTGGATTGCATGCCCTTCTGTGGCCCATTGGAGCCCTGGGCATAGAATGCCCACTACAGTCAACTGCAGATGTCGGTCCTTGTCCTCTACCAGCTCACTGAAGGAAGAGTATGTCTTCAACTTCTGATTCCCCAGGACCCAGCTTAGTTTCTGAAAAATGGACAAAGCTTAGTGTATGTTGAATAAATGGTCTGCCCATCATTTGCCCCCATCCTGTACAAATGCACCGGGTTATTCTTAAAAATTCTCAAGAACTAAAACGTATACCAAAAGAAGTATTTAAGGAACAATATATTTATTTTAGGAATACAGTTATTAACTGAAATAAAGTAATGAAATCCATGGGCATGCTTTATGAACCGCCTCATAAAAGATAGTTACAATAGCAATACTATAACCTTTCTCCCGATAGAGATATAGACATATTACCTTTATACTTCAACAAATATACATCATTGGAATAATTACAAACCATTTCCTCTTAATAATTCTCATAAAAAATTAAAGCTTTTCTGTTATCCTTAGTCTTCCCGAATCTCTCTGGGTTCTTCATCTCCTGTTCCTTCTAAAGTGACAGAATCTTGCTTGAGAATGTGCATTTGTGAGCACCAGGTCCAGTGTACTTTTTAATCTTTCAATTAAAAAAATCACAATTCATATATATTTCTTAGAGAAAAAAATAAAATACTGATACATGTAAAAACTAAAGGATAACTCACACATAATCCCATCACCAGATGACAACCTCTGCTTGCATCTGACATATAATTTCCTTCGATTTTTCTCTATGAACAGATATTTTTTTTGTTTCTTGCAAAAGTGAGATCATACTGACCTTAGGTTTTAATTTTTTCAATTAACACATCATAAATAAGTTTATTTATCAAGAAATATGTCTGTAACATTATTTTAAATGTCTATCTAGTATTTAAAATAACACTGTCCGCTTTTGGGAAGCTTAGATTGTTTCCAATCTTTTTTTTTTTTCTTCCTGTTAATAGTGCTGTGACGGCTCTCCTTCTGACTAAATGCTTTCCAGGGATCTATAGATCTGAATGTGTTCTCCTCCAAGGCAGAAACAAGGAATGACCTTCTTTTGGGGCTGTAGAGAGAAGAGGTGATCACAAACCTGCCCAGGCCAACCCAGAAACAAACCAACCAAATTAATGGGTCAGTGGACCACTGTTGGTGGATTCCCTAGAAAACCGTCTGAGGTAAAGCTTACCTGCTAATGCTTCTCTGGGAGGTGCAATGGCAAGGTCGTGAAAATGAGGGAAAAAGAAAAGCAAGGCAGGGAAGGAGGAAAGTGAGTACTTGCTAACGAGTTGGTCACAGCTTCATGATAAAGCACAGCTGGTTTCTTGGTGACATGGGACAGCTCTGGCAGGGCATAACAAACAACTGAGCCTTGGAATGATCCATAGCAGGGAGGATCCTTGGGTCTCCTTTATCTCTTTGGTTCAAGTAAATCCCGCCGGCATGAACTCCCCCTCACTTCCAGGTTGTGTCACCTGGTCAGCTCTGGACAGCAGTCACTATGGGGCGGTGTTTCCTCTAGGTCTGAAAGTGGTTGGAAGAGCAAGGGACTCCCTGGGTGTAGTCAGGGTGAGCATGGGTTACAAAGATGCTTCCACCATGGCAGGCTCACGGGGTCCTGGCAGAACCTGAGCCTCACCCTGAGAGAGGCAGGAAGTGCAAATAAACTAAGAAATGGTACCAGCAGAGGAGGCGGATAACCTCTGGCTTTTCAACCTGTAGCTTTCCCAGTAGGCCTATCAAAGTCCTTGGTTTTGAGAAAAAAAGGGATTCTGCAGAGAGCTAGCCACGTGAAACACCAAGTCCCATTCCCCCCAGGAGGTAGGACAGGAATGCAGCATTGTGAAGAATGGGAAAAGGAAGTTAAATTCTGTGGGCAGGAAAGCTCCACCTTTCCTCTGGGGACGGAAAAAGAGCAAGAGGTCAGACAGGGACACTTGGCTGAGTCCAACCACGTCCTCCTCTGCATCTTCTGGTCTGGACCATCCAGCCCACATGACTCAAGCCAGCATCCGGGCTCAGCCAGGAGCCGGCCTCGGAGAGGGTGGGCAGATACAAACTGTACATCTTGTTGTGCCCTGAGACCCACAGCACCTCCAAATGAGCACCCCCCAAACCACAAGGGGCAGAGGCAGAGGGGGGAGGTTTTGACTCGAGAATGACACTAAGAACTCAGTTTAATTGAGTGGTTTCCTTTATGACTTTCCAGACTCTAAACAAGGCAAGTTTCCCGCAATCAGCTGGTCTATTAAAAAAATGGCAGCAAAGGAAGAAACTAGGGTGTGAAAGAAGAGGAAGAGGCAGGGACAAAGGAGAATGAGTCTGGGTGGTTTCCCTGAGGTCTCCCATGCCAAGGACAAGTTAAAGCAACACATTACTGTTTATGAGTCTCATTATGCAAGGCCAAGTTTGCTCTGGGCATTGTCAGTCTGCCCACACTTGGCTTCTCCTTGCAGCCTTTGGTTTTCTTCAAGACCAACCAGATGGTAGTTTTTTTCTTTTTACAAGGATTTGAAAACAGAGAGGAAGGTCTCAGACAGCCTCTGTAAGATTATCCAGGCTTGGAAAGTAACTGAGGATAGGCTTAAATTCCTTCCTGTTTCCCACTGCCTGAAGGATAAACCAAAGAGCTCTCTGGTGTTGGCGGCATATCCAAGGGACCCTCAAGCTGATCTATCCATCCTTATTTCCCATGCATTTCAATGGCTCTTGATCCTTCCCTGCCCCTAAGACCTCCGATGACAACATGGGCCTCTCAGGCCTCTGTGCCCACTCAAAAATCTCTTTCCCCACAGTGCTCTCGATTCTTCCTGGGCGTCACCTGCATCAGGACTCGGCTCAGGTTCACCTCCTGAAACCCTTCCTGTCATCAGGTGAATCTGACTGCATCCTCCCTGTGCCCATGTGTAGTGTGAATGGACATCTAGGTGAGCTCTTGGAACACACTGTAGCTATTGGAGACACGGCTGTCATTTCCTACTACATTATGAACTATTTCAACACAGGAATCATATTCATTTTTGAACTTTCAGCATCTAGAACAGTGTCTGGCACCTGGAATGTGCTCAGAAAATGCTGGTTGGTGGAGAAAGCGCCTGTGTTTCCAGAGAAGTACGGTTGGTCCTGTGGATACAGAGGGCTGACTGTTCTACACTATTTTATATGAGGGACTTGAGCATCCATGGATTTTGGTATCTGCTCAGGAGTCCTGGAGCTGTGAAAGGAAAATCAGAATGGCACCAGTGTTGCTAAGAGAGCTCTCTAAATGGAGCTGGAAGGCCACTGAGGAAGTGTGTCTTGTACACATCTCGCCCGCATAGAATCTGAACTTTTGACCACTTATTGTCTTAAATGCAGGCACCCGGAACAACTGCCAGAAACTCACGATGCTTACCCGACCCTTACCTTAAAACAACTGGTGACAACCTATCCCTTAAGGACAAATATTTCTTTTCTTTTGTCAGAGTACAGCCTCATGGCTTTTGCCTTTATAAGCCCCTGACTCTTTCTTTTCCCTGGAACACTCTTTTGGCTTTACCTGAATCTGTCTCCCAAAATGCAATTTTTCAGACCCAAATAAACATTTTTCCTATTTGTAGCCTCCTGGGCTTTTTTGGTCCACAGAACCAGTCCCCTACAGATATCTAGGGACGACTTAACTGCATTTACACGTCTGCTACACCACTCATCATGCTGCCCAATGGTAACTGCTTACCTGTGGCTCTCCTGGGATGCTTCAGCTCCTTGAGGGCAAAAGACAATGCCTTTGAGACGATGCCTGGCACATTCTAGGTGCTAAATAAGTGTTGACTTTAGGAAACTGTGCAGCATTGTAGGCTACTTTTTACATTATCCAGAGCTCAGTACATAGTCATAATAACACAAGCAAATTTCTTGAGTGCAGGCATTGAGCTAAGCACGTCTTACACATTACACAACTAATCATCACAACAGCCTTAAAGATGGGTACCCCTCCCCCGCCACCCTCCATTGTATGATGAGGAGACTATGAGTCAAGGAACTAAGGGATTTGCTCTAATATGCACATCCGGACAGTGGCAGAGATGAGATGTAAACTCTGGTTTGAATTCAGATGCTATGAGGCAGCCAGCATTTGGGCTCTAGCCCTTCCTCCCCATATCTCCAGTTACCTTTCAGCATCTGAACTTCCAAGAAAAGGGAACAAGCCTTCCTTCCCGAATTCTACCCACTTCTCACAGCCCCCACTAACTGCTCTCCATATAGCTAACCAGCCACTTGGTTGATTGCATTGTTACTACATTGTCATTCCATTTTACTTTCTGGATATCAAACTTTAGGTTGTATCATAGAGACCTTGAAAATAGCTATGACTTGTGGCTGAGGGTGCAAGAATGGAATACTATGCAGCCATAAAAAGGAACGAAATCATGCCATTTGCAGCAACATGGATGGACCTAGAGATTATCGTACTAAGTGAAGTAGGTCAGCCAGAGAAAGACAAATACCATATGATTCACTTATATGTGGAATCTAAAATATGACGCAAATGAACATATTTATGAAACAGAAACAGACTCGCAGACATAGAGAACAGACTTGTGGTTGCCAAGGGGGAGGGCGAGTTGGGGAGGGATGAATTGGGAGTTTGGGATGAGCAGATGCAAATTACTATACACAGAATGGATAAACAACAATGTATAGTTCCCTGTACAGCACAGGGAACTATATTCAATATCCTGTGATAAACCATCCTGTGATGAAGGAACATGAAAAAGAATGTATATATATTTGTATAACTGAGTCACTTTGCTGTACAGCAGAAATTAACAAAACATTATAAATCAGCTATACTTCAATAAAATAAAGAAAAAGAAGAAATTTACAACTTAGTAAGGACAGACTTGGTACCAGCATTAGGATATATAACATCTTAGTACTTCCTGAGAAGGGCCAAAATATGGATATCTTTAACATAAACAGAGGCCAGAGAGTTTACATTAACTTTCCCAAAGTCATACATCAGGTAAATGGTGAGTGAGGACTTGAATTCACGTTGGATTCCAGGGCCTGTATTGGAAATGCAGGTCAGGCCTAGATTGTGGTAGATCTTGAAAGGAAGTCTAAGACTGTATTAAGAAGACAGCGAGAAGGTTTTTGAACAGAGGAGCAATAAGATCAGAGCTACACTTTGGAAAACTAGTCTAGTAATGGAGAAGAGAAAGTGAGGGTGGAGGCACCAGAGGTCTGTGGGGAGACCGTTTAGGAGGCTGTTGCCACGACTAGTTATGCTTAGATGAGCTTTGCTCTCAGACACATTAAGGTGTGTCTTGAGATGACAGGACAAGTGGAAATGCCCAGAAGCTAGCTGGAGGTGAGAGGCAGAAGAGAAGTGGTAATCAGAGGCAGAGATCTGGGAGTGGCTACAGAAAGGCTGCAGACAAAGCCCTGAAAGTGAATGAGGTCACCAGTGTCTGGGCTAAGAAGGAAGGGGGCCAGAGGAGTGAGGATTAAGCTTGGAGATTTGGCATTTTCAGAGCGAAGGAGAAAGGCAGGACATTTTGAAGACAGGAGGAATAGTCAAAGAGGTGCAGCTCAGAGCAACGACTTGTAACAAACCGGCTGATAAGACAACTTAACAACAGACATGAGAACTCCTCTTATGGGATGGAAGTGTGTTGAGAAAAACTGTGATAAGCTGCCAGGGTGACAGGGGTGAGAGCGAGGATGTAGATAGCGGGAGAACGTTAAACTACCCGGTGCTGGAAGTGAGGAACTTGAGATTAGGGCTGTGGTGGAGCAGAGAAAAGACCAGAGGGCTGGGGAGAGGGAAGGATGGGTGTGGGGAGGGGGGAGGGGGAGGGGTGATAAGGAAGGTAGAGGGGATGGCCAAGTCTCTTCGTAGACCGGCTGAAGGGCTGTTACAAAATTAGGGCCCTAAAGTGGCTTTCATGAATGCTCCCAACCTTCGTTAAAATCTGAAATGCACCGAAGCCTGGTGTGTGCACTGGGGGAAATAAAGGAACGTGCAGATGGTCTTTCAGGTGTAGAACAGGGATCAAACAGGGGGAACAGTGAGTATGAGTGGAAGACATTCTATAGAAACAGAGGTTCTGAGCCAGTGGCCTGAATCCATAACCATACCAGAAATTTGTGAACTTTGGGGAGGACACTGGACTTCCAAAGGGCATGGAATGGGGGAATAGCCAATTTCATCTAAATCTTGAGACATTCAGACTCCAGCTGACACCTGTGGTACAACCTTATGGTGGAAGACATGCCCTTCAATAGTTATTCCTTCTGAATGAACTAAATATGCTGGCGGATTTTAGAGAGTGAACATGAGCGAGGAGAGCCCTCAGTGAACTGGTTTGGAGATTTAGTAGGATGCAGGGAGAACACAGATCTTAAGGCAGCATTACATAGACAGCTCACATCAGCTGTAGCAGGGCAGGCTGCCCAGCTGTGAGTCATTAGTTTAAATTGTCTGCTGGAGAACATCTCTGGGACTTTTCTGGTCCATTTGCTCATGAGTGATTGTTTCCTAGAAAACTTTTCCAGCCCCCAAATGTTCTTCCTGAGCTAGAAGGATAGGACCTAACAGATAAGGCTGCTGCAAGCAAGGGGTCAGAGGCTTCAGAGATCTGTTCTTGCTGCCTGTCCCGCAGTCACTGTGAGGGTTTGTCAGGAAGGGAGCTAGGGAAGGAGACAGCTTCTGTGCCTGGAAAAGAATGGAAGCTGAGGAACTTGGCTAAGGGACCACGGCAGGGCTCTGCACTTTCCCCCACAGACACTGGTAAGACTTTTCCTCTTATTAATCTGTGTAAGTAACAGACCCAGGGAGTATGCATGTTTGTGTACACATGCATCCCTGAGCAACTGAGGAAATTTTGGCTGGGGGAAACATATGATAATCAAATAAAATTTCTGAAAGCACCTTACTTATACCCTGTCAAAAAGTTGACGATTTTTAAGATGTGATTCAATAAAATGATATGATGGCTTTCTTCCAGTTATTTCAAAAGAGTTATTCTACCAGGCTCTTCCAGCTTGCCCAAAGAAATTAGAAACAACAGGAGTGAAGAAAATACTAGCTTTCTCAATTCTCTGGTTTTTTACAGTAATCACCAGATATGCTGAAAGATCGTATGAAGTTTCTGAGTGTACTTGGCCTTTATGGATTTTGTGTTTCTTAGCTAAAATTGCTCGTGAACATCAGTTATGGAGAGGTGCTGCCCAATGGTTGAAGAGGATGGTGTATATAGTGTGACAGGTTATATTTTTCACAGGTGCCTCAACACTATCTCCGGCTCCACATATGCTTCTTAAATGTGACATGGACACTCCTCCCATTGAAAGGTGGGGGTCCGTGTCCCCTCTCCTCTGCCCTTGAACTGGACAAGATTTACAGCTATTTCAACCAATGGCAGAAGTGATATCATAAAGTGTGAGGCAGTGTACTTTCTGGCTGTTGGAATAGTCGCCTCGGAACCCTAAGCTATCATCTAAGATCTCTGACTACCCTGAAGCTGACATCCTGTGAGGAAGCCCAGGCCGTATGGAGAGGCCCATCTGAGGTTCCAGCCAACAGCGAGACTCAAATGCCAGACATGGGAGTGAAAATGTCTCCAGAAGATTCTAGCTTCCAGTCACCGAGTCTTCCCAACTGAGGTCCCAGACATCATGGAGCAGAGATAAGCTGCCTTTGCTGTGCCCTTTCCGAATTCCCTGTCCACAGAATCTGGGAGTGTAAAAAATAATTGTTTCACCCTATTAAGTTTTGGGGTGGTTTGTTACAAGGCAATAGTAACTGGTACAGATATGAAACCAGGAGCCCTATATGGTTCCTGAGTCCTCCTGAGATAGAGATCTGGGAGTGGCTACTTTGTGGAAGAGTTAGAGCTTCTTGGAATACTATTTGAAAACCTCTGGACTAACCAAGGGCTCCAAATTCTGTGTTTCTAAGAAACCTGGAATTTAATAGCTTTATCAAGAAAGAGAATTGTCTCATTCAGTGTTATGAACTGAATTGTGTCCCCCCAAAAGATGAAGTCCTAACCCCTGGTACCTGTGAATGTGAACTTACTTGGAAATAAGGTCTTTGCAGATTATCGACTTAAGATGGCAGCATCAGGGTGAGCTCTGATCCAATATTCTGTGTCCTCATAAAAAGGAGAAGTTTGGACACAGAGACAACACACACACAGATAATGCCATATGAAGATGAAGGTAGAGATTGGGTGATGCATCTATCAGCAAGGATTACCAAAGATTGCCAACAAACCATAGACTTATGGAACAGATTCTCCCTCGCAGCCCTCAGAAGTAACCAACTCTGCTTTCACTTTGATCTAGAACTGTGAGACAATAATTTTGTTTGTTTAAGCCACTCAGTATGTGGTAGTTTGTCATGGCAGCTCTGGGAAAATAATACATTCGAGAAACAGTTTGAACAGGAATGATAGTCCTTTATAGCTCCAGGGTCCTCAGATAATGCAAGTTAGGCTTCTTGATTCATTCAGCAATATCTTTTCAAGGTCCATCTCATAGAAGTCACAATGGGAAGCACTTTAGAAAAGTACAAAGACAAATTAAGACTTGGTTTCCACAGTCATTGGAACACCAACTCTGGAAGGAGAGATATGATAAGTCCTAAATTAACCATAGTACAAGTGATAAGTGCCCTAGATAATGAGGCATGTAGAAAGTGTTAAGAGAAATTCTAAATAAGCCTTAAAATTCTTTTAAAAAGTCTCAGTGATCTTAGTATAAGTAGAGCCAAAATTAGATTTGGATGGACAGAGTTGAAGGTAGAAGGGGCATTTCTATGAATGTCTAACACTCAGTGGCTAATTGATTAAAGTACATAGGTAAAGTATAACTCCGTTATTGTCAGGTCTATTTAAAGCATTTATAGAGTCCTAGGTACATTTTTGTATAATGATTGTTTCCTCCCTGTACACATAAGAAAAAAATGTGTATGAGTCTAAACATTTTAAAACAACCTAGAATGCAACTTCTGTCTTACAAGCATTTACTACAAGGTTTTAGAGCCAACTTTCAGGCATTTTTGATGCAAGTTCTTTTTTTTGTTTTTTGTTTTTTAGTTTTTATTGGAGTGTAGTTGATTTACAATGTTGTGTTAGTTTCAAGTGTACAGCAAAGTGACTCAGTTATACATATACATATATCCACTCTTTTTTTTAGATTCTTTTCCCATATAGGTCATTACAGAGTACTGAGTTGAGTTCCCTGTGCTGTACAGTAGGTTCTTATTAGCTATCTATTTTATATATAACAGTGTGTATATGTCAATCCCAATCTCCCAATTTATCCCTTCCTCCATCTATCCCCTGATGCAAGTTCTTGATCAGATTTATAATTAAAGCTCTCAATAGTCACTAGTAGTTTCTTTTTAAAAAATTATTTTTATTTGTTTTATTATATAAGTTTCTGAGTTAGAAAAAGTTATTTGAAAATAATGGTCTAGTTAGTTTTCCATACTTGAGATTTGATTGTTTTCACATCGTTGGTAGAACTGAAGGGCAACAAATCAGCCTGAAGTTTAGAAAGTGCACTGAGCATCCTTTATCAGGAGGTTCCCCGTTGACTCACACCTCTACTCCCCATACTACCCCACAACAAACAAAAGCCTTATGTAATATACATCAGGTATTTAATCCCTCTGACATTTTTCATATTTCCCATTTGAAACCAATTCAGTTTCTTTAAGAGGTTATCTGGACTTAAAATATTTATGTAGCTAAATGTTTTGACTGAGTAGTTTTGACTGAAGCTGAATCTCTAGTTTTCAATTTCACAAGCAGAAACTCATTTTAAACATTTCCTCACTTCTTGTAATAACCTAGAATGGAAAATAATCTTAAAATTACATATATATATGTATATATATATATATACATATATATATATATGAAGTACTTTCCTGTACACATGAAGCTAACACTACAACGTAAATCAACTATACTTCAATTAAGAAAAAAGCAAAGGGGAAAAATACTAAAGTTAGGGCAGTCAACATCCTGTCTTTGTTTCTGGATGCATAAAACACCTAAACCTGTTAGCCTGCTGATACTGTTAAGGCTTAGAATATGACTCCCAAGAAAATATGCAAGTTGCATCACCAGAGGCTAGAACCTGGGGATAATTAAGAAGAAACCTTGAATAAATAATAAGCCCTGAATAAAGTCTTCCTTACCATTCTAACAAGTATCAGATTAATTTTTTCTTTAACACCACTTAGAGGTCATTAATGTACACGGCCTCAGGTTTTTGTTGAGATTGGCTACATCATAAAGTATTTTTCATAAAGCAATTTAACTCATTAAGAAATATAATTTATACATACAACTCAATGGGCATAAATGGAACACATCAACTATTTCATGAACTTGTGGACATTTATTTCTCAAACTTACAATGATTGTAGCTTCACATTTTGCATTGATTTTATTTATACTTGGACTGAATCAGCCTGAGATGTTGAAAGCTGTTCAAATGTTACTTAGAGTTTTTTTTTTTTTTTTTGCGGTATGCGGGCCTCTCACTGTTGTGGCCTCTCCCGTTGCGGAGCACAGGCCCCGGACGCGCAGGCTCAGCAGCCATGGCTCACGGGCCCAGCCACTCCGCGGCATGTGGGATCTTCCCGGACCGGGACACGAACACATGTCCCCTGCATCAGCAGGCGGACTCTCAACCACTGTGCCCCTAGAGTATGATTTTAACAAAATTATTCCACATAATCTATGTGAAATTAAAACGGAATCCCAAGAACCTTGTAATTCAGATTGAAGAAATGCAATTTTTTCCTATACCAAAATCTCTGCTGAATAGTTGATTTTTTTTTTCTTAGAAGAACTATGGAGGAGATATAAAATGCAAAACTTGCATGTTGCCTCTTTGTGTCACTTTCCCCAAGATCTGTATTACATGAAACTAATAAGAATGGAACTAAATACTTTTTTAATGGTGCTGTCTAAATGTAACCTGAGTTGAAATAAAATTAATTCCACAACAAGGACCTACTGTATAGCACAGGGAATTATATTCAATATCTTGTAATAACCTATAACATAAAAGAATCTGAAAAAGAATATATCTGTATATATTTATATCTGTATATCTGAATCACTTTGCTATATACCTGAAACTATCACAACATTGTATATTAACTATTCTTCAATTAAAAAAATTAATTCCTTAAGTGTTTAAAAAAATAAAGTCCATCTTCTAATTGTTCCCAAACTTTACAAAAGAAGAATCCCTGAATCAAAATAATCAGAATGGTCATTTCCGTTCGGATGTTTGGTAATAAAATCTTTGCCTAATGTTGTGTTTTTTATGCAAAATCTCCAAACTCTGAAAATACTTCATCACTTATGGTATGCCTGATCACATAAATGTTTACTTGTACCTTGCTTTGTTCAAAAACGTTTAAAACGTTTTTGACGTTTTAACGTTTTTAACGTTTTAACGTTTAAACGTTAAAAACGTTTAAATATGAAATCTAAAGTATAGCCTGTATTCAAAGATTTACACACAAAAATAATGTAGCTTATTTTAGTGAAAAAGCTTTTCACTTTTTCCTACTTGGATATTTAGGATGACATTCAAATGTACATTCAGAAATACGCAGGCCTTATGCTATGGCTATTTAAGTATCCCACTGAGTCTAAAATTGGCTTTAGTGACTACTCTCCTCATATACCTCTCCATCCAAATCAAAGTGCTTATCTTATATCTTGCTAGGCAACAATAATGAATAACTGAATCAATCTAGTTAATTTCGGTGTTTATCTCAGTATTCTGTACAAATGAAAGGACTGGAAGATGGGGCAGTGGAAGGTGGCAGTGGACAAGAGACTTTTTCTTATGTGCATATTACACTGAAATCACCAGATGTCTCTAATCTGCTGCCCATCTCAGTTCTTGTCTCCATAGTTTCTCCAGAGCTCTCACATACTCCTTCCTAAGTTTCTGATACACACATTCGCAAGGCCTCTCTCACCACACTCACAATCTTTCCTCATCTCAACAGTTCTTCTCCAAAGGATTATCAGTAAAATAACTGAGTCATAAATAACTATAGAAAAATATGTAAAGTGACAATTTAGCTTCGAAATTTACCCGTCACAATTTTCTTATGCATAAGTGGTACATAAAGTTTTCTTATAAAGGGCTTCCCTAAGCCTGGGGTGTATGTGTTTAACTAGGGGAGGCCTTCTGGTTGTACAGAACCATTCTGATTTCTTTAATGACAATCATTACCATAAAAGTATTTACTGAAAGCTGGGCTGGACAGCCATTGTACAATCTGATCTGGCAAACGCACAGAAACTGCACTCCAGATTACACAGTAAGGCACTAATTACCCAAATGAAACTCCAGGGGCACCTTGGGGAGATGCAGTACAGAGAATTAAGGAAGGAAATAATTGGTCACAATTGCAGAAACTAGCTAAATACAAAGTGAAAGAATGCATGCAGCCTATTTCCTGCAGAGTACAGGAAGCCTTAATAACAGAATATGCAAAAATACAAGAGAAATCCAAAAGAGAAACATGATTTCTACAAATGAATAAGAAAGGGACCAATCTCAATTTTAAATTACAAAAATGACTTTATTTTCTGTTCCTATGTACTACATAGCCGAATAACCTTAAGACATTGTATCATGAGTTTACACTATGACAAATCAACTTTCAAGCATTTTCTTGACAGTCTTAGAGGTTTTGCCAGCATTTGACACAATCTGAACACATAAAGCGAGAGAAAACAAGCAGCAGAAGGAAAACTAAGTGACCACGTAAGGCACTGAGTTTCAACCCTAGTAAAAATATTCATTAAATAGGCAGAATCGTATGGGAGAGGGAATGGTATTCAGCAGAAAGCAAATTTATTCCACATCTGAAACCACGCATAGGGACTGTTATTTAACATGGCCAAGAAATTAAGTTGTTCGAAGTTATATACCCCTTTTTAAGGTCTTCTAAATAAAAAAAATTCCTTGGGGTGGGAGGAGACCCTCTTCCCTCACCCCAAAAGGAATTCAAGGATGTTACCTTTATCAGTGAAAGGCTCTGGGAAGATGGAGTAAGAGTGGACAGCTAGTTTGGAAGGATGGTATGTAATTGTATTAGAAGCATGTCACTGAGGCCTAAATCTGAAAAATCAATGGCACGTCTGGTCGAGACTGTCCAGGCTTTCTGGACAACGTATCTGAATAGACAAGAAAAAAAGTGAGAAAATCTTACCGACCCTTGAGGCATTCCCCTCACTAATAACTGTGCTGTTTTGCTATGTACCCTGAGTTCTTGAGATCCTACCAAAAATGTGAATCGCTTGAATGGCATTATCACATTCAGGATTTATAGGAGAATGTAAATTGAATCTTAATTTAGTCTCTAAACACAAATGGAAATTGTTTTGAGGTTTATCTTATCTATTCACTACTACATATTGCTGACAGTTTTCATAAAGATGGATCATGAGTGTTCACTGTTTTAGTGACTATATCATTACTACTGATCAGGTGTTTGGTATGAAATTAGATTAGAGAGTAAAGTACTCCTTAAAAATTGGACTTTTCTTAGAATTAGGAACATAAACAACAGCAAAACCCTTGGGGGAAATGATAACAAGAGATGTAAAGATTTTTTCTTCTCTTTCTTATAACAGAAATCATAAGATAGCATATTGCAGAAATGTAGACTTTCCTCATCCCAAGTAACCCAAGGAAGATTCCAGGTTGCTTAAGCCCCTCTCTATAAAGATGGCTTCAGAGGCAGATAAAGAGGCACCTCTAAATGACCAAAGTATTCACAGCAGGCTTATGTCCCAAGCCTTTCTGAAAAAGCAGTGCCTGCACACAGGATGCCATGGAAATTGTTAGAACTCATTACAATAGCTACATTGGAAACCTAAGGCAGAGAAAGGTGGGTGAACGAACAATCAGAAAATTTACCAGTGTAAATAACAGGTTTCACCGTATCAAGAACATTTATATTAAAAGTGTTGTATTAAAAACAAAACAAAGTGAAAACCCAACATATAACTAGTTTTCTGAGATGTGGTCTTCTTAGGTGAGTTCCACTGGGATATACTTAGATGCTTTGTTTCAACCAGACCACCTCCAGACAACTGTCTGTTCTACACTTAACCATTAAAACTGACCAAAAAGCATACTCACTATGGGTGTCCAATAGCCATAGGATTTAAGGGTACATATGATGCTTTTATATTTACATAAGCTGTTTCTCATGAGTCTTATAGAAGTTGGAGAAATAGAGCTAGTTGTTCCTTTTTAGCAAGAGCACTTGTAAAAATACGAAAAGGATTGGGTTAATACCCCTTTTAACACTGAGTTGATTCATTAAAGAACTTTAGAAAAGTCAGCAGTTCATTTACCTGAGTTTCCCAGTTAAAGGCTAAAGAGTAATTTAATGCTTTTCACTTAAGAATGTGAACAAAAATATACAATATTAAAAAGGGTCAGGGTCAGAAAATTTAGACTCAAGATGAAGTCTGAACATTTTGAATTTTTATAAAATCTAACAGAAACATCTATGAATTTTCCTTCCTAGTTAAACCAGAAAGTCATAGAACTATACTGATTTACTGGATGTTATTTAGAACTTAGGTTAGGGGTCAGCCTGTGAAATAATTAAGAAAGTGAATCAAATTCTTTTGGCATTTTGAGCAAATTGTCACAAAGACTAATTATTAGTTACTTCATTTATGAACACATATGAGATTATGAGTTAACACCAGCTAAAGATTTCAGCATAAATATGATTTTTAACCTGAATAGGTCCCTTTTAAGGGTGATACAGAAAACAACTATAAATTTTATCCAGAAAAATAGTGCACCTAGTGTTTTACCAGTAGTTATCAAAGCTCACCTTGCAACAGGGTCATGCTCAGCCATGGACAACCTTCCAGGTTTGTTTGTTTGTTTAAAACAGGTAGCGCTATGTTTCTAAATATAACACATTGTTCATAATCAGGATCCTAACAACATTCTAGAATTGAATATTTTATCCTACAAGAAATATAACCATGTTACTATTTTAAACATTTTGTTTCAATTCCAGGGCAAAATAAACCAGCTATACAAAATCACCATTGTAACACTTAAACACAGAGCAGAGACAGCAAAGCATTTTGGTCTACATGATTCAATTATTAAATAAATGAAAAGCATCTCTTCCCCAAATCCTTTACCCCACGAAGTATCATAACATTTAAAACACAGTTGAGGTACATATATCTGCTGAGTAGTTCCCATAGCTGTGTTCCAAGTATGACTCAAAGTAGCATTAAACAAAGTCACCAGGATCAAGGGGTAGATTTTAAAAGCAGCATCTTGAAACCCCAAACCATCTTTCTATTTTTCTTCGTTAAGTCACAAAACTTCCTTAGGTCAGACTAGGGTTCCGAAAACAGTGTGAATTTGGAGCATAAAACAAAATTCCCTTGATTAGGTAGCACTGGTCCTGGATTGAGGGCACAAACAGTGCTTTCATTTTCCTGTTCTATACAGCTTAATAGTCAGTGAAAACTTGTGCCCAAGACCCATACTATGTTGGATGTTTAAGTACAGAGATAAATAAAACTTGGCTAACCACCAGGCAAAAATTATTTCTATCTACTTAGCAATTTATTCACACTTAAAAAAGAAAAAAAAAAAGGAACAGAACCATTTTAGATGAGATACTTTTTTTTAAGCCAAAGAGAGCAGACTTTCTGTGCTTGCATCACTAACATTTGCAGCAAGGACAGGCTTGAGGGAGATAGATTTATATACGTACACATATGTGGATTATTTCGTGTAACAGGCAGAATTTGAACAGAGATCCCCACTTCCACACTACCCAGAGGAACCAGTGTGCCTGCCTGGAGTGCATCAGCTCTTTAGCAGAGTGCTTTAGTAGCACATTTGTTTTTCTTCCATCGGATGTATTCACGTATCAAGATATCAAAGATGATTAAGTTACTAAAAAACAGGCTTCTGATTTTTAAATTTAATTACCTATTTTAATTAAAATAAATTAGAATTTCTAAGGTTGTTCACCAGTACTACATACAATATTGATATTAAATGGGAGGAACCTCTGTATTTCCTTTTCAATGATATTTTTTAAATGTTGGTAAAAATGCAAATCAGTTAAATTATAAACGACCAATTCAAGCAAGCTGACCACAGGAGATTACTGTCTTTACTCACTTACAGAATCCTTGCCTAAGGATAAATAACTGTCAGGTATGTGAAACAATAGAATTTAGGGCTCTGTTGGAGGCAAGGGGAAATTTCGAAAACAATAGTCTATGACAATGCCCTTATGTGAGTTTACACCCCAGAGAAGTGTTTTCTATAGAATGAAATACTTGGCCAATGGAGAAGGCAGCTGGAATTAAAATAACTAGCACAGATTCCTTGGTACACATACAATGAAAACAAAAGTAAGGACCCTGTACAGGTGTAAACAAGCTAAAAATGACCTTGGCAAAATATCTTCATGGATTTAAAAAACACCAAAAGCATGCAACTTAAAGTTCCCTTCCCTTCACAAGAATGAACTGAAAAACCAAAACAAACAAAGCAACCAAAACAAAAAAACAGACGGAACCATCTGTTTCTGTCAGTAGAAAACAGTAATAGATACATTAGGTTCCAGGACAAATAAAACTTTAAAATATTAATATTGAAAAAATACAATTAACTTTTTATTAAAAATACATACTCCTTACTCAGTCTTTGTGTACATTTTGTTTTGTGTGAAAAAGAAAAAAATAATAAAATAGGAAAGGCATTAAGACTACCTAATTATTTATACTGTATTTGGTAGAAGCATGTTTCAGTCAAACTTTAAACAAAAATAAGTTATTCTGTTTTCATTTGCTCCCGGACATCAGAAGGCAGGGTTTCAAACAGAGCATCTTCTACAACTAAACCAGCTCGCTTCAGAGCCCGACAGTCGCCCAGTTCGGGAGGGAGAATTTCAAAGTGATTGCCTTTGACATCTAAATAGGAGAGAAATAGTAAATTTCCAATTTTTGGTGAAAGTACTGATAGGCTGTTTTTCCCAATCTTCAGAGTTTTGAGTTTCTTACAGAAATAGAGTTCATCTGGAAGGCTCTCCACTTTGTTACAAGTGATGGAAAAATACTGTAAACTTTGTAGAACTCCGATCTCAGGCGGGATAAATCTAATGTCATTGTAGGACAAGTCCAGGTATCGGATCTTGTTGCATAGGAAGAGATGGGAAGGCAGCACCTCTATTTTATTGTGACTAAAGAAGAGGCGCTCCAGGCTGGTGAGTTTCTTTATATGCTCTGGGATGTAGGTGATGCTGTTATACCACAGTTTTAGCACTGTCAACTTTCTCAAGTGCTGGAAGCTAACGATCTCTTCTATAGACTTCAGATTATTTTCCTTGAGGTCCAATTCCTGGAGGCTAAGCAGGCTGAACACGGCGTGAGGAATGCGCTCCAGGTCACAGTGGACCAGCTCCAGCTCTGTCAGATTGGTCATCTTCTTCAGATTGTTAAGCATCACCAGCTTGGTGCCATCGTTGTGTATGCACATCTTCTGGAGATGGCTGGAAACATCAACCACTGCCTGTGGGATTTTGGAAACATTGCTTTTGATAGAGAGAATTTTAAGGCTTTTGAGATCCCGCAGAGACTCAAGGGTGATATTTTTGTAAATATCGTGACTTAGAGAGCCAACCAGGTAGAGCTCCTCCAGGTTCCGGAGGCCATACATCCAGGGGGGCAGCTCCCTCATATCATCAAACTTGACGCTCAAGACCTTGAGGTTCTCCTTCAGGAAGGAGAGCGCCGCGCTGTGGATTTTGACCGAGCACTGGTGCAGAGAGAGCTCCTGGAGATTGTCTAGCTGTGCAATGGTGGCTGGTATCATGACATTCTTAATGATTTCAAGTTTTAGAGACTGCAACTCCGTGATTTCAAAAACAGTGTCTGGAAGGCCAGAGAGCATGATGAGAGGCAATTCCAGGCGGTTATGGGCATTCGTCTGCAGCTTCTGCCTCAGTTTATCCGGAGTCCACTCGTTGTTTAAGTTCAGCTGCTTTAATTTGTTTTCACTCACTTCAGATAGGAACACTGCAAATCTCTTGGAATACAGAGGGTCGTACTGATCTATCATATGAAGCATAAAAGCAAAGTCATTTTTCACGTCTGGAATATCATCAATTCCAGTTTCCTGCCGGACGTACTCAAAAGAGTACTCCCTCAGAGAACGGTAGAACAGCCAGTATAAGGTATAAAGGCACGTCAATCCGTAGATACTTACAAAGCACAAGTAGCAAAAGGAGAGTTTCGAGAACAAGTGTGCCATGGTGTGATTGCAGGAAAAGTTCTTATATCCAGTCATGTCCTGAATGTCAACATTGCAGTCCACTGTAAATTGGACTTTGGAAACCAGGGCGCTATTATATGCAATGATGATTAGGAATTTTATAACCTTAAGTACAGTCTGACGAACATACATAGCGTATAATATATCACCTTCTTCTACGTGCAGCCTGAACTTCTTCACCTTCTCAAATAAAGCCTTCGCTTGCTCACCCTCCTTCTTATCTAGAGCCCCTGCAGTGGATTTGTCAACCACAAACTTCTCAGGAATTGACTTTAAAGACTGAGAGTTGACCAGGCCGCCTTCCGGACCAGACGGGGTGGCGTTGGACCTGCTCACGTTCTTCCTGTTGTCCTTTTCTTCTGAGTCCTCCCCAGACACTTCAGATAAAGCCCGTGTGGTCCAGGGAGAGTCAAAACACTTCCCCAGGATTGAGATGAAATGTTCTATTTTGGAGCTGGAACCAGGGAATTTGAACCAAAAGTTGCTACAGAGCATGAAGACCAGGGTATGGATGAGGACAAGGTAAGGGAAATACTTGGCGTACCAGTGGAGGGCTCGCTCATAGCACATCTGGTTAATGAAGCTGTACTGCTGAAGGTCCAAATCTGTCTTCAGTCCTTTCATTTCCACAGTGACTGGGTTAGTGGGAGACGGTTTCGGTGGAGGCAGGGGGGTGGTACTGGCCACTGCTTGAGAGACATTCGAAACGGAAGACTGGTTCTGAGAAGCCTGCACTCTCTTTGGAAGGCAGATTATCTTGTCTTGCATGACCTGAAACAAAGAAATAATCTTTTCAAATTCTATTACTCAAAGAGCTTTCATAATGTCATTAGGGCGAAGAAAGCAGCAATACCAGCCAATAAATGTCCACTTCCTTTGCCTGGAGAATACAATGTTCAATTCCAGCACCGAGATTTTTATCCTTAGCCCACATGTTGGAAAAATGAATTGCATCAATATACCTTTGCTCACCATGTCTAACTCAGGACACAGAACACAGCGGTGTTTTTAGGACACAGAACGATTCACAACAAAATAAATAGTTAAAGAACATTCATGTATTTAAAAACATTTGCATTTCTTCTCGCACTGAAGCCTAGGAGAATCAGTCATTGGTCTGGGAAACACATCCTCTTATGAGACTCAGTCTTGAATTGGATGGCTCCCAAGATTGATATTAGTTTCTGTATGAGAAGCATTAAAAGGAGGAAATACGGGAGAAATTCCCATCTTTATTGTTTCCCCTTTTCTTTCTATCCATACCTTAGACATGCATAGATGAACGTGAATGGCTTTAATAAAATGGGAATTTACTAAGCTTTTGTAAAAACTATTTCTTCAGAGAGAGATGACAAAATACAGAAATGTTCGATAGTAAAATAGTTATGTCTAAACTTGCTGCTTTTCACACAAAATATTACATCAACTTCTATCCCTCTACCAATGCTTCAGCTTGTTGAAAAGAATATTAAGCCCTAAGAATGTCCAGCAGTCTCATTAGATTGCAGTTTGGGTAAGAGAGAACACATTCTTTCTGAAGATGAGGTAGGATGAGGCAAAATACTCCTTGAATCAACCTGGAGGAATCATCCCCAGGAAGAAGTACACGTAAGTGGAATCATCTGGACAATAAGCAAACAGTTCAGAGAAAGAATAATAACCAAGAAGTTGATGGTAATAACATGGAATTAATAATGCAGGGGAAGTCTATTTGTACCTTATTAGGTCAAATGGCTGAAACTCCATAGTGTATAATGATTTTGCAACAGCAAAGCTCTTTATGTTGATTCTAGAAGTAGAAACTGACTCTATTACAAAGTAGACTGCTATGGCATGAGAATATGACCATAACCTGGTGACATGGGAGATATAGCCCCATAGAGAGAAGTATTTACAAGGTTTGACAATGCAGTGGAGCACCCAACACTTAGCTGAGTGTCTGATACATAGGAGACCATCAGTATTTGCTGAGAAAGTGAATGAATCTAGAACTGACACTAGTCCTTCCAATTCAGAGTTGCATAGGTCTGGGTGTAGACCACACGTCTCCTAGGGGTGAAGATAAGGATGGTGATTATAGTGATGACAGCAACAAACTTTCTGTTGTATTTAATACGCAATCCTGTTCCAATAATGTCATGGGTATTAATTATTTTGTCACCTTCACCTGATAAGGCAGGCACTCCTTTTATCCCAATTTCACAGATGAGGAGACCAAGCCACAGAAAAGTTAAGTAACTTGCTTAATGTTATCAAGCCCAGGCCACCCGGACCCAGAGCCCACATTCTTATTTTATTTTATTGAATTTCTAGGATTAAACCAAAAAGATCTCAATTTGACTTTATCCTAAGTAACAAATTACCTTATATAAATTACACATATTTTAGGGAAAAGCTTATCTCTCCCCATATCCTATGCAGATAACAATGAAAGAATGAGGTTAGGGGAAGAGAGGAAGTTTCATTTATAAAGATTTATAAAGGCTCCAGCCTAAAAGATATAGCAGGGGGCTACTACTTACTATGTAAATCAAAAGAAGGCAGGGAAGAAAAACAAATGTAATTGCATTCAGAGGGTTCAGTGGCTAGAGAGGTGTGAGAATGTTTGAGAATGCCTTCAAACATTTTAATCACTTACCTGATGTTAAACATGCCCACGTTTGTGGGCATATATATGTCTACTTATAATTACACCAATAAAGTATTGCCAATCCATATGTCAAATATTAGAAAACTTAATTATTTTTCCTTTAAGTTTAAAATAAACATAAAGCTTTCATTTTAATCTCGTCTCAATGGGGCATCCTTATTTCTTGGAGGTCAAGCACTCTGCCTTGGAAACCTCTGGAACAGAAAATAGTAAGAGAAAGTCTTGACAGATGCCAGATTATCCTGAAGAAATATCAAAGAGAAAAAGTAAGAAAGTCAGTGTTTGGGGCCATATTCTAGCTGTTTTCTCATTCGTGGTCTCATTTAATGCCCCCAATAATCTGTGAGGCAGGCATAAGGTAGGGGCTAGAGACCAGCATGGAAAGAAATGCTTCCCCAGCACCTTCTCCAAGAGTGACACCTTTGAGCTAGTATGTTAATATGACATTGTTAATGGTGTGATGAAAATAGAGACGAGCTAGAAGGTAAAAAGGCAGGCACCTTCTGGAGGTGCTAAGTCCCTGCCAAGCAACCAGGTGGCCCCATTACTGCCCCCTGCCCAGCCCTTCTCCAGGCTTGCTCCTCATGGGGGAAGACGATAAACCTCTGGAGCTTGGCTGCTACAGAGGGTTTCAGGTTATGTCCTGCACCAGGGTGCCCAGCTGACAGGCAAGTGTGGGCTGAAATCCTGCTTCTGCCCCCCTCGGTCAGCTGTTCACCCTCATGGGATGCCTTTTTATATTCTGCACAAAGGTACCTGACTGGCTCGCATCTGCCATGCTAGAGAGGTAGGTGATTTTCTCCCCATTCTACAGAAGAACCCAACTAAAGTTCAGAGAAGTTCAATCACTTGCCCACGTTCACGTAGCTAGGAAACAGCAGAGCAGACTAGTATATTTCCACCATTCCAGATAGTCTCCGCATTCCTCCGAGTTTCTGCTACGATGGCTTTAAGAGAACAGCCCAACGTAGGAGGGGAACACGTAGACAATCTCCAGAAGTTCCTCTCCGCCTTCTGATGTCATATTTCTTTCAATCTTCACAAAGATGTAATTTTTAAAATGTGCCTATTTAAATCCCAGGAAGGTAAAGACAGTGCTCTATTTTCCAGAAGCTGTTAACTACTCAGAAATGAGCACAGAGTAGAAAAAGATGCTGGAATTTAGTCACCACGAACAATTGCTGCTCATGCTGTCAAGAGAACACATCCTAAGAAGGCTCCAGCAGAGACACATATCATAGTTGAAGTCCCAAAGAATGTGATGGCAGGTTGTCTATCCAGGACTACGGAAAGGAAGAGGGCAGGTGACGGAGTCCAACAGTAAAGAGTGTGAGGACTTAAACAGTGAAATAGCCACAGGAGAGAGGAAGGAAGTTATCTTCCATGGTTAATGGAAACTTTGCAACACTGAGAAGAATTGGGAGAAGGATCAATATTTTCAAGGGTAGAGTAAAAAAGAGAAAGAAGACAGAAAAAAATAAGGCAGGTTTCTTTTTAAAAAAGAAAAGGGTAAAGGGTGTTTCTGGGGGATATCTGTAAATAGCAGCTTGTAGAACTTGTAGTTTCTGTTTCACCTTTTCTGCTCTTTTGAGAAGCTTGTCTAATTAAACCTATACCTCAATTCTTTTTGCCTTTACCCAGAAATTTAAAGATTAAAGTACAAAACAAGCCTTAAGGAAAGGCTGCAAAACAAATTGCAAAGGCATAATGGTAGGGTTCCAGGCTGCCGGTGCAGCGCTAAGGGAGAGTGCTTGGGGTAAGACCAGGGAGAAAGCCACCGCCCACATCCCATCCTACAAAGCATCGAGGCTCAGACCATCACCACCAGCTCATACACACACATGTCATTATGACGAGGAATCCCATCCTTTTCTTCTAGGGACAGCCCTCAGACTGCCTTTGGACGCAAAAGCATTGAGACTAGAGATACACAGAGTCTTTATATAGGGGGAGGGCGAGAAAGAGGAGAAAGAAATGAGGGTAGGGGGAAGAGAAAAAAAATTTAAAAAGCAAGATGAACAAGAGAATCTGATCCACAATATAGCAAGGTGAGAACGTTACTCTCCTAAAAGCAGATACGAGAATAATTCTTTTAAAAAAAAATTTTTTTTTGATGTGGACCATTTTTAAAGTCTTTATTGAATTTGTTACAATATTGCTTCTGTTTTATGTTTTGGTTTTTTGGCCACTGAGGCATGTGGGATCTTAGCTCCCCAACCAGGTATCAAACCCACAGCCCCTGCATTGGAAGGTGAAGTCTTAACCACTGGACCACCAGGGAAGTCCTCCATGAGAATAATTCTTGAATGAAATCATCTACTTTAAAGAAAATATCTCAGTTTGGGAATGAGGAAGATAGGGATATAGAAGGAGGCGAGTCACTGAGGGCAAAGGTCAGGTGAAGCCAGGCAACAAAGATGCTAACTGCCCCCCGCCCCCACCCCACGCTGTATTGGGATGAACAGGCTTGGAGGTAGGAGGAGTGAGTCAGCAGAGCAGAGAGGGGCTAGAATCGAAGGAAATAGCTCAAGCAACATGGTAGGAGGCTGGGGTGTACACTTATTATTTCTATTTTGAGATGTAAATACCTTTCACTCTTCCCTAAACCTTTGGTAAAATCTGCTAAATGCACACAAACACCCCTATTATGAATGAATTTTGTGGAAATCACAGCAAAAAAAGGACTAAATTTCATGCTTGGATCAAAACTGAACAGACAAGGAGAGTTTGCCTGGGATGCTAAAAATCTATAAACTGTTTCCATGAAAGCAGGAACTGGGACCATGAGAACCTAATTCTTCTATGAGTCCGTCAGAACTTAGGCCATGGACTGGAATTTGATCCAATATCCTCTAGGTCCTACGGAGCAGCTGACATCCAGTAACATGAGTATATAAAATGCTCCTCAAGACTTTACAGTGAAAGTTCCTAGAGGAATAAAAAATATACATGTAAAATTGTTCCATGTCTGTCATAATATCTGGGTAATATCTCTGGAAAAGAAACACAAGGGTTGCAGTGATTGGAGAAATGGGCTCACTAAAGTTGGATTCATGAATTCCCATTTGCAAATTATTTTGAGGTAACACCACAGCTGTTTTTGAAAAAAAATTCTAAGGTCAATGAAATCAACTGAATTTCTTGCTTTTACTTTCTACAGGGGGATGTCTTTCAAGAGAAACGAAGTAAAATTCAAACTTCTTTAAAAAGGAAGCAACCCATCCAAACTATGCCCTGAAATGCTGCTCAGATCTAGGAAAAGAAATCAAATATTTAAAATTGTAATTATCACATTTATACTAGCAAAGAGATGCATTTTTAAGTAGAGTATGTACACTCTTGATCGCATGTTGAAATACCTCGCCTGGTCAATGTAAACTTAGGGCTTTTTAACAGTAATCTTCACAGTTTTAAATCATTAATGTTCGTCTACATCTTTGATTGTTTATCTTTGATGATGGTTATTTGATTCTCAGTCCCTTTGTTAGAATCATAACACCCATTATTATAATGTAAAACTAAGATCTACTTCAGTTAGGCAGTTTCCAGAAGAGGACGGCAGTGAGAAGCAGCAGGGAACAGTGGTAACATGTTGAAACAGTTTCACATTTGCATGAATGAGACACCAAAGGGCTGAGGTTCAAACCAAACCAAACCAAACCAAACCACTTAGCTTCAGAGAAACGGCTTGATATAACAAAAATAGAGCAACATAAATAAGGGCCAGCTTATCTATTACATGAGGGAGACATAAATGACATCGATGGCGGTGGTGTAGGATGTGTAGGACACAAGTGCTGAGTAGTTCTGCGTGTGCCTCAGGAAAAGCCAACCATTGTGGAGGCTCTGCTGTAAGTCAGATATGTTAGAGATACCAAGAGCAATGTGCCCTTCCGGGTCAAGCACAGGAGAAAGACAACTGAATCAGTCATGAGTGTTGCAAGTGCTCAAATTCATGCTCGCCTTTCACAATGAACTTTATAATCAACTTTATAGTCTAGATCCAGAAAAAAACCCAAAAAACTTGGTGGTATTTTTATTGGGATTACATTACATTTATAAATTAATTTAAGAAGCACTGACATCTTTATGGTGTTGATTCTTCCTCTCCATGGTGTGTGTTTCCACTTGTTCAATCTAATTTTCTGTCTCCCAAGAGTGTTTCATAGCTTTCCCCAAATAGATCTTGGACATTTATTGTTAAGTTATGCTTCAACATTTTATTTTTTGCTATTATAAATCTTTTTTTAAAAACACATATTTAGCACAGAAGGGAGCATCCTCCCTTCACCTTTCCTACTCCCTTGCCATTCCTTAGGAAGCCCTGATAAGCCTGGTGCGTACTCTTCTGGATCTATATCTGTGCATTTACAGAAACATGACATATAAACACATGGGATCTTCCTACATGAGTTGTTCTTGCACCTTGAGTTTTCCACTCTCATAGTATGTCTTGGAGACCTTAACACATCGGCACATAGGGATCTACTTCATTCTTAAGGGCCACATTATTACGTGGTGTGGATGTGCTGTAATTTATTAAAAACATTCCAACGACGATGTGCATTTAGGCAATTTATTAAAAACATTCCAACGACAGTGCCAGTCTCAAAAAGGTACATGCTGGCTGATTTTACATGGCATTCTGCAAATCAGGCCAGCGAACAGATCCGTGGTTGCCAGAGGTTCACTGCAAAGGTTCAGAACCAGGGAATTCCTTGGGGTGTTGAGATTCTTTTGTATCCTGCGTGGTGTTACAAGAATTTATGCATGTTTTAAAATTTAAATAGATACCTTGTTTTGATAAAGAGTGCATTTTAGAAATGCTGTCTAATATTAACAGAGCTCCACTGGCTTTTTTCTGTTTTTTAAATATCCTTCTTTAATCTCTATTTTGCACCTTTGTCTGTGATTTTGTTTTATTTTTTTAGGAGTCTGTTTTATGTATTTTAAAAAAAATCTAAACTAATCACCTCTTTCTCTTACAACTGAATTTAATCTATTACATTATTTTGCTAACCTCACTCATATTGGGATATTTACTGATATTTGGATTTATTTCCATAATTTATTTTATTTTTTAACATGTTCATTGGAGTATAATTGCTTTACCATGGTGTGCTGTATAACAAGTGAATCAGCTATACATATACCCCCATATCCCTCCCTCTTGTGCCTCCCTCTCCGTATTTTTATTTTTATATATACCATTTCTTCCTTCTTCCTGTTTTCTGTTGCACTGATAACATCTTCCACATCTCCTGTTTTCCATCCTGCTTCAGCTGGTTGGGAAGGTGAAGATTAAATTTCTGTAATAAAGGTTATCTATAATTTCTCAAAACGTATACACTTAAAGCTTTTCAGAATCCCTACCTCCCCTTCCAAGCATGTTTTAACTACCCGCTGAACTATCCCATTTTGTTGTTCCCAGAGTTTGTTTTAGCTTTCCTTTGAAACACACAATTTAAAAAAATAATCTATAGTTGCTTGTGATTATTTACATATTTATCATGTGCTCACCAATTTTCTTAGATCCTTTATCTTGTCCCTGGGTTCCTTTTCCTTTTGATTAAAGTATCTCCCTTAATAATTCTCTAGGGTAGCTTTGAAGATTTTACCTTTAACCCCAGATCTTCTATAGTTTCACTTTAATTTTAAGTGTATGTAGATGAACACTGCTTGGTATCTGTAGCTAAGGATTTGACTTTCTTCAATTTTGGAAAACTTTAGCAAAATCTCCTTAAATAATTGCTTCAAAACTTGCTTCATCATTTCTTCCGTTTTTTCTGCAATTCTATTAGATGTACGTTAGAGTCTCTCAACTGATCTTCCACGGGTGTGTGTTTGTGCTTTTTAATACCTGTCTCTCTCTATGCTGGCCTCTGGGTAACTCAGAACTCTTATGTAATTCATTACATCTTTCTACAACTGAGTACAGTGGCATTATTCTACCTATTGATATTTTAAAGTTCAGTGGCTTTTTTATTTCCACGATTTCTAAATTTTTTATATCCGTTTGATCTTATGTCATATCTACCTACTTTTTAATGTTATTTCTTTGCCCACTCTAAATCTATTTTTTCTGCTTTTTGAACTTTTTTTTTTTTTTTTTTGGTACGCGGGCCTCTCACTGTTGTGGCCTCTCCCATTGCGGAGCGCAGGCTCAGTGGCCATGGCTCACGGGCCCAGCCGCTCCGCGGCATGTGGGATCTTCCCGGACTGGGGCACGAACCCGTGTCCCCTGCATCGGCAGGCAGACTCTCAACCACTGCGCCACCAGGGAAGCCCTTTTCTGAACTTTTTAAAGTAAATGTATTTATTTTAACTTCACTGCTTGTTTTAAAACTTAGTTTCATCTCAAGTGGAGTGAATCAATATTCCAACTGTCAGTTTTGCTGAGAGAGTTTCTTAGCATAATTTTCTTCACGTGTTCTGGGTGGTAGGCTTGTTCTGAGATTGTTTTCTCTTGCGCACTCTTTTGTGGTTTCCTGCACCCAGCTCCCCAGTCCACCATTAGGGCTCGTCATGGTGTTTTGATGTTCTACTGTGATGTCAGGATCTCACAGTTCCAGTCAGGGAGACATGGGCAGGCTGACTCAGTTCCTGGTTGGGAGGCACCCCAGATGCACGGTTTCCTCTGAAGTACCAGCTCCAGCAGCCAGTTAATTGCCATTCTTTTTAGCTTCCTTTTGGGAGTGAGGACCTTTGGCTCCAAACAGTGACCAGGCTCTGGTCTCTTATCTTGCTTGGTGCATTTTTAGTTCCTTTACTGGCAGGAGCTGAGCTCCTGGCCGCTACTGCCTGCGTTTGGATGACAGCCCAGCTGTTGCTTCAGCCCCACTCAGTATTCCATTTGTGCTCCACAGAAGTGTTTATCTTGTTTTTGAGTCCATGTATGCATTTTTGGTACCTCCTTTTATATTTTATCATAGCTATACCCGTTGAACACAGGGAGTATTTTCAAGCATAACTCTTGGTTTACTATCTTTTCATAAGAGAGAGACAGTGCGCTGTAATATAAAATTAGTCTCAAGACTACCATTATGAAGAATCAACGTTGCTTGGGTAGCACCAAACAAGGTAAACCTGCAATGTCAAGTTCCTCTTCCCACAAGAAAAGGCTGGATTTCTTTATACATCTGCCCCTAACAGCATAGGAGGGTACTTATTTTCCTACAACCTCAACAATTAAGTACAATATTTTTTCTATGAACTATAACCCCCAACTTATTTCTCTGGTTTAGACCTTACATCTTAGTTATGACTCTATTATCACTGAAAGAAGTGAGAAAACTTGCTGCATATGGTGAAACAGCAGGCGTCATTCCAATACGTTAATGTGTGACCCAGGGGTATTCTTTAGATTGTGATCTGTTCATTTAAAAGATGGTGCTTTAACTTGGTTATGGCAAGTTGGATACAGACACGTAGACTGGAGCCACAAAGTGGCAGGTGGGCCAACAGGAAGGTGATTATCTTTTACCCTCCCTCCACTCCATAGATTCAAATACAACTGGTTCCAAAGGGTTGCACCCTGAAGCTGATTGTCCAGATTTGTCCCCAGTCTGATAGAACAAAACAAGCTATCTCTGCTGATCTGAGAGTGACCTAGCAAGAAACAGATCCCAAAGACCTATTCCCCAGGGCTTGTTCAGAGAGATACTAAGGACAGACTATCCATATAGTCTAAAACTATAAGGACAGTTTATAACTTGTTGAATATCTACTTTATGCTAACCATTATAGGAAAATCAAGGAGGCATAACTAACATTCTAAAACTTATTGAATATCTACTAAAACTTATTGAATATTTACTTTATGCTAACCATTATAGGAAAATCAAGGAGGCATAACTAAAAGCACTTACAGTCTCCTTGGAGAGACATAAATAGCCACATAAAAAGTCAAACAACAGTGCACACAAGGCTGTATATATACCATGTGAATGATGTGGTAAATGAAATAAAAGCTAAGGCTTGCAGTGAGCAGAGAAGGATTCATGCAGTAGGAGCAACTTCGTTTGGGCCTCGAAGCTGCTGGACTTGGATAGGTTTTGCGGGGAGGGTAAGGTCAGAACCTTGTGGGTCCCAGAGACCGGAGGCAAAGGGCTGCATTTGGGAAGAACAAGGAAGAAGATTAAAAAGATGGGACCTCCCTGGCGGTCCAGTGGTTAGGATTCCGAGCTTCCACTGCAGGGGGTGCAGGTTCGACCCTTGGAAGGGGAACTAGGATCCTGCATACCACACAGCGTGGCCAAAAGAAAATTTTTTTTAATAAATAAATAAAAAATAAAAAGATGGACTGTTGCTCTTCCTTTCTGAGGTAGACCCATTTCTCCTGGGAAAAGAGATGGAGATACAAGGGAAGGGAATTAACTTTCACGTCACTAAGTTATCAGTTAATGTACGAACTAACTAATTATGTTCTCTCAGAAATAAGATGCTAGAAGACAAAGTATCTATCCTCAAGAGATGTGAGATTTACCTTCATCAGTGATAGGATTAACTCTGAGAATGCAGAATCTGTTTTAAGGCTAACTACCGAAAATATTTTAAGTACCAAAAAATCTTGTTGAGAAAGAAGGAACTGAAAAGGCAGGGAAGATGGTTTTAAAAGGGCGGAAGATTTAAGTGATTTCATTCTCAGCAAATGTCTTATTCAAAAGGCTTACTATTCTCCAAGTCCAATACATGTGTGTTTGGGGGCAATCACCACTGGAGCACAAAAACAGACATCCATGATCACCACACACACTGATCCCTCTCACTAACACAAACGAGTCCTTGTCTCCAGGGGAAATGGAAAAGCGTAACTGCAAGGGTGTGGCATCATTTCCTGCCTGCTGTGCACATGGTATCTTCCTTCTTTAATGACAATGTTTAAAACTCATGTGTTGGTCAGGAAATAACACCCTGCCTGTGTATGGAGGAAGTTTAGACCCAGAGAGTAAAGAGAGAAAGAGAGCGAACAGTCTAAAGATAATTGACAAACTTTCAGATGTTTATTAATAAACACAAGGGCTGAGTAAAAAGTCTGTTTTTATTGGTTGCTCATTTCCTCAATAGCAACAGGAAAAGGAGAGGCACAAGATCATACCCTGGCACCTCTGGGGCATGAAGGCAATGTCCTGGGGAAAAAATCGAAGGGGTTGGAGGGGTGAGCTGATTAAAACTTAGATTTTTGAATTAACGAATTCTCTTGGTGATAAGGTATAACAACACTACACTCGCTATAGGATTCATCTGTACATGATTAAAAACCAGACATCAAGCAAATCTCTAGTGAAGCATCATCAGAAATTTCTCTGCTTGAGGAACATAAAACGCCACCAGTCTGGTGGAAGAATTAAACATTGAAAAAGTTAAAGCATAATCACCCGAGTCATTACTATACATTAATAGAACAAAAGTATACAGTTAACTGGAGCAGTTTTTAAGTACTGATTTTCCCTCTATCGTAGTACCTGTGGAAACACAGTGTAATTGGCTATTATCATTTTACCTCCTAGACCAATAAGCTCTCTAAAGGCAAGCTCCAACCTTGTTGACATTGCCTGGCACAGAGTAAGTATGTACTAAATAGGAGGTGAATAAACACACACTGTGCCCCCTCCCCAAAGGAAAACAAACCACAACAACGGCAAGTACACACATGTATAAAATCAGATGCCAGTGAACATCTGGAAAAATTTGCCTTAGCTACCTTCCTCTGAGATGAAACAGCTCACTTCACACAACCTCCAAATTGCCAAGTGATGTCAGCCTAGTGATTCCTAAAGCCGAAGCTAAGTGCTGACTCATTGAAGGTACACAAGGAGAGTGCCAGATTTGGGAGGCACTACCTATTCATTTCATTTCCAAGTAAAAGAAGAAACCATCACATTTACTTTAGGATCCTGTATGCATTTTGATACCTCTCTTAATAAAGGCAATTCTCCTACCACTATGAATATACATACACTGACTTTTCGAGGGTAAGTATGACTATACATACTATGAACGTTAATTTTTTTTAAACCCTTGGTTAGCCTGAGACTTTCCAGCCATCAAGGATGCTTTCGTTTCCTGTAGCTTGTATTTGAGTTGTATCTATGTTATGTTTTCTTCCCCTTTCTTTTGAGGAAAGCTTCTCCAGTACACAAAAAAAGAAAAGAAAAATGAGGGAGTGGATGAGATTCAAAACTGTTTTCATTTTGCTTCATGGCATTTTTCCATAAGCCAAGCAGACTAATGAATTATTTAATCCATGGCAATTTTTTTTTTTTTTTTTTTTTGCGGTACGCGGGCCTCTCACTGTTGTGGCCTCTCCCGTTGCAGAGCACAGGCTCCGGACGCGCAGGCTCAGCGGCCATGGCTCACGGGCCCAGCCGCTCCGTGGCATGTGGGATCTTCCCGGACCAGGGCATGAACCCGTGTCCCCTGCATCAGCAGGCGGACTTTCAACCACTGTGCCACCAGGGAAGCCCGATCCATGGCAATATAAGATCTAAGTGGAAAGCAACCATTTCAAAGTCAAACCATGTGAGAAAATTCAGTGCATATACAAAAACAATGGATAAACATTAGGAACATATTGTTAGTGATTCATAACCAAGACAATTTGTTTCTGGTGCTTAAAATTTCGAAATATTTATAATTATGCTCTTGAAATAAGAAAAAGCTCTGAAGCAACCCCCAGGGACAGAAACCATAGTTCTGTACTCAACTGACTTATCTCTGGACACCCTGCAGTTCACTGATAAATCTGTGAGCAGTAGTAAGATAAAAGAAATTGGGAGAGTCCCGGAGAAACATAAATCCTCTGGACTATCCACACCAATGTACAAACAGCAAAAAGATACAGAATTCTAACACTGGAATCATACAAATAAACAAAAAAGTATTAAAAGAATCTTTAAAAAAAAAGATCATTTATTTTAGACATTTTCTATAGTAATCAAAGAATAATTTGCTCTAGTACTCGGCAAGTGAATGATGTCAACTGCCAGGCTGTGGTAGCTGTACCTTGTTATGACAAGAAGACTTGCAGGTAAGGTAAGAGTCATGACAATTTGTCATTTAGGTGTGGTGGATAGTAGGAGAATTTTTTTCCCAGCCATTATGCTTTTTGGAAGTTAAGCTATTCTGGACTGCAGAAATACCATTAATTTTGTTCCACACATTCCAAGCGAATAGATCTTTTACCATATAAGGTGAATTTCAGTTATGGATTTTTCCTTTTTTCTGACTCATCTAGATGGCTGATCTCTGGGCAGGACTCAAGACTCTTCTTTGTTCCTCCTTACTTCTTTCTAGAAGGAGGGCTAGTAGACATGGCAACATTAAAGGAGTAGTATTAAACCTTGGTGCTCATAAGGGGTTAAGGCTCTGAGTTCAAGCAGGGGATCTCTTGGAATTAGTTTGTTTGGAGTCTCTTTTTAGAGCTCCTCTTAGGAGCCATCACTTTGAAGTCTCTCTTCTTCCTTGAAGTTGATGTGATAGGGTGGGTCTGGAGCTGCCTCTCTCTTGGAAGTGGATTATACCCTCGGAGGGCCAGGGGAGGATAGCTCACATAAGCTCTCCTCTTGGCTTTAGGGAGAATCAATAGTCAATTTCCTCCTGCCCACCCCTTCCTCACCCTGTCTCTTCCTTGCCCAGGTTCCCCTTTTCTTCATCTGGGCAAACAGAGATTAAAGTACAGGGAAAGAGGGTAAGGAGGCTTCCTGTGCTTCCTCCAGCTTCTGGTCCGGGTCTTCAGCACTTAGGCAAAGGAAGTCCTTGTGACTTAACCGAGTTCTGGCCTAGCTCACCAGGAGAGTGATAGTGAGGTTTGGGGCCAGAGCTTAGTTTTCATTAAATGTTCTTTTGCCTGTCTTGTCCTCTGTCTATATAGCTCCTGCAGATCCTCTGGGAGAGGAAGGCAGATAGCTGTGGGAGGGAAGAATTGGGCATGTGGACCTTGATCTCAGACTTCTCTCAATCAGAGGCCCAACTCATCACACCTGTGACATATGGAAATGCCCCAGATGAAGAGAAGGCATTTGAAGTCTATAGTTTAAAAGACTAAAAATAATAAATTTCTATTTTACCATCATTTTTTTTCATATCTGTGAAGTGGAAATGATGCCAGTCCTGCTCATTTAATAAAACTGGCTCAGAAAGGCCATGTATTTTACCCAAAATCATAAGGCAGAGTCCATGTTTTCTGCTTGAAGCTTTGGGGAAAGATTTAACTCTTCTCTTTAATTTACTTGACCTAGCTGAAGTTATAAAAATTAACCAAGATTTTATATTTCCAGTGAGCATATGAGGTTTCTTACAAGGTAAAATGATGATGTAGCCGATGGCCTGTTTATTAGACAAAAGATTTGTGGTGGATACTGCAGAATTTCTAAAAATATTAAGAAACTGACCAGTACAATGATACACAAAAGTGATTCAGAAAGGGATCTCTACAACATTGTCTCATCATGCATTAGGTATTTTCTGAGTCCAGTATCCAGCACCAACATTTTAAAACTTAACATCAACATCCCAAAACATAAGCTAATGTACTTGAATTTAAGATTACACAGCCTTAGCTTTAGGTATCAGTGCAAAGAATCTCACTAGCTCTTAAGATTAATATACCTTAGTCTTTAGTATATTAGTATATACCTTAGTATATACTATACCTTAGTATATTAGTATAATACCCTACTCAAATATAAATTTGAGTAGGGAGATGCCAACTCAAATTTAAAGTAGCTAACTCTAATATTGCCAGTTAGCATAGTTTATTTCTTAGGAGGGCTAAAGATTTAAACTTGCTATTACATGACGAACAGTCATGTGTACATTTAAAAGCCTTTATTCCTTTATTCTTAGAAATAAAGTGCTGTTACATCTAAAAAGCTGAAAGTCTTTATTTGCTAGACACTTCCATGTGGACATTTGCCCCACAAGTCTTATTCTTTGTAACACACCACAACACATTTTTTTTTTCAGGAATATAATTTAAACCATCCTACCTAGAATATCAAGAAACTTGATTTCCCCAGGTAGACTTAACTATCCTTCCTCTTTTGCAGCTATTGCAATATATGGTCATTGCAATATGAACACACACACACACACACACACACACACACACACACACCCCGCAGCAATTATCTTCTGTTTTAGAAGGATGTATATGAATGTCCATCTTTGCAACAGTTTAAACAACTTCAGGTCCAAGACCAAGTTTTGTGCTGTCAGAACTTAGCACAGTGCCTATAACATCGCATACTGAATAAACTGGTACAATGAATGAATGTGTTATTTTGCTTCTCCAACTATTCCTTAAGCTCCTTTGGGGCAGAGATGGAGCCTTAAATTATTTTGTATTCCCAATAATACCTAACAGTGCTGGGAACCTAGTCAACATTCAATAAATATGCACTGATTTATTTGCAGTTTCATAGCAAAAATTTCATTAAACAGAACACTTCTTGCTATCACCAAATACACTCAAGTAGAAACTAGATATTAATCCATCAAGGAAGCTATAAAAGATTTCTATACCGGATGGGAACTTATACTAAATCACCTCTAAATTCTTTTCCAATTCTGAAATTCTATTTTTTTATTTTTAAAAGACATTTAACTAGTGTAGGACTATAACCTTCTTAGATTAGAATAAACCAATATCATGAAAATATCACCATTACTCAGAAATCACTAAATTTGAAACAAATTTTAAAAAATCTCCAAAAGACTAAAGTATACTAAATAGTTAATGAACATAAGCAAGCCCTCAAAAGTTCATTTGAAAACTCATTGTTTAGAAAGAAGAAACCATTTTCCCACAAAACAACATGGAGGTTTTTAGACTCTCAGGGCAGTTCATAAAATCTATTCCATGGGTACAAGATCAAGTACTAATACTGTTACAGAACTCAATCAACACTCATAATGTGGTTTATTTGGGGATGCCCGAAATATTCTTCTCCATATGACATCTGTATGAATGGGCAATCATCTGGGTAAGAAAAACCTGGTTTTCACCATGGCATTCAACTTTATTATAAAACAACCACATATGGCCAAAACATAAATTCTCAGTTCTGTAAAAATATACTTCATTGGTCTCACTGAAACGATTCTGTAACTTGCTCTACTGAGGTGCCTCAATGTCTATAGTTTCTTAAGTTTCTCTGTCACAACAGCATGATTTTTTTTACACACAAATTTTGGCTGTAGTTTTCTAACATGTGAGGGCATATAACATATACAAGTCAGGAATTGTTGATCTATTATTAGCACATTTTTGCGGTACATCCTCAAAGGACTTTTTCTTTCAAGTTTATTGCTCAAGCATAAGGGCCTGTCTCCCTTCTCTGGCACTAGGTTTATGCGAATTATTCTAGAGAGGATGCTCCTAGTATTCCTTTCCAGCTCTGCAGAGTGCTGTGGTTAATCTCTGATACTACTAAAGAGAGATCGTTTGCTACTGGATGCTTTTTCTGCTTTTTGCAGGGGAGATCTGATTTTTATCGCCTTGTCGTTAATTATCCCACACAAAGCTTTCCTCCACCAGTTTATGATCCAGTTTTAAATGACAGTTTGTACAATTGTTTTTATTATTAAAAGAGTCAATGAATTCTTAGAGCTGCTGAAGCACATTGATTATTCACTCAACACGCATTTCTTGAGTGTTAGGTCTAAGACACAAAGGTGGGTACAAAGATGTATCACACACAGATCCTGCCTTTTAGCAACTTGAAGTCTTGAATGGGCCATGAGATATGTTCTTAACATTTTCTTCCACACACTGTGGTTAGTTAAGTGTCAACAAAGAGGTAATACTAATTGTTTTGGTAGTTCATAAGGTCCCAGGTTCCAGATACCGCAGGATTAAATTCTTTGTCTTAACTCTGGCAAGTCTGAAGCTTAAATCTCAGAAGGCTGACATTTGCAGTAATGCTCAATTTAGGTCAATACTGACTTCAAGTCTTACACAGTGGATCCTAGCAAGAAAACACTGCAAAGGGCTACACTCCCCCGTGCTGTCGCTATATCTGCCACACTGGCCTCTTGTGATTCCTTTGCCTGGAATGTTCTTCTCCCAGATACCCACATACCTCCCTCTCTCAGTTCCTTTAGTTCTGCTCCAATGTGACTTTTTCAGAGAGGACAACCCTACTTAAAGTAGGACCCCTGTCCCTCTCTCTCCTTACACTGCTTTTTCCTTACAAAGCACTTATATCTGACATTATATTCTAAATGTATCTTTATTTTTTTGGCAGGGCCTTGTCATTTTTATCACTGCCTAACCCCATTGCCTGGAACTATTTATTACATGTTAAAGACAAATGCGCAAGGTTCTGTCTGAGGACACATGGATTCTCCTTGTAGCCTCCCCTCCACCAGGCTATTCACTCTCTACAACGGGCATCTGCAATAATAGGAATCTCACTACCTAACATGACCTTTTCAGAAAGTTGTTAACTTTTTGAAAGTTGAGTTTGTATTGAGCGAAAATCTTCTTTCCTAAAACTTCTGTTGTTGGTTCTATTTGGTGTTCTAGGACACGTGGAATCAGTTTAAAACATCTACACTTTCCACATGGCAGCTCTTTGAGCATCTCCTGTCTGTTCTCATAGTCCCATCAATCTTCTCAACTTTAGGCTATATATACCTTCAAGCAGGTCTCATATAAGGGTTTTTGGTCTCTCTTTTATGCTGGTCACAATCTCTTAAGTTATGATGTAAAATACCCAGAAATTAGCACAGTATCTCTGTAATTCAAAGGTCTCAGTCCCTTTCCACAGCCGTTAAATGCTCACTGTACATTAGCACATGCCAAAAATGTCTCATCCACTTTTCCTCACTCACTCATCCCTTCATTCCACAGAATGAACTCTGGTGAGCACTTACACATGACCCACAGGACTGCTATTGTCTTTCATTCTGGGGATGCGGGAATGAACCCTACAGACGAGGCCTGGCCTTATAAAGTTTCTATTCCTAACAATTAGAGGTAATTCTTCCAATTAGAGTTTTGTTTTTGAAACAGAGGGATGCTAAATCTTAGAGCTAACAATTTACCCACTTGTGAAATCTAGAGTTAGGAAATTTCCTGCTTGTGAAATAGAATATTTTCACAGAGATTTATAAATTTACAACTGGAAAAGGGATGAGAATTAGACGGAGCTTCTGAAGAAATTAGTTCATATAGTCAAAGTGTTTTGTTGTGTGTGAGGTGGGATTGGGGACCCTCGGGGCAGAGGGCTGAACTCTCCATATTTCTCAAGGTACAGTATGTTATCAGGTCCTGCAAAGCCCCTCCCTCCCCATCTCCTTCATCTCCTCTTCCTCCTCTCTGTTTCTTTTCTTTCCTTTTATCACCTTACACCACTCTATTCCTCTTCACCACCATAAGTGAGCACTCTTCAAATAAATTTTGGTATATGTTCACCAAGTTGCTTTTTCTTAAAAAAAATCTAACTAGAATTTTCTTAATATTGCTTTGATTTTATAAACTAATTTGTGAGGACTGAACATCTTTGTAATATCAAGTTTGTGCCATCCAAAGACATACAATGTCTTTCCATTTATTCAAATTGTCTTATATGTCATTGACTAGGCATTTAAAAGTTTTTAAGTTCTTGTGTATTCTTTTTTTTACTTTATAAACTTATTTATTTATTTTTGGCCACGTTGGGTCTTTGTTGCTGTGCGTGGGCTTTCGCTACTTGCGGTGTGCGGGCTTCTCACTGCGGTGGCTTCTCTTGTTGCGGAGCGTGGGCTCTAGGTGCACGGGCTTCAGTAGTTGGGGTGCGCAGGCTCAGTAGTTGTGGCCTGTGGGCTCTAGAGCGCAGGCTCAGTAGCTGTGGCACACAGGCTTAGTTGCTCCACGGCATGTGGGATCTTCTCAGACCAGGGCTCGAACCCGTGTCCCCTACATCGGCAGGCGGACTCTCAACCACTGCGCCACCAGGGAAGCCCTTTGTGTATTCTTGATTAGCTTAATTCCTAGATATCTGATAGTTTTTGTTGCCATTCTGAGTGGTATCTTATTTTTTGTTAAACCTTTTAATTGGTATGTATCTTTCTAGTTGGGAGTGTTTCATTTCATAGTTTAAAAATTAGACACAAAACAAGAACACTAGATTTAAAGAAAAACTATATGAAGGCCAGATGTCCCAAAACAATAGGAATTATAAAATAATAAAAATGCAGGATTTTACAAGAAAACAGTAGTATAGGGGACAAAGGGGCAGTGCTCATTATTTATATTAAATAGAAGACTCCAGATATAACCTAGAAACTTACTAGCCTTGTAATTAAAATGTAGTGCCAGTGTTGGCCTAATCCTTAGCACAGGGTCACTGTATGGCTGGGAGGATCCAGATGTGGTCAGTGTTCTCAGTGAAATGGGAAAGAAGGGCCTTGGAGAGGAACCAAGCGAGGACAGAAGAATTCAAGTGGATCTGTTCGCCTGATAGGATGAGAGGATCGGGGAGGGTCTCCAAATCAGGGGTCCTGATTAGAAATACAAGATTATCTACCTCCATATCATGATAAACCCAATTAATAGAGATTTTTAAACATGGATTTTGGTTATTTACAGTACAGGATCCACAACAGAGACTAAATATACAGTAAATCTCATTTGCTTCACATAGGAAAAAAATCCAGTACTCTGTCAGTGCTTTATTATTTGAGGGAAAAAATGTATTATTAAACAATCAATGGCAACATGGTCATAACAATCCATAATAGTGAAATAAAAGGAAATGTTCCCCATTCACTGACTGGCATTGGACGGCATCCGATGACCTAAGAAAAGCATTTAGATTCATGTCCTGTGTTAAACCCAAGCAAGTGAGGTGAAAGGCACTCATATATTATTCTTGTGGCCAGGAATTCACTGCACATTAAGTTGTCAAGGTGATAGATGACAAGAAATAAAGTTCTAGGGAAGAAAAAAGTATCAGTTTGAATAAACCACCATAACAAGGAAGTCCTAACTGAGGCATATTTTTGTTACTAGATGTAACAGGGATTCTGAAGTAGTGTTTCTCTCACAGCATCTACCACCATCCATCCCTACAGAGATGCGAAAGGTTTTCTTTAAAATTATGTTCACCATCAAATGATTTTTGTTTCATATTCCCCAAAGACTGAAGTAGAATATTGACATGTCGTGGGTACACAGAAACTTTATAAAACATATCGTAGATGAGGTCTTCATTTTAAGCCTACCCATTGGTGCTATCTGCTGTTTCATTAGCATTCTGAATTTCACCTTAAACAATAGGCTAATCTAAGTACGAATTTCTGAGTCTCCATCTGTAAATTCAGATCTGGCAAGAGAAAAAGATCTACTAGAGATCCCGGTTAGTATGGGACAGAGGACTGGGGGAGAGAGGTATTATAGAAGCAAGGATTCAGGGCACATTATCAAAATGAACTACTCTGAAATCCCTCTGCGGTCTATAATTTTTACCACCTGTGCTTTCCAGTGAACTGCCTCTGAGCATTATCGGCTGAAGGCCATGTGCCATGGCGTTGATGCTGATGGTTCTAAATCAGAGAAGCAGTTGAGTATGTACCAAAAATAAAAGTGGGGATTAACTCCAACCAAGCAGCTCAGATGCACCAAACTCTTGTCCAGTGTGATCCTGCTGGTGCCAGCCAGTTTGCTCCTGGCGACTGGCTTAGTCCACAAAGATTTTTTTTTTTTTGTAGGTGGTTTCAAGTCATTGAAATCATTCCCTTGGCTTCCCCCCCACCCCAATTCAGAAAGCAGGAAATGTCTTTCCTGTGTAGCAGTCACAGAGCAGTCCCCTAGGGTTTTCAGGGGGCTTGTCTTCCAGTTCCTGCTTCTGGTTTCTAACTGTTAACTCTATATTTGGTAATGGCCTGACGATGGGCTGTTTTGGATTTGGTCATAATAAGATAACCTGGAGTCATGGAGCAGAGATCTAAAGCAATCTTATTTTTCCAGGAAGCAACGTGTTGACCTTTCAGGATTTCGTCTATTTTATTGAGTGTTTTGAGAAGTTGAATAATGTTGTTTATTTATAGCACAAGATTGGGTGTTTATGCTATGGGTCCTTGAGGGTCTGTGACTGTACAGAAATAGGATACATACACTCTCCTGGTTTACAATGAGTTTATATTTGTTTCTTTGTTTCTTTCTGATGTAATCTAAGGAATGCTCTTTATGCATGCTCTTATCCCATGGCAGCCTTGAAAATAGCTACTTGCTCAGAAACGAATAAATATTTGTCAGATGAGTAAGACAAGTGTTGATTTTAATCCTTTTACATCAGGGCAAGAAAGAATCAACATCCCATTGATAGTCGATAACTTCCTCCTTCCCCCAGTATCTTTAAAGCTACATAGTGTTAAACCTATATGCACGCAATCTTTTAGGAATAAAGAGATAATGAAATAGTGTTTGCCATTGGAAGAAGCCATTTAGAAAATAGTCAAAAACGATTGGATTCCTATTTTACCACCAGAGTGCTCTTCTAACCCTACTTAGATTTTGCTTTGTCGTGTTTTCAAACCCCAAGCGTTAACTTGTTTTGTAAGGAAGATCAGAATGACTGCACTTTCATTTCACAAAAGGAAAATCAAGGCATAAAAACATATTTTGATTATTGTAAGATCACCTTGGAAGTGGGAAAGGATTTTGAGCTTCACAGAGAACCTTTTGTTTATGAAGTTTTCAGTCATTAAACCAATTTCAGAGGATTATCATAAGAGAGCTAAAATAAGGGATTAAATTCTCCCCCTTGGAAACATTACTTTCATTTGTAATATGAATACTGAGTGGTTTTACTTTCTTTAGTAATTTATATCTTATTTCTTGTCTCTTCAATGTTCACTATAGGTTGGAAGTTTTTTTTTTTAATAGCAGGTGTATAGTGAATAATCTTTTAGAGAATCTAAGCTGTAATTCAGAAAATCAGTTCTTTTTATAACTTTCTATTTTCTCTTTTAGTCATTTTGCACTTGTTTTTATACTTAAAATCCTGTTTTACGAGCCAAAATTTGGCCACAGGATCTGTGCAACTGTAATGATTCCATAATATCCCACAGCAGAGTGCACAGGGGTGAAAGCTGCATGCTGGAGAACTGACCTGAGATCTGAACCCTCGCTGCATCCCTCTTGGCTTTGGGGGCATTACGTAATCTTTCAGATGAGAATTCTCACCTGAAAGATGGGACTAATCTACTCCCCAAGGGTCCTTCTGGGAGCTAAATAAAGTACATAGGGATTCTACACACAGGTAGCACAGGTTCCTTACCAGTATCACTCAATGCGAGTGCTATTAGCATCCTGGATTCTGTGGGAATGCCCCACCCAGTGCAGGATGCCCCCGAAAATGCCATGAGGACCCATAATGAGGGTTTTGTGAAATGATCACACTAAATCTATTGCTTATACTGATTTTTTCTTCCATTCCTCTTTTTAAAAAATGTATATTTTGGCTTTGTATACTCATTCTTTGAGAATTAGCTCAAATTCACCTCCTCAAGTCCCTAACTTCCAGTAGCTGAGATGACATCATATTTAATGCTCTTGAAATCTATCACCATAAAGGCGCTTACACACCAAACGGCACTGCTTCTGTACTTGTACAGTCTGTAGACTATTAGCAGTCTGACGGCAGGGGCTGTACCGTATTTCTCTTTCAGCGTTTCGAGCACCCCACATAATGCCTGACATATCTCGGGTGCTTAGGGATGTTTGTTGAACAAATGGTCCATCCCATATGAATTCTGAGCCTGGTAACCTTCATATTCTGATGGAATCTTCCTTTGGGGTATTTCACATTTTTTAGAATCTTGACATCTCAGACTACACTTCCTGTACCCAGTCAACTGGCGTCCATATTCTTCTTAAAGGCTGTAAGGATAAAACAGGCCTGTGTATGAAGTGTCCAGATTTAAAGGCTGTAAGGATAAAACAGGCCTGTGTGTGAAGTGTCCAGATTAGGTCACCCATATGAGGAGCAGGTACTAAGCGTGCTGGGCAGGGTGTTAAGTGGGATGCTTCTGTGCGGCAGAGAGATGTGACGGGGGCTGTGCTCCAGGAAGAGGGTTCTGACCAGGGCTCAGGAAGAGATGCTTAAGTTGTTCTTGAATCCCCTTCTGAACTCACTGTGGCCACATCCCTAAATGATGTTCATCATAGACATTTTCATAGGTCCCCACTACCATTTTCATTTATTTTGTTCCAAGTTAGCTACTAGTTCTTATAGATACTCTGTGTGGTTTCTCTTTTCTGCATTTCATCCTGCTATGAAATAAGTAAACAGGAGAAACGACTACATACTCCAATATAAAATTAAGAATTAAAGAAAAAGAAAAGGAGAAACGACTCCTGTGCTTGTTCATAAGCAGGTCCTGTGGCAGTGCTGGTGCTGTGCGTGGTACAGTAATAAAGACAGACATAGAGTCCTCCTGCAGATCTATGTCAGCTCCCTCTGCTATTTCCCAAACTCGCCACTCCAAATTCGCCCTTCTCTACTACCTGCCTTGTTGCCACGTCCCGCTACCTCTTACCTCACAATCTCTCAGCAGATGTGTCCCTTACTATTTCACAGAAGCTACAAGGCACACACTCCCACCTTACTGTGCCTCTCCTCTCCTGCAATAAAATGCATCTGTAGCCATCATTACTATTCTTGTGGAAGGTACACCCTCCACCCAAATCAAGGGTAATCCCACCCGGATCCTGGATCCATCACATCCTTCCTCCTGAAGATGACCATTCTTCTCTTACCCTGAACTACTGGGTCTTATATCCAACTGCTTACTTCTCCACTTGGATATCTAACATATTTCAAACTCAACATGCTCAAAAACAAACTTTTTCCAAGTGGCTCAGGCCCCAAAATCTTAAGAGTCATTCTTGATTTCTCTTTTTCTCTCATACATATCACTCACGCTCAGTTCAATCTTCCAGCAAGTCTTAATGTTTTTTCCTTCAAAATATATCCAGAACCACGGCTTCAGTCCTGGTCCAAGCCATCTGATTCATATCTTCCCTGGATTATTGCACTAGCCTTCTCAGTAATCTCCCTGCTTCAGCTCTTGCCCGCCCCCCCATACTGTATTCTCAACACCTAGAGTGGTCTTGTCAAAACCTAAGTCAGATAATGCCAACCCTCCAAACATGTCCCACCTTTGTCAGAGCAAGGACAAAACCTTTACAGTGGCCTCCAGGCCCTACATGATCCAGCAGCTGTTACCTCTCAGGCCTCATTCTTCTACCACTCTTCTCCTCACTCTGCTGTAGCCCACTGGCCACCTGGCTTTTCCCTCAACATGCGAGGAATACCCATGCTTCAGGCCTGCGACATCACCAGGGGTCTTCCTAGGATCATCTCAACGTTCAAACTTATAGTATTATCATAAACCTCATTTGGTACCAGAATCATTGGAAAGAAACAGGATTGGAGTCACAGCTTGTCAGCCAGGCAGCATCAGACTCTCTCCCTTTGGGGGAATCTTCACAACTGCCTGTGTGGTGGTCCACACCGCTGCCCAGGAGCTAGTCTCTCCCTAAGCTTCTCCATGATCATCTCAGATGCAAGAAAAAGAGATCCACTGTAGGCAGATTCCGAGTTTACTCTGGCTTCGATGCCTTATGCTCCAAAGGAGCCAATAGCTCTTGTAACTCAATAGATACACCTTCCATGTATCAAGGGACATGCCCAGTTACAAGTGTCACCACAGTCACAGAAATCCCATCTATGGCTTCCTACCAGGCGCTTATCATTCTCCCAGCCCAGATGCAGTTGACCAATCAGCAGCCATTTATGCCATAAGCAATGTTGCCTAGTAACACAGTTAACATTCTACCTTTATCAGGCTCCCAGGGAAGCTGAGCTAGAAAGCTGAGAAAGCCAAATGTCAAATTCTCCTGCAGAAGGGGAGGGGTCCTGTGACTGCTTTGTTCATCGTGTCTCTTACTCTTTCTGTTCCCTCTGTCTGGATGGCTCCTCCCGGGACATCTGCAGTTCCCTCCTCAAAAGTCACCTCCCAGTGAGGCCACCCTATTTGAGAACCACAACTCCTAATCTCACCTGCTGTGATCTCCTACCATCCTCGTGTGCTTTATTTTCTTTTTCATTGTCCTTATTACCTTCTAACATATATAATTTACCAACTGATTTTGCTTATTTTGCTTGTTTTTTCCCCCCACAGAATTTAAGTTCTTTAAGGCTGGGATATTTGTCTTTTATTTCTTTCCTCCTGCACTGATAATGCTTGGCCCCTAGAACAGTGCCTGGCACACAGTAGATTCTTCAACAACTATTTGTTTTATTTATGAATGAATTAATGCCCTTTCTCTCTTTCAGACTCTAGTTTTTCATTGGCATCCTTTTTTTTGGTGGGGGGAGGAGAGCGAGATAGTCTCAGCCCACAAATAAAAAGCAGCATGGTGTTAGGGATTAAGGATAGGGACTTTGGGGCCAAACTGCTTGGACTTCAATAAGGGTTTTGCTACTCACCTTGGAAGTTTCTCTAATCTCTCTGTGCCTTAGTTTTGCATCTATAAACGGGTATAATAATAATATATACTAGCGTTGGCATGAGGATGAAATGATTTAAAACATGTGTAAAGTGTTCAGAAGAGTGCCTGACACGTAGGAAGCACTAGATGCTAACTATTATTAAAATCAACATTAAAAAGGTCTTTATTTCTCCTCTGCACCACTTCTAGCTATTTCCCTCTCTCCTGGCTCTCCTTCCTCTCAGATGATCTACTTGAAAGTTCCATAAGCCTTTAACTCCCATTCACTTTTCCGACCAGTGACACTAAGATTTCTAATGCCCTAGTTGCTGCTTTTCTCCCCTTAGCCCGTGAGTTAGTTGAACTACCTGCCATCACCGACCACACCTGAGCCCCTCCTCTCTCTTGGTTTCCCCCCGTCCTTATGGCTGCCCCTCCTCAGCCTTCTCCAGAGGAGTCTCCTTTTCATTCATTCACTCTTCACTGTTATTCCTGACATCATCTCACCAACCACACTCTCCTGGGGTGACTCCATTCCCAGGCATGGCTTCAACTCTCATGCTGATGACACCCAAAGGGTGTCAGTCCTAATGACTGTTTCCTAGAGACGTCGTGTCCTTTCTCACATCCATGACTTGGAGCTTTCCTTCCTCTTCCTGGCACTTTCTTCCTCCCCAGCTCCCTTTTCCTGACTGGTTCTCAAGTTTTAATACAACCATTTCTCTTGTTCCTCTCCTTTGGACTCGCATAGAGCTTTTCAGAAGCCTCTAGCACAGTATAGCCTTTTCTGTTGTCTCTTTATTTAGTTTCCTCCTAGAAATGAACTGCTTATAGGTATATATGTCCTCAAAGTATGGTGCCTGATACATAGGTTTGCAAAAAAATCTGGATTCAATATATGAATATACAGTATCTATATAGAACAAATTATGATTCAGTTACAATTTAATTCAGAACTAAGCATTGGGTTAAGATAATATCTCATCAAAATGTCAGTCCTTCCAGAAAATCTTATCGGGGTAAATATAAGAGATAAAAACATTCCATTTTAACAATATAAATGCACTCTGGCTATACATAATATATTTTGCTATATTCTATATTTTGCTGTGGATATAAAACCAACTTTGAAAGATAAAGGGCTCCCTTTGATGTTTGTGACATCAAATATCACTTGACTATAGTCAACTGCTCTTTGAGCTCAGTTAAATCTTACAAGTACCATATTTACCTAATTAGGAAAGTTTAGGAAATCAGGCTTCAGGCTCCCTGCCATGATTACAAACACCATGCATAAGTACAGAAGAGCAACTAATATATACATAGTTAAAAATCACACACTCTTTTTAAAGAGGTTTCAACGGCTTAGTGTCTTGCTCTGGCTCTGGTTTTTTTTTTTTTTTTTTTTTTAGGTACGCGGGCCTCTCACTGTTGTGGCCTCTCCCGTTGCGGAGCACAGGCTCCGGACACGCAGGCTCAGTGGCCATGGCTCACGGGCCCAGCCACTCCGCGGCATGTGGGATCTTACCGGACCGGGGCACGAACCCGCGTCCCCTGCATCGGCAGGCGGACTCTCAACCACTGCGCCACCAGGGAAGCCCCTGGCTCTGTTTTGACATGAGTCTAGGGACCTACCTGCAGAGTGCATCCGAACACACCGATCATCAGCATGGCCACGGACAAGTAGTCGGTAAATACATCCCACCATGGCTTCAGAACCCGGAAGGCAGGCTGCTGCTCAGAGAACTGCCGGAACTCTGTCACCGGAATCATGTTTCTGAGAAAAGAGAGATTACTGGTGAATTAATTTATCTTTATGCACAACATACTGCATTGTTAACAGCATTTGAAATTCTGCTTCAACTCGTCGGATTCAGTGGTCTGAATCAGTCCAGGAGCTGTCACAGCACCTCAGAGTTTTAACAAGCCATTGAGAAATCCACCAGTTGAGGAAATAAGGAGCCCCATGTCGAAAAAGCAAGTACCTTTGCTAACTCTTGGCTAACCAGTGGGTGCCCTTTAGCTCCACGTGGACCAGAAAGAGCATGACCAGAGCCACCCGTTATTTCCTGGTATCTCCCTTCCCCTAAACAGAACACAAAGATGCCAGAAAGAGCAGAGCCCATCCTTTAAAATGTTTTTGCTATTTATCTTATCATCTTGGGTTTTTGCTTCAAACTATTTTTTTAAGTGTATCCTCAGCATTGGTTTGTATTAATTATTTACTAAGCCCTATTTGTAAAGCCTTTTGCTTGCTCCCTGGGGAAGGCAAACGACTTTGCCACTGGTCCTTTTCTTGTAAAAGGGACAATCTCATTTTGGGGAGGAGGTGTTGGGGAGAACTTCAATTTTTTTTTTTGCCCTCCCTCTTTTTTTGGTTCCTGTGCTTTTGACTTGATTTTTTTTTTCTCTATTTCCTAAATTTCACTGTGAACCTCAAACTTATCCTCTGAGAAAACAATTTTCTCTGGAAACACCTAACTCTAGCTAAATGACAGAGGATAAATGAATAGGGTGCACTGAGGCTCTGGGAAAAGGGGAAAAGAGACACATCCTTTTCTTAGCCTGCGTTGTCCTTTCTTATGGCTCAGTCCCACTGCCTGTATTATGATCTGAGACTTGAAGGTAACCATCCAGCTACTGGGAGAAGGAATATTCTTTCCTTATCTCATGGCAAGGAATAAGGGCCAAAAAGACAGTTTCTCTCCCTTTTGCCATCTTTGGATCCAATAATCTTGCTCTTTACACCTGCCCTTGTTATTTAGTCTGATTAAAGGCAGGGAAAGGCTATATTTGGTGCTCATTCTTCCAAGCCTTTTTGTTTCCTGGATCTTCTCTTCCCTAATAGTGAATTAAAGGCTGTACAATAAACAGCCTAAAGAAAACCACAGCCTCTTCTTTGAGTTCACTGCTGTTTATCTTTGGAAACTATTATAATGTGTTCCATTCCATCTCACTGCTTTATCTGACTTTTCCTTAAGCAGTCTTCCTTAACACAACATTGAAAATTCAACCGCTTGGTGCTGCTTTCACCTATGACCTACCTACTTGACATCTTTGCAGCATTTGATATGATTGCCTCATTTTATTGAAACACAACTTTCCTTTTCTTTTTTTTTTAATGTTTATTTATTTTTGGCTGCGCCAGGTCTTAGTTGTGGCACTCGGGCTTTTCGTTGTTGTGGAATGAGGACTTCTTAGTTGTGGCACGCAAACTCTTAGTTGCAGCATGCACGCGGGAGATCTAGTTCTCCAACCAGAGATGGAACCAGGGTCCCCTGCATTGGGAGTACGGAGTCCTACCCACTGGACCACCATGAAAAGTCCCAAAACACAACTTTCTTAACTCTACTTTGTTACCACCACTGGGCTGGAAGTTTCTTGAAGGGGGAAAACCTATATGTTATGCATATATGTGTTCTCAAAACATATGTTGCAGGCAAGCCACCCAAGCTAAATAAAAAACTTCACTTATTCCTAGTGTTATTAGCATTTCAGACTAGTCCAAAGTTTGATTTTCCTGACCTTTCACGACCTTTTTCTTCTCAATGGATCATTATAATCTCATGGCCCCAAATGTTTTCTCGTCACAGCTATCCAGTGGCGGTCACAGACAGGCACGAACTCATCTTAACTTCCACATTCTGCCTAGAAGCTACTGTCTTGTTCTGTTTTGCACCCCTACCACTTACCACAGTGCCTGGAAAACAAGGGGCCCTGAACAACTGTCTGTTAAATTGATGGGTGAATTCAGATGCTTGCTCATGGAGCAATGCTCACTCAATCGATTGGGGGGGACCCTAGCCAGCTACAGTGACAGCACTAACAAGTATGGTACCTGTGCTGTAGTCTACATCCTTTGATAGATTTAGTTATTGTCTCCTTCATGATAAGTTCCTGTACACCTTGGAGGGAATTGGGCTTGTTCTTTGAAGCAAGGAACAATTTCAGGAATAAAATATACCAATGTGTATTTTATTGAGAGCTGTGTTCTCAAACTTTTTGACCTCAGGATCCTTTCATGTTCTAAAATGTAGTGAGGAGGACCTCAAAGAGCACTTTTTAGGTGGGTGATACCTATCAATACTGGCCACATGAGAAATTAAAACCAAGAAATTTCAAAAATATATATTAATTCACTTAAAAATAACAAAACCATTATAAGTTAACATAAATTGTTATTATAAAAAATAACTATATTCTCCAACACAAAAACAATTAATGAGAATAATGGCATTGTTTTACATTTTTGCAAATCTCTTTAAAAGCTGGCTTAATAGAATATAGCTGGATTCTCATATCTGCTTCTTCAATCTGCTGAGTTTTTTTTTTTTTTTTTTTTGCAGTACGCGGGCCTCTCACTGCTGTGGCCTCTCCCGTTGCGGAGCACAGGCTCCGGACGCGCAGGCTCAGCGGCCATGGCCCACGGGCCCAGCCGCTCCGCGGCATGTGGGATCCTCCCAGACCGGGGCACAAACCCGTGTCCTCTGTATCAGCAGGTGGACTCTCAACCACTGCATCACCAGGGAAGACCGAGATATGTTGTTTTGATTGAAATTTATGAATCAAATATATATGCAGTTAGCAAAGGGAGGACTTTCTTAACAGACTTTTTATATAATTGGGGATATTAACTTTTGATAACATATCAAACTAACTTGGTTAGTTGCAATATGGAATCTGAAAACTATATCAATGAACTTTTCAAGCTCCTTGATGTTAAAACTCATTCGTCAGGGAGGACCTTCAAGATGGTGGAGAAGTAAGACATGGAGATCACCTTCCTCCCCACAACTACATCAAAAATACAACTACATGTGGAACCACTCCTATAGAACACCTACTGAACGCTGGCAGAAGACCTCAGACTTCCCAAAAGGCAAGAAACTCCACAAGTACCTGGGTACGGAAAAAGAAAAAAGGAAAAACAGAGACAAAAGAATAGGGACAGGACCTGCACCAGTGGGAAGGAGCTGTGAAGGAGGAAAGGTTTCCACACACTAGGAAGCCCCTTCGCGGGTGGAGACTGCGGGTGGCGGAGGGGGACAGCTTCGGAGCCACGGAGGAGAGCACAGCAACAGGGGTGCGGAAGGCAAAGCGAAGAGATTCCCGCACAGAGGATCGGTGCCAACCGGCACTCACCAGCCCGAGAGGCTTGTCTGCTCACCCGCCAGGGCGGGCGGGGCTGGGAGCTGAGGCTCGGGCTTCGGTCGGAGCGCAGGGAGAGGACTGGGGTTGGCGGTGTGAACACAGCCTGCAGGGGGTTAGTGCGCTACGGCTAGCAGGGAGGAAGTCCGGGAGAAAGTCTGGACTTACGGAAGAGGCAGGAGACCATTGTTTCAGGGTTCGCGAGGAGAGGGAATTAAAAGCGCCACTTAAAGGCGCTCCAGACACGGGCGCGAGCCGCGGCAATCAGCTGGGACCCCACAGACGGGCATGAGATGCTAAGGTTGCTGCTGCTGCCACCAAGAAGCCTGTGTGCAAGCACAGGTCACTCTCCCCACCTCCCCTCCCGGGAGCCTGTGCAGCCTGCCACTGCAGGGTTAGTGATCCAGGGACAACTTCCCCGGGAGAACGCATGGCGCGCCTCAGGCTGGTGCAACGTCACAGTGGCCTCTGCCGCCGCAGGCTCGCCCCGCACCCATACCCCTCCCTCTCCCCTGGCCTGAGTGAGCCAGAGCCCCCGAATCAGCGGCTCCTTTAACCCCATCCTGTCTGAGTGAAGAACAGACGCCCTCAGGCGACCTACACGCAGAGGTGGGGCCAAATCCAAAGCTGAGCCCCAGGAGCTGTGCGAACAAAGAAGAGAAAGGGAAATCTCTCCCAGCAGCCTCAGGAGTGGCGGATTAAATCTCCACAATCAGCTTCATGTACCCTGCCTCTGTGGAATACCTGAATAGATAACGAATCATCCCAAATTGAGGAGGTGGACTTTGGGAGCAACTGTAGACTCGGGGTTTGCTGTCTGCACTCTTTCTAATTTTTATGTTTATCTCAGTATAGATTTTAGCACTTGTTATCATTAGTGGATTTGTTTATTGGTTTGGTTGCTCTCTTCTTTTCTTTTTTATTATTTATTTAAATAATTTTTTTCATCTATTATTATTCTCTTTTTCATTCTTTTTTTCTCCCTTTTTTCTGAGCCGTGTGCCTGACAGGGTCTTGGTGCTCTCACCTGGTGTCAGGCCTGAGCCTCTGAGGTGGGAGAGCTGAGTTAATGACACTGGACCACCAGTGACCTCCCAGCGCCACGTAATATAAATCAGGGAGAGCTCTCCCAGAGATCTCCATCTCAATGCTAAGACCCAGCTCCACCCAACTGCCAGCAAGCGCCAGTGTTTGATGCCCCATGCCAATCAACTAGCAAGACAGGAACACAACCCTGCCCGTTAGCAGAGAGGCTGCCTAAGGTCATACTAAGTTCACAGACACCCCAAAACACACCACCGGATGCGGCCCTGCCCACAAGAAAGACAAGATCCAGCCCCACCCACCAGAGCAGAGGCACCAGTCCCCTCCACCAGGAAGCCTACACAAGCCACTGAATCAACGTCAGCCACTGGGGGCAGACACCAAAAACAACGGAAACTAGGAACCTGCACCTGCGAAAAGGAGACCCCAAACACAAGAAATTAAACAAAATGAGAAAACAGAGAAATATGCAGCAGATGAAGGAGCAAGGTAAAAACCCACCAGAGCCAACAAATGAAGAGGAAATAGGCAGGCTACCTGAAAAAGAATTCAGAATAATGGTAGTAAAGATGATCCAAAATCTTGGAAATAGAATAAAGAAAATACAAGAAATGTTTAACAAGGACCTAGAAGAACTAAAGAGCAAACAAACAATGATGAACAACACAATAAATGAAATTAAAAATTCTTTAGAAAAATCAATAACAGAATAACTGAGGCAGAAAAACGGATATGTGACCTGGAAAATAAAACAGTGGAAATACCCACCCCAGAGCAGAATAAAGAAAAAAGAATGAAAAGAATTGAGAAGAGTCTCAGAACTCTGGGACAACATTAAATGCACCAACATTCAAATTATAGGGGTCTCAGAAGAAGAAGAGAAAAAGAAAGGGTCTGAGAAAATATTTGAAGAGATTATGGTTGAAAACTTCCCTAACATGGGAAAGGAAATAGTCAATCAAGCCCAGGAAGGGCAGAGAGTCCCATACAGGATAAACACAAAGAGAAACATAAAAAGACACATATTAATCAAACTATCAAAAATTAAATAAAAGAAAAAATATTAAAAGCAGCAAGGGAAAAGCAGAAAATAACATACAGGGGAAACCCCATAAGGTTAACAGCTGATCTTTCAGCAGAAACTCTGCAAGCTAGAAGGGAGTGGCAGGACATATTTAAAGTGATGAAAGGGAAAAACCTACAACCAAGATTACTCTACCCAGCAAGGATCTCATTCAGATTCAATGGAGAAATTAAAACCTTTACAGACAAGCAAAAGCTAAGAGAATTCAGCACCACCAAACCAGTTTTACAACAAATGCTAAAGGAACTTCTCTAAGCGGGAAACACAAGAGAAGGAAGAGACATACAAAAACAAACGCAAAACAATTAAGAAAATGGTAATAGGAACATACAAATTGATAATTACTTAAATGTAAATGGATTAAATGCTGCAACCAAACGACACAGACTGGCTGAATGGATGCAAAAACAAGACCCGTATATATGCTGTCTACAAGAGACCCACTTCAGACCTAGGGACACATACAGACTGAAAGTGAGGGGATGGAAAAAGATATTCCATGCAAATGGAAATCAGAAGAAAGCTGGAGTAGCAATTCTTGTATCAGACAAAATAGACTTTAAGATAAAGACTATTACAAGAGACAAAGAAGGACACTACATAATGATCAAGGGATCAATCCAGAAGAAGATATAACAATGGTAAATATTTATGCACCCACATAGGAGCACCACAATACATAAGGCAAATGCTAACAGCCATAAAAGGGGAAATTGACAGTAACACAATCATAATAGGGGACTTTAACACTCCACTTTCACCAATGGACAGATCATCCAAAATGGAAATAAATATGGAAACATAAGCTTTAAATAATACATTAAACAAGATGGACTTAATTGATATTTATAGGACATTCCATCCAAAAACAACCGAATAAACTTTCTTCTCAAGTGCTCATGGAACATTCTCCAGGATAGATCATATCTTGAGTCACAAATCAAGCCTTGGTAAATTTAAGAAAATTGAAATTGTATCAAGTATCTTTTCTGACCACAATGCTGTGAGACTAGATATCAATTACAGGAAAAAACTGTAAAAAATACAAACACATGGAGGCTAAACAATATGCTACTAATAACCAAGAGATCACTGAAGAAATTAAAGAGGAAATCAAAAAATACCTCGAAACAAATGACAATGAAAACATGATGACTCAAAACCTATGCAATGCAGCAAAAGCAGTTCTAAGAGGTAAGTTTAGAGCAAAACAATCCTACCTCAAGAACAAGAAACATCTCAAATCAACAACCTAACCTTACACCTAAAGCAATCAGAGAAAGAAGAAGAGAAGAAAACCAAAGTTAGCAGAAGGAAAGAAATCATAAAGATAAGATCAGAAATAAATGAAACAGAAATGAAGGAAGCAATAGCAAAGATCAGTAAAACTAAAAGCTGGTTCTTTGAGAAGATAAACAAAATTGATAAACCATTAGCCAGACTTACCAAGAAAAAAAAGCGAGAAAACTCAAATCAACAGAATTAGAAATGAAAAAGGAGAAGTAAAAACTGACACTGCAGAAATACAAAGGATCATGAGATATTACTATAAGCAACTATATGCCAATAAAATGGACAACCTGGAAGAAATGGACAAATTCTTAGAAAATCACAACCTTCCAAGACTGAACCAAGAAGATATAGAAAATATAAACAGACCAATCACAAGCACTGAAGTTGAAACTGTGATTAAAAATCTTCCAACAAACAAAAGCCCAGGACCAGATGGATTCACAGGCGAATTCTATCAAACGTTTAGAGAGGAGCTAACACCTATCCTTCTCAAACTCGTGCAAAATATAGCAGAAGGAGGAACATTCCCAGACTCATTCTATGAGGTCCCCATCACGCTGATCCCAAAACCAGACTAAGATGTCACAAAAGAAGAAAATTACAGGCCAATATCACTGATGAACATAGATGTAAAAATCCTCAACAAAATACTAGAAAACAGAATCCAACAGCACATTAAAAGGATCCTACACCATGATCAAGTGGGGTTTATCCCAGGAATGCAAGGTTTCTTCAAGATATGCAAATCAATCAATGTGATACACCGTATTAACAAATTGAAGGATAGAAACCATATGATAATCTGAATAGATGCAGAAAAAGCTTTCGACAAAGTTCAACACCCATTTATGATAAAAACCCTCCAAAAAGTAGGCATAGAGGGAACTTACCTCAACATCATAAAGACTATATATGAGAAACCCACAGCCAACATTGTTCTCAATGGGGAAAAACTGAAACCATTTCCTCTAAGATCAAGGAAAAGACAAGGTTGCCCACTCTCACCGCTGTTATTCAACATATTTCTGGAAGTTTTAGCCACAGCAATCAGAGAAGAAAAAGAAATAAAAGGAATCCAAATCAGAAAAGAAGAAGTAAAACTGTCATTGTTTGCAGATGACATGATACTATACATAGAGAATGCTAAAGATGCTACCAGAAAACTACTAGAGCTTATCAATGTATTTGGTAAAGTAGCAGCATACTAAATTAATGCACAGAAATGTCTTGCATTCCTATACACTAATGACGAAAAATTTGAAAGAGAAATTAAGGAAACACTCCCATTTACCACTGCAACAAAAAGAATAAAAAACCTAGGAATAAACCTACCTAAGGAGACAAACTACCTGTATACAGAAAACTATAAGACACTGATGAAAGAAATTAGAAATGACACAAACAGATAGAGAGACATACCATGTTCTTAGATTGGAAGAATCAACATTGTGAAAATGATTATACTACGCAAAACAATCTACATATTCAATGCAATCTCTATCAAACTACCAATGGCATTTTTCACAGAACTAGAACAAAAAATTGCACAATTTGTATGGAAACACAAAAGACCCCGAATAGCCAAAGCAATCTTGAGAAAGAAAAACGGAGCTGGAGGAATCAGGCTCCCGGACTTCAGACTATACTACAAAGCTACAGTAATCAAGACAGTATGGTACTGGCACAAAAACAGAAATATAGATCAATGGAACAGGATAGAAAGCCCAGATAAACCCACACACATATGGTCACCGTATCTTTGATAAAGGATGCAAGAATATACAATGGAGAAAAGACAGCCTCTTCAATAAGTGGTGCTGGGAAAACTGGACAGCTACCTGTAAAAGAATGAACTTAGAACACTCCCTAACACAGTATACAAAAATAAACTCAAAATGGATAAAGACCTAAATGCAAGGCCAGACACTATCAAACTCTTAGAGGAAAACATAGGCAGAATACTTTATTACATAAATCACAGCAAAATCCCTTTTACCCACCTCCTAGAGTAATGGAAATAACAACAAAAATAAACAAATGCTACCTAATGAAACTTAAAAGCCTTTGCACAGCAAAGGAAATCATAAACAAGATGGAAAGACAACCTTCAGAATGGGAGAAAATATTTGCAAATGAAGCAACCGCCAAAGGATTAATCTCCAAAATATACAAGCAGCTCATGCAGCTCAATATCAAAAGAACAAATAACCCAATCCAAAAATGGGCAGAAGACCTAAATAGACATTTCTCCAAAGAAGATATACAGATTGCCAACAAACATATGAAAGGATGCTCAACATCACTAATCAATAGAGAAATGCAAATCAAAACTACAATGAGGTATCACCTCACACCAATCAGTATGGCCATCATCAAAAAATCTACAAACGGGGCTTCCCTGGTGGCGCAGTGGTTGAGAGTCCGCCTCCCGATGCAGGGTACATGGGTTCGTGCCCCGGTCCATGAAGATCCCACATGCCGCGGAGCGGCTAGGCCCGTGAGCCATGGCCGCTCTGCAACGGGAGAGGCCACAGCAGTGAGAGGCCCGCATACCGCAAAAAAAAAAAAAAAAAAGTCTACAAACAATAAATGCTGGAGAGGGTATGGAGAAAAGGGAACCCTCTGGCACTGTTTGTGGGAATGTATGTTGATACAGCCACTATGGAGAACAGTATGGAGGTTCCTTAAAAAACTAAAAATAGAACTACCATACGACCCAGCAATCCCACTACTGGGTATATACCCTGAGAAAACCATAATTCAAAAGGAATCATGTACCACAATGTTCACTGCAGCTCTATTTACAGTAGCCAGGACATGGAAGCAACCTAAGTGTCCATCGACAGATGAATGGATAAAGAAGATGTGTCACATATATACAATGGAATATTACTTAGTCATAAAAAAACCGAAATTGAACTATTTGCAGTGAGGTGGAAGGACCTAGAGTCTGTCATACAGGGTGAAGTAAGTCAGAAAAACAAATACCGTATGCTAACACCTATATATGGAATCTAAAAAAAAAAAAAAAGGTTCTCATGAACCTAGGGGCAGGACAGTAATAAAGATGGAGACGTAGAGAATGGACTTGAGGACACGGGGAAAGGGAAGGGTAAGCTGGGACGAAGTGAGAGAGTAGCATTGACATATATACACTACCAAATGTAAAACAAATAGCTAGTGGGAAGTAGCTGCATAGCACAGGGAGATCAGTTCGGTGCTTTGTGACCACCTAGAGGGGTGGGATAGGGAGGGTGGGAGGGAGATGCAAGAGGGAGGGGATATGGGGATATATGTATACATATGGCTGATTCACTGTTATACAGCAGAAACTAACAGAACATTGTAAAGCAATGATACTCCAATAAAGATGTTAAAAAAAAAAAAACTCATTCGTCTATCTTGTACTTTGAATGGATCTTTTATCTGTGCATGATTTGGTAACAACATGTGTTGGTCATCTGGAAAATACTGGATCACTTAGTTATGGAGATCTTCCAAATGTTACAAATCAGACCTAAAAATCACATTCATTAATATCACTACTGCTTTCATCAGAAAATGTTTTAAGTAATTGGAGGCTATCCAACTCATGGTGGTGGACACAAATTTTCCAAAATTCTATTCATCACTTGAAAGTTTGAATTTTATTTGTGGCAGCAAATATTATCAGTTGTTTGCCTTGAGATGTCAAGTTCGCTTCAATCATTTTGAGAAGGTATCTTCCACATACTCAAGTCTGAATAATCAGTTGTTTTATTCAATTAAAACTGGTACATTATGATAAAGCGGCTAATTCAACTTTCAACTCCAATAAGGATTTCCCTTGAGACACCCACTGTACTTTGAATTCAGCAGAAGTGCTTTATGTATTCTTCCCTTTCATCACACTGTATATTATTGCAATACGTAGTCAAAGGTCGAGAGCTATTAAAATAATAATTTTTACTGATTCAATGAGGACATTAGATGAAACTGGCTTTTTTCTTCCTTTAGGTTGTAAATGTGTGCCAATGAAGAATACTGTACAATAGAATTTGGTGCCTCTATTTTGATTCACGCTAAGGTGACTTACCCATCATTGCTTTTGTGCCATCAGTGAAAAAGGCAAAAAATATCTTAGCATTAAAAATTAGTTTTGATCTTGTGGACCCCCTAAAAATGTTCAGGTGACTGGTGTTCCATGAGTCACACTTTGAGAACCACTGAGGCAGAGGCTCACTGTTCCTTCCTTTATCTATGGCTCACCTTGAAAAAGCAAAGGCCTGGGCACTCAATCATGAGATTCTCTGAGTCCTTGGCTGAGCTGTTTCACTGGCATCATTCTCTTAATAGGGAAAATAAAGACAAACTGAGGAATCTAAGAAACTTAAGTATTATCTACTGCTTCCTAATACTGGTACAGCCTAGTTAAGACGGACTGTCAGAGAAACAAACAGTCAAGATGAAACAGACTTTTAGCATTATAACTCTACTCAATGTACTTAACCTCTTTTGGGTAAGTGTGTGTATGTGCTCGTGTATGTACATGCCCTTATATGTACGTACATATATAATACATATAAATGTATGTAGACATATGGATAATACACACACAGATGTATAATACACATACACATAGACTTTATTGTTTTAACATATCACAAGGCTCAAAGCCAATATCCAGCACAGATTTAATCCTTGGAATTATTTTTGATGCAAAAAAAAAGGGAGGTAGTAAAGGAGAAGTTGACTTAAAAACGCCAAAACGAAACAGAGGGTAGATGAACCTTGTGCTTGCTTAACTGAAAAAAAATTTTGTATTCTTTCACAAATTTCAGCACCTTTTAGTTGTGTATACACCTAAAGTTGCCTATTACAGTGATGACACAATTTCTCTTTCACTATCATTGTAGTTTCCACACGATTTGTGACCATTTCAAGCTGAAGAAGCCACTTCTGAATAAACTGCTGAGTTTATAGTGTTTTCCCCTAAAGATCAATTAGGATAATTATACTTATATTTAAAATATTTTTCTATTTTAGAAATATAAATGGTTATCTTTATATTTCTTCCAGCTCTAATTTCCAACCATTATGTAAGATTTTAGCTTACCTAATAATGTCTTTGGAAACATGGCATTTCACATTCAATCAAGAGATTCTGTTATCCTATACCAAGGTGGGGGGGATAGGATGAATTGGTAGATTGGGATTGATATATATACACTATTGATACTCTGTATAAAATTGAAAACTAATGAGAACCTACTGTATACCACAGGGAACTCAATGCTCTGTGGTGACCTAAATGGGAAGGAAATCCAAAAAAGAGGGGATATATGTATACATATAGCTGATTCACTTTGCTGTATAGTAGAAACTAACACAACATTGTAAAGCAACTATATTCCAATAAAAATTGTTTAAAAATTTTTTAAAAAGAGATTCTGGTATCCTAATTAAAAAATATAAACTTTTATATTATGTTATATATTTGCCTCTGTATCCTTTGCAGAAATACTTTATTAAAAATACTTATTACCAAAAGTCATTTTAATGGCTTCATTGTCTATAAAATTTTACCTCTCAAAAATATCACATAATATAATCCTTTGGTAAAGAATATTGGTAAAGTTAGTTGCAAACTCAGAGATTTTTATTTCTTTCATTTATCTGGTTCTTCCTGAAACAATCTGTCTTCCTCCCTCTCAGGAGAAGTTTAATATCTTCTCCAGAATTAATTACAGAACAAATTCTACTCTGTTTGTTAACCCATGACTTTAAGAATACCAAACATATTCTACTTTGATTCAAATCTGATTGCTAACACTGTTTTCCAATGGCTATCAGGTGGGTATATATGGCTAACAGTGCTTTGTTCCACATTTTTCTGGCAGTTGGAGAATGGCACCACCTTTAGACAGTACAATCATACACCACTCAAGGAAACAAGGGCCAATTCCAAGTGATAATAGTAATCATATCACTAACATAGTGAGTGTCCCCTTACAAAAATGAATTTTAAAAATTCAGTAATTCCTGAGCATCAAGTGTGAATTCTACAGGAAACAAACCCACATATATTATTCATCTATGTGGTTAAATCTAATGGTCAATTCTCAGCCCTCACCTTACCTGCTCTATCTTCAGCATTTGGCATAAAGTGACCATTCTCTACTTGGCTTTCAGGATGTCACAGCCTTTAGGTTTTCCTCCTGTTTTCCATGCTGTTCCTTCTTTAACTACTTGTCTGTTACCTCATCTTCCCCCTGACCTCTGACTTTGGTGTGCTCAATGCTTAGTCTTCGATGCAGTTCTCTCCCCTAACTCACTCCCCTGTGAGCATAGTGCTTTAAATGGCAGACCCAACTGCCTACTCGGTATCTCCATCTGGACATCCAGTAGACACGTGAAACTCACTACGTGCCACACTAACTCCAGTTCCATTCCCTTATCTCCACCTCTCCCATCCCTGGCAAAGCCCTGTTGCTCTTGCAACTTTTCCCCCTTGATGGCAACTCCATCTTTCCAGGTGCTCAGACCAACGTTTCTGGAGTTATCTGTGAGTCTTCTTTGTCTCTTACATCCCACATCCCATCTGTCAAAAAATACTTATATTCCTTATTGTCTGTCTCCCCTAAAAGAATGAAAGTTTCTTGAGGACAGGAACTTTCTTTTCAATTCTATTTTGTATTTTGACGTGTCCCTATAGAAATCCACTATAGAATACCATAATTATATGGTTCTATAGACATATACTTAATTTAAAGAAACTCATAAATGGGTTATAACAGTTCAGAACCCGAAAGGCACTTTCAGAAGTCATCCACTCCATAACTCTCATTTTATGAGTGAACAACCTGAACCAAGAGAGATTATGTGACTTACCCAAGGAACAGAGCTAGCGGTGAGCCTTGACTTCTAATCAAATCTTACCTCTTACTCTACAGCTCTTAGTTAATACTACATCGTGCTGATCTGAATGTACAGGATCTAAAATATACTAGGAAACAAATGGTTTAAATAGAATTTCTCTTTTCATGTCCCTCTTTGAAAATAAAATGAAAAATAAACTATTATTAATACATTTAAATGATTCTTAAGCTGTAGTGCTCTTATAGTCCCATAAATGAGAACTTTAGACTCAGAAGGAATCACGAGGCAAGTTGAACTTGCAACCCAGTGGATACTTCTGTACTATCATCTCCTTGAATATTTCCGCTATGCCATGTGTTAAATTAATGGTCCAATCACATTATTTGAAAAGTTTTCAAAATGAGCTTAACCTGTTTTTCTAAGAGAGGTGGGGAACAAAAATTATGCCTTCCTGGCAATTTTAGTTCTCTTTTAATCAGTAAAGATAGAATACCTCTTTCTCATTATACCCTTCCCATATTTAAAGAAAACCCTTTTAGTCACCGTGCTTCAGGTCACACATCTCAAGGCTGTTGCTTTACATACTAGTTTCCACAGTTATCTTTAACAGAGTCATAAGCTTTTTTAAAAAATTTAATTTAATTTTTTATACGGCAGGTTCTTATTAGTTACCTATTTTATACATATTAGTGTATATGTCAATCCCAATCTCCCAATTCATCCCATCACCACCAAAAATTTGTTATCTACTATTATCAGTAGCTGATTTTTCTCTCTCACAAGCATAATTCATTTACTCATGCCCTTGCTATAAATAATTATAGCATTATAATAAATATGTATTAAAATGTATATTAAAAATGTACATTAAAAATATAAACTTTAAGATATGTCACGCACCGTGCTAGGTGCCGGTGGAATGGAAGTGAACAAAATAGACAAAGTGCCTGCCTCACCCCTGTGTACTCTACTAGGAGAATGTGCCTGAAAGAAATTCCTATAAAAGCATGAATTGTGGGCTTCCCTGGTGGCGCAGTGGTTGAGAGTCCGCCTGTCGATGCAGGGGACACGGGTTCGTGCCCCGGTCTGGGAAGATCCCACATGCCGCGGAGCGGCTGGGCCCGTGAGCCATGGCCGCTTGGCCTGAGCGTCCGGAGCCTGTGCTCTGCAACGGGAGAGGCCACAGCAGTGAGAGGCCCGTGTACAGCAAAAAAAAAAAAAAAAAAAAAAAAAAAAAGCATGAATTGTAACTGCTCTTCTTTGTACATGTGATTGATTATTGTTTCTGGTGCCAATGGTGCATTTAAAGAGGTTGTTGTTTTCATTTCATTGAGGACAAGGTTTATATCTTGTTTAACTTTGTATCTTCTAGAAAATAGCACAATGCCTTAGAATAGACCCTCAATACATATTTGTTAAATTCAAAGAGGCCTAAACATATACACACCCAATTGAGCATTTTGTAGTAAAGACCAAATTCTTCTATTATGTTATTATCCTCTGTTATAGTTTGATACTACAATAAATAAGAGAGTAACTATTACCACACAGCTTCACACTGTAAATAGTGATTATTCAAAGAACACCCACTACTGAAGAGACTGTTTGAGAAGAGGACAAGAGTCAGGAATAATTTATACTTTCAAAGTTAAGGGTCACTGAAATTTCTTTTTTTTTTTTTTGCGGTACACGGGCCTCTCACTGTTGTGGCCTCTCCTGTTGCGGAGCGCAGGCTCCGGATGCGCAGGCTCAGCGGCCATGGCTCACGGGCCCAGCCGCTCCACGGCATGTGGGATCTTCCCAGACCCGGGCACGAACCCGTGTCCCCTGCATCAGCAGGCGGACTCTCAACCACTGCACCACCAGGGAAGCCCAGGTCGCTGAAATTTTAATGTACAATGTCTGTCACCAGTTATAAAAAGGGTATGTCATTCGATGATGACTTCTTAGGCACCAACCTGTACCCAATGGCCACATTTTGTGACTCCCTTATCAAAACATTACCCTATTAAGAAACAAGTGGCAGAAAACAGATCTAAACAAAGAAGTTTTATTTATAATATAATGGTCTGGAATACTGCATTTATAAATCTTAGTGAGATCTTGATTTCTTTGGAATTTTTGTCAAAGAGCTTCAGCTACATGTATATGACACTAATAATTATGTAATGCTTATTCTATACATTTTAAGTAAATTTCAACTCAGAAATCTTTTTGAAAATGAGGCTAAATTGTGATCTAATCGTTTTTTAAACCCTGATCATAAAAGATTATCATAAAATGTTACTCATTCCCTCAGCTCTCTGCACCTCACTGGTCTTCTTGGTCACCTCTTCATTCCAGTTTCTACCTCCTTTAAACCAGGAACAATCTTCCAGGAATTAGTGTATACTCAACCACCCCCTCCCCACCCAACCCCATAAGATTCTAAACCCTTCAAAAGACTGTGTTTCCCCTTATGTGATTTAGATGAGGTTTTGGTTCTTACCAGTCTTCACATCCAAAAACTAAGTCTAGATTTCAATTTAGTAAATCTGTAATGATTGTTTTGAAGATGATTTATTTCTTCCTTTAATGGACAAAAAAAGACTGAGGCTTATCTTCAGTCCAGTTTTCCCCCTTGAACAAAGAGAGCACAATAGTTCTAAGCAGCTGACACACCATGAATATACAGTGCAGGCCGGAAGATTTAAACAAGTGCAGGAAGCCATCTACCTGGAAGGCAACTTTCTTTCTGAGGAAGGGACAGGGAGGAGAGGTAGGTGGAGAAGATGGGAATATTCCTGCTCTCTAGAACATTAAACCTAAAAAGGTTTTGTTTTTTATTTTTGCGGTACGCGGGCCTCTCACTGTTTGCGGCCTCTCCTGTTGCGAAGCACAGGCTCCGGACGCGCAGGCTCAGCGGCCATGGCTCATGGGCCCAGCCGCTCCGCGGCATGTGGGATCTTCCCGGACCGGGGCACGAACCCGTGTCCCCTGCATGGGCAGGAGGACTCCCAACCACTGCGCCACCAGGGAAGCCCCAAAAAGTTTTTTGTTTATTTTTCACAAAATAAAGCAGTCTGAAAAGGCAGGGATCACCTTTTCTTTCATATTGCTTGCTATGGGGCCTAAAATGCTCAATAGTTTGTTGAATCAAATTCCTAATGATTCTGTGGGGGGAATGTTGCCTTTTCTGTTCCAACAGAAAGTTTGGTGTGTTTTACAAACACCTTTTCACACACATAAGTAGCCTGGTATGTATGAAAACAGAGCACCAACCAAAGGAGTGACAGGGAAGTTAAAGCAACTTGTTATCAAAACTTTGCTACTAAGCTTTCTTTTTTTTTTTTTTTTTTTTTTTTTTTTTTTTTTTTTTTTGCGGTTCGCGGGCCTCTCACTGTTTGCGGCCTCTCCTGTTGCGAAGCACAGGCTCCGGACGCGCAGGCTCAGCGGCCATGGCTCACGGGCCCAGCCGCTCCGCGGCATGTGGGATCTTCCCGGACTGGGGCACGAACCCGTGTCCCCTGCACCGGCAGGCGGACTCTCAACCACTGCACCACCAGGGAAGCCCAGGTCGCTGAAATTTTAATGTACAATGTCTGTCACCAGTTATAAAAAGGGTATGTCATTCGATGATGACTTCTTAGGCACCAACCTGTACCCAATGGCCACATTTTGTGACTCCCTTATCAAAACATTACCCTATTAAGAAACAAGTGGCAGAAAACAGATCTAAACAAAGAAGTTTTATTTATAATATAATGGTCTGGAATACTGCATTTATAAATCTTAGTGAGATCTTGATTTCTTTGGAATTTTTGTCAAAGAGCTTCAGCTACATGTATATGACACTAATAATTATGTAATGCTTATTCTATACATTTTAAGTAAATTTCAACTCAGAAATCTTTTTGAAAATGAGGCTAAATTGTGATCTAATCGTTTTTTAAACCCTGATCATAAAAGATTATCATAAAATGTTACTCATTCCCTCAGCTCTCTGCACCTCACTGGTCTTCTTGGTCACCTCTTCATTCCAGTTTCTACCTCCTTTAAACCAGGAACAATCTTCCAGGAATTAGTGTATACTCAACCACCCCCTCCCCACCCAACCCCATAAGATTCTAAACCCTTCAAAAGACTGTGTTTCCCCTTATGTGATTTAGATGAGGTTTTGGTTCTTACCAGTCTTCACATCCAAAAACTAAGTCTAGATTTCAATTTAGTAAATCTGTAATGATTGTTTTGAAGATGATTTATTTCTTCCTTTAATGGACAAAAAAAGACTGAGGCTTATCTTCAGTCCAGTTTTCCCCCTTGAACAAAGAGAGCACAATAGTTCTAAGCAGCTGACACACCATGAATATACAGTGCAGGCCGGAAGATTTAAACAAGTGCAGGAAGCCATCTACCTGGAAGGCAACTTTCTTTCTGAGGAAGGGACAGGGAGGAGAGGTAGGTGGAGAAGATGGGAATATTCCTGCTCTCTAGAACATTAAACCTAAAAAGGTTTTGTTTTTTATTTTTGCGGTACGCGGGCCTCTCACTGTTTGCGGCCTCTCCTGTTGCGAAGCACAGGCTCCGGACGCGCAGGCTCAGCGGCCATGGCTCATGGGCCCAGCCGCTCCGCGGCATGTGGGATCTTCCCGGACCGGGGCACGAACCCGTGTCCCCTGCATGGGCAGGAGGACTCCCAACCACTGCGCCACCAGGGAAGCCCCAAAAAGTTTTTTGTTTATTTTTCACAAAATAAAGCAGTCTGAAAAGGCAGGGATCACCTTTTCTTTCATATTGCTTGCTATGGGGCCTAAAATGCTCAATAGTTTGTTGAATCAAATTCCTAATGATTCTGTGGGGGGAATGTTGCCTTTTCTGTTCCAACAGAAAGTTTGGTGTGTTTTACAAACACCTTTTCACACACATAAGTAGCCTGGTATGTATGAAAACAGAGCACCAACCAAAGGAGTGACAGGGAAGTTAAAGCAACTTGTTATCAAAACTTTGCTACTAAGCTTTCTTTTTTTTTTTTTTTTTTTTTTTTTTTTTTTTTTTTTTTTTGCGGTTCGCGGGCCTCTCACTGTTTGCGGCCTCTCCTGTTGCGAAGCACAGGCTCCGGACGCGCAGGCTCAGCGGCCATGGCTCACGGGCCCAGCCGCTCCGCGGCATGTGGGATCTTCCCGGACTGGGGCACGAACCCGTGTCCCCTGCACCGGCAGGCGGACTCTCAACCACTGCGCCACCAGGGAAGCCCCTAAGCTTTCTTTTTTAATGGGGTAAAATTTCAAATTTCCAGCCATGTTAAATACAGTAGGAAACAAAAGTAACCCTCCTCAGGAAACAAGAGATTGGTGGTTAAAGTGAGAGATTGAAAGACTAATGGATTTATAGTATGACCATTTTTATCGTCCTTTAACTCAGCTTTATAAGAATCTGCCATTCACAATTTCTCTTTTAAGATCAGGGACCATGGTAGGGTTGTTAATAGCAGAAAAATATTAAATGCTGAATAAATTTCTTTGGGGCTTTTCAAGAAGGTTGTTCTCAAGAAGTTAGCTCTTGGTCTGTCTTTTCTGTTGGCTGTGCTCGGTAAAATCCATGATGGAAGGAAGAAGTTCAGATCCTCTAGTCTCCAAAAAAAAAAAAAAAACTACAGGAGAAAATCAACAATGACCAGAATTTTACTGTCAGAATATTAAAACTGACATGAATGTACCTGAAAATTGGAATATTAGGTTTTTGTCCATCCAACCAATAAATATTTAACGCAAGGCTTTGTGCCTAAAAGAAAAATATTTGTTGGGTTTGGCTGTAAAGTTAACACATTGATTTAATGGCCCATCTTTTCCAAGTTGGACATTATATGAGTTCCCTCTTCCAACTCTTACTTTCTCACAGCAAAGCTAAATAAAATCTAACATGATGATATTCAGTTCTCCTAGAGTCTCACATCCTAAAGGCTGACAAAGGGCATAAGAAGCTTCTGTATATGAAGGCTCCAGGAGAATATGGTCAAAGGCTACTTGCCTCTCACACCTAGACTGTGCCAAGAATCTAAATGAAAAAATCCTTGGAAAATATAAATCAATTCATTAAAATACATCTGTTTCTGAAGATAATTATTCTTTCCCAAAAACAACAAAACACATAATAAGACCCTATTTCCCGCCCTCCAGAAAAAGGAAAGAAACTAGGTGATGTACATGATTGCAAAGGTTGAGTGATCTCTGGGGCTCTCAAAAAGTCACTACAAAGGAGATACAAGCAATAGTAGCAGGTCCTTGTGGTGTTAACCCTACGATAGGAATGTTCTTTCAATCTCTCCTCACTTTTCAGACTCCTATGTATCCTGCAGAGCTTGGCTCTAGTACCACTTACTCAGAGAAGCTGTCCTTGATCTCACTGACTAGGGCGAATCCAACACTGCAGGCTCTCACAGCACTGTGGACCTCTCTTGGTAGTCCCTGTCATAGACACCATTTTCCATTCATTTGTGTGGTTCTGGGTGAATGTTGGTCTCCATTATCTTCCCAACACCTAACAGTCTTGGCACATAACAGGTGCTCAATATATATTAATCGAACAAATTAATAATTCATTAAAAACAAAGTTCCAAGAACAGTTCCAAAAACAGTTCCAAGTGTGAGATCTCAGACTTAATTTGAATACTTTGTCAGCAAAAAGAAAATAGAGGGAAAAATTTAGGGCCCATCAGCTAACTTGGAATAAGACCCCAAACAGTGCCATCTTTATAGACAAACTGTATAGCAATATTTTGAAATTGTTTACTTGCAGTTGCTATTATTAGTAAGAAAGATGGCTTGGGGCCAGATGAGGTCTTCCTGAGAAAACTATTTCAAAGATACTGAGCTCTGCCGAATGTATTTTTAAATGGTTCAAAGACCTAGAAAACAAGATACTAAAGCACAGTAATATATCAACTTGCATGGTGACATCTAGTTATCTAAAGCAGTTTTATTCAACAACTTCATCAGTAGGATGAAAAGGCGGATTGAGGATGCTTGAAAGGAATAAAACTGATTCCAGAGCTGTTAAATTGGGAGGTTTTAATTATTAATCACAAATATTGAAAAACTATGCAGAAAAGTCACAGACATTTAAAAACAGATTTAGAAGGAAAAAGTGAGGAAGAAACAAGTAAAATTTCTTTTTAAAAGTCGAACATTTCAAAGCTGAGAGATCCTTGGAAGTTCTGAAGTAAAATGGGATTTAGGAATGAGTGAATAATCTTTTGGGTGGCTTAGGGCCAAGGGAAAAGACAAGGTTTATGGAACAACTGTGGGGATTTATTTGTTTTTACTTATCCTGTAATGTTTAATCCTATTTCAGATGACCCATGTTAAAAACGTAACAGACCAATGTTGTAGGGCCCTAAAAAATGGTTATACAGACATAAGTTAAAATAGTTTCTGGAAAAACAAAGTAAATGTCTACTCAACAAAGGAATAGAAATTGGTGAGAGATAAGTTGGTTCATTTCTACTCAATGTTCTTAGATATGAAAAGTGTTGGTATTCTTGTGGGAAAGAAGTGTGACCTAGGGAAATGAGGTGTAGAAGGCCAGGATTTTGATTCATCCTCGGTCTTTCCTTTCTGGAGGCTGAGGGATATATTATCATTAGAGATAGCTACTCTAGAGGCACAAAGTTTTTCAAGGATAGATTCGGTGCCTTTGAAAAGCTCTATATTCCTAGCACCTACTACGGTGCCTGGCAGCTTTATTCATTCTTTCTACAAGTACTAGAGTAGCTTTTATCTGCAAGGTATTGAGCTCACTAATGTGGATATACCAGTGATTAAGACAGATATAACTCCTGTCCTTATCAACCTTATATCATGATGAAAAGACAGTAAATAACGACACACAACCATTTAATCACAATTGTGACAGGTGTGATGAAGTGGAAGTTTTGGGTACTCTGGTAGTATACTGTAAGTCCCCTACATACGAACCTTCAGGTTGCAAACCTTCAAAGATACAAACGTGTTCTCATGTCCAATCACGTAAGTTAGTTCACGTGTCTGGCGTACACTGTCACGTGCATGCATCCTTTACAAGTGGTTGTGTTTTTGTGTACTTACATTGTGTAGCTTACTGATGAAGACCTGATGGAATTGGAAGCCCAGAAAAAGGACGAAGAGAGACAAGAGGAAGAAGTAGTAACTGAAGAACTGAAGAGATTCACGATGCAGGAGATGGCAAGGGGATTTTCTTTATTTGAGAAGGTACTGTTAGTTTTTGAGGCACAGGACCCGAACGTAGAACGGTACACGAAGGTTGCGGCAGCCGTTCAGAATGCAATCCAGTGCTACCGTGTCATCCATGATGAGATAAAAATAGCTACTACCCAGATATCACTGGTTCGTTTTTTCAGTAGGGTAGATAGAATTGAATCCAGCAAGGAACCAGAACTTGTGTCATCAACGTCAGGCGTGACTGAAATTGCAGCTTGCCCTCAGTCCCCTACTGCTGACGATCCTTCAGCTCTACCATCTCCCACCTCCTCTCCCTCCTCCAGTCAGTAACTCTTCTTTCCTGTTCACTCGATGCCAGATGCTATACTGGACTACTGTACTCTTCAAGGTACTGTACTGTAAGATTAAAAATGTTTTATTTTTTGTGTTTGTTTTTTATGTATTATTTGTGTGAAAAGTATTATAAACCTATTACAGCACAGTACCATATAGCCGATTGTGTTAGTTGGGGACCTTGGCTAACTTTGTTGGACTTACCAACAAACTGGACTTATGAGTGTGCTCTCAGAACAGAACTCGTTCGTATGTAGGGGACTTACTATACTGAGGTACCTGAGCTACAGGGGGTTTAGGAAGTGATGCCTACATGAAAATAGGAAGTATAGGTAGGAATAGTTACTTTGATAAAGTTGGAGCCCGGGACCAGGAGAACATTCTGGGCAGAATGAAAGGTCTGAAATGTGACGGCTTTTGGTTCCCCCTTTGAGACATATCATTTTGCCCTCCATCACTCATTAGAAAGGTTTTGGTTCTGTTTATTCAAATAAGGTTGGACTTGATATCTTCTGTCTCTGGAGACATGAGGGAAGGAGTAGCCTAAGCTCGTTCAGATTCCATGAGACAGAGGGTGCCCCAAGTTACATGTTCTTAGACTGAAAGGACAAAAAGTCGCCAGGACTCACCAGCAGTCTTTTTCTAAGGTGGCAGCTATGAGGGCCAAAGGCTGCTCTTCTCTCCTGCATCTGTCCAAATGTGTACCAGCCTGCGGAGTAGTCATCTCACTCAGAATCTGTCTAGAATTCCTCCTTCGGAACTGACTTCTGAGTTACACACAGGAAATTCAGTCTTTGGTCAGAGGAGAGTCTCCTTTAGTCTGTTTTATTTATTTATTTTTCTTTTCCTCCCTCGGGTAGAACCTTCTTCCTTCCATTTCTTTCTTCCTCTTTCCCTTCCTTTTTTCCTCCATCCCTCCCATTCTTCCTCTTTCAACATTTGTTATCCAACCACTCTGTGTCAAATACTGGGGATAAAAGATAAATAAAAAGCGATAGTTGACTATGTGGGCAACAGATCTATAAGCAAGGAGACTCAAAATGTGTTATCCCTTCTTTTTGCTCCTCATCTATTTGTATGGATTCAAACCCAAAGGGTTTATGTGAGCCAGACCAGCACTAGGAAAGGAGCACACCAACTAGCCCTTTAACCTCTGCAGGCAGTTTGCCAAGAGCCCTGTCAGAGAAGGACAGAGATATAAAAGCAAGCATGAAATTGTCCTGGGATGAAGTAAAAATAAAAATGGAAATAGGGGCTTCCTTGGTGGCGCAGTGGTTAAGAATCTGCCTGCCAATGCAGCAGACACGGGTTCGAGCCCTCGTCCGGGAAGATCCCACATGCTGCAGAGCAACTAAGCCCGTGCGCCACGACTACTGAGCCTGCGCTCTAGAGCTTGTGCTCCACAACAAGAGAAGCCACCACAATGAGAAGCCTGTGCACCACAACAAAGAGTAGCCCCTGCTCGCCGCAACTAGAGAAAGCCTGTGCGCAGCAACAAAGACCCAAATGCAGCCAAAAATAAAATAAATAAAATAAAATAAAAAATGGAAATAAATAGGTACCTTAACTTTCACAATCTGAACTGGAATAGACTGGGATAGATTTTTTGTTACACAAACTCTTGCAACTTGCCATTCAAAACCCAAGAACCAAATAAATTTGGAGAAGAGAGACTATTTATTCAGTATTTCCATCCATTATTTCTTTTTGTAATTGAGATATAACTGACATATAACATTGTATTATTTTTAACTGTACAACATAATGATTTGACATACTATATATTGTGAAATGATTACCAGAACAAGTTTAGTTAATATCCATCACCACACAGTTACAAATTTTTTTTCTTATGATGAGAACTTTTAAGATCTACTCTCTCAGCAACTTTCTAATATACAATACAGCATTGTTAACTATAGTCATCATGTTGTCCATTACATCCCCAGAATTCATTTATCTTATAACTGGAAGTTTGTACCTTTCAACCGCCTTCACCCATTTCAGCCACGACCCCCATGCCCACCCCCCGCCCAGCCTCTGGTAACCACAGTCTCTTCTCTGTATCTATGAGTTTTTTTGTTTGTTTGTTTTAAGATTCCACATACAAGTGAGATCACATAGTATTTGTCTTTCTCTGTCTCACTTATTTTACCTAGCATAATGCCCTCAAAGTCCATCCATGTTGTTGAAAATGGCAGGATTTCCTCCTTTTTCATGACTCAGTAATATTCCATTGTATATAGATACCATGTTTACTTTATTCATTCATCCATCAGAGGATACTTCAGTTGTTTCTATGTTTTGGCTGTTGTAAATAATGCTGCAATGAACATGGGGGTGCACACAACTTTTCCAGTTAGTGTTTTTGTTTCCTTTGGATAAATGCACAGAAGTGGAATTGCTAGATCATATGGTAGTTCTATTTTTAATTTTTTGAGGAAACACCACACTGTTTTCTATAGTGGCTACACCAATTTACATTCCTAACAACAGTGCACAAGGGTTCCCCTTTTCCCATATCCTCACCAACACTTGTTATTTCTTCTTTTTGATGATAGTCATTGATTTGCATTTCCCTGATGATTAGTGACGTTGAGCACATTTTCATGTGCTTGTTGGCAATTTGTATGTCTTCTTTGGAAAAATATCTATTCAAATCCTCTGCCTATTTTTAAAAATTGGATTGTTTGGGTTTTTTTTTAAAATTTTCCTATTGAGTTGCATGAGTTCTTCATATTTTTTGGATATTAACCATTTATCAGATATATGACTTGCAAATAATTTCTCCTATACCATATGTTGCCTTTTCATTTTCTCGATGGTTTCCCTTCCTGTACAGAAGCTTTTTAGTTTGATGTAATCCCATTTGTTTATTTTTGATTTTGTTGCCTTTGTTTTGGGTGTCAAGAGCTCACTGCTGAGAACGCTGTCAGTGCTCTTACCTGCTATGTTCTCTTCTAGGAGTTTTATGGTTTCAGGTCTTTAACTCATTTTGAATTGATTTTTGTGTATAGTATACGATAGTGTTCCAGTTTCATTCTTTTGCATGTGGTTGTCCAGTTTTCCCAGCACCATTTATTAGACAATCCCTTCCCCATTGTATATTTATCCTTTTTTCTTAAACTGGTGTTTCTTTCTGGTGAGTAAGTCCATAGCTCTTTTCTAATCCTCAATGGGATTTGTAATCCCCCAAATACTTAACCACTACACTGCAGTACATCAGCTGTTATGACTACAGAAAAGCAGAAAAACGTGTGTGGAAAGAAAGTAGCTGCAGGAATTAAACTAGAAAAAAGTGGTAAGAACATGAATGAGTCAGCATGAGGGTATAAGAGCTTTAAAAGGTATCAACTTCAAAGAGAAAATGAAATTATTTGGGTTGCCCTAGTAACACCAAGATAAAAAGGTGGAAGTGAAAATGCAGGATTTAACACTAGGAAAACCTTTGGCACCAAGATCTCTCATATCATGGAATGAGCTTTACCATGGCAACAGGCAAAAAACATGTAAACGGATTAAAGAAAAAATATCCAAGGGAGTGGAAGCACGGTAATAAAGACAAAGCTGATCTAATAAATAAACTGTACCTTTCTTTTCTTTTAATTCACAGAATTAAATAGGGGGAAGGCAAAGGGTCTGCAGGGATCAAATGAGACTTTCCTCAGTGACGTGATCTTAAATGATTTTAAAAGTTCAGCTTAACGTAATATTTTCACACACTTATTTTTCCCCAAATGGTATAGAATCTCTACTCAGTCTAGACCTCTGGTTTTATTATAGGAAAAGGCAAAAGAAATAAAAACAGAAGGAATAGGTTACATTTTCCATGCCCAATCTCTACTTTTTTGGAGGAGTTATGTCCCTGGCGATTAAAGCAAGAAGAGACATTCATATTAATGTACTACTGCAGTATTAAAGGATTACTCTAGTATTATAGTATTCAGGGCACAGCACTGAAGTCAAAGCGTCCAGGTCTGAATCCTGGCTCTGCCACTTGTGAGCTGGGTGACCATGAACAGGTTACTCAATCCTTCTGTTTCCTCATTTTTAAAATGGGGAAAAGGACGGTATCTTCCTTCACTGGGTTTCTGGGAAGTGTATAAGAGGTAATTCTGGCAAACACTAATTGCTGTACTAGGCAGGAAATTAGCACTCATATATGACAACTACTAATATTATCAATAGAGCTAACAATCCAATTTGATAAGTGTGATAGGGAGTTTACTATTAAGAATAAGAATTTCTTGGTGTTTAGGGCCTTCAGCTCTAACTTGAGGTATCAAACTAAAAACAATTCTTTATAAAACAAAAGAAACAAGCTTTGAAAGATCGTTTTTGTTAAAAGGGAGAGGAAAGATCTAACAATGAATATTTAATATTATTATACCTACTAAATACCAGGCATTAAACAAGTTATCTGTTGAGCTTCCACATGAAACCCATGAGGCAGGTATGATCTTAGCTCTTCAGAAGAAGAAATGTACAAGAGAGATGAATGATTTCTCCAAGGTTACAAAGCCTGTGACTGGCACGCCAAAACTTCCCACTCCGCTCTTTCAGATTCCAATGCTCAAACTCATTCTACTTCATGAGAGAAATTATTTTAGTCTCTAACAACCTCCTTTATGGGAAATTCAGCCCTGTCATCCATTGGCCAAAAAGCCTATTTGGGGAGTTAGCTATCTGAGCACTGAATTCAGGGCAATCAAATCTCTAGCCTAAAATCTGGCACTGAGAGAGAAATCCAGTCTGCGGAAAGATCTTTTAAAAGTTTACAAAGGACTCAGCTTCTCTCCACGAGGGGGTAACTGGTATCACACTTACACTTCTGTTGTAAGTAGAGAGAAAAACACAATTTTACCAGAACCACAGACGATCTTTTATGTTATACTCTTGGTTACACCTATTGTTCGTTTGATGGTAAACCCTTGGGTGGAGAATGCAATCCCCCAATTTCACACTGTTCCAATCTCCTTTAGGGGGATCTGCACGTGACTTTCAGGAACTCAGTGCAGCAAAACAGCAAGAACCTTCTGTACTGAGAATTTGAATACTGGGAAACAAATACAAAATGAAAATAGAAGGACAGTGACTACTTATTTCCTTTTCATTGTTCTTATTCAAGTTAATTTGGTCAAGACACTTAACTATTAGCCATTTCTTGCCCCTAGAAAATTATCAGATCCTCCCTTTCTTGATGCTTCAGCAGTGTTTTGCTTTATTGCAGATATGCCTACAAAGAGAATTTGTTTTTCTAAAAAATGGTTCAAATGTTGTCTTTTTTAAATAATTAATTTTTAGGGGGGGCTGTGTTGGGTCTTCGTTTCTGTGGGAGGGCTTTCTCTAGTTGCGGCAAGCGGGGGCCACTCTTCATCGCGGTGCGCGGGCCTCTCACTATCGCGGCCTCTCTTGCTGCAGAGCACAAGCTCCAGATGCGCAGGCTCAGTAGTTGTGGCTCATGGGCCTAGCTGCTCCGTGGCATGTGGGATCTTCCCAGACCAGGGCTTGAACCCATGTGCCCTGCACTGGCAGGCAGACTCTCAACCACTGCGCCACCAGGGAAGCCCCACTGTCTTTTTAAAATTATGATTCTGAATTTCTTGCTTCCAGTTTCAGATCACACAATGTTTCCAGAAGCAGGGGAAAGAAAATGCTTCAGGTGCACTTTATGTAAAAAATTCCCATAGGAACCTGAAGTCTCTTCCCAATCCACGGGCTGACTGGGAAGAACTAAGGTTAGCAGCCTTAGTTCGGCCAACTAATTCTTTTTTTTTTTTAATCTTTATTGGAGTACAATTGCTTTACAATGGTGTGTTAGTTTCTGCTTTATATCAAAGTGAATCAGCTATACATATACATATATTCCCATATCTCCTCCCTCTTGCGTCTCCCTCCCACCCTCCCTATCCCACCCCTCTAGGTGGTCACAAAGCACCGAGCTGATCTCCCTGTGCTATGCGGCTGCTTCCCATTAGCTATCTATCTTACATTTGGTAGTGTACATATGTCCATGCCACTCTCTCACTTCATCCCAGTTTACCCTTTCCACTCCCCGTGTCCTCAAGTACATTCTCTACATTTGTGTCTTTATTCCTGTCCTGCCCCTAGGTTCTTAAGAACCATTTTTTTTTTTATTCCATATATATGTGTTAGCATACGGTATTTGTTTTTCTCTTTCTGACTTACTTCACTCTGTATGACAGACTGTAGGTCCACCGACCTCACTACAAATAACTCAATTTTGTTTCTTTATATGGCTGAGTGATATTCCATTGTATATATGTGCCACATCTTCTTTATCCATTCATCTGTTGATGGACACTTAGGTTGCTTCCATGTCCTGGTTATTGTAATTAGAGCTGCAATGAACATTGTGGTACATGACTCTTTTTGAATGATGGTTTTCTCAGGGTATATGCCCATCAGTGGGATTGCTGGGTCAATATGGTGGTTCTATTTTTTTTTAAGGAACCTCCATACTGTTCTCCATAGTGGCTGTATCAATTTACATTCCCACCAACAGTGCAAGAGGGCTCCCTTTTCTCCACAGCCTCTCCAGTATTTATTGTTTGTAGATTTTTTTTTTTTTTTTTTTTTTTTTTTTGCGGTACGCGGGCCTCTCACTGTTGTGGCCTCTCCCATTGCGGAGCACAGGCTCTGGACGTGTAGGCTCAGCGGCCATGGCTCACGGGCCCAGCCGCTCCACGGCACGTGGGATCTTCCCGGACGGGGGCACGAACCTGTGTCCCCTGCATCGGCAGTTGGACTCCCAACCACTGCGCCACCAGGGAAGCCCTGTTTGTAGAGTTTTTGATGATGGCCATTCTGACTGGTGTGAGGTGATACCTCGTTGTAGTTTTGATTTGCATTTCTCTAATGATTAGTGATGTTGAGCATTCTTTCATGTGTTTGTTGGCAGTCTGTATATCTTCTTTGGAGAAATGTCTATTTAGGTCTTCAGCTCATGCAGCTCAATACCAAAAAGACAAACAACTAATTCTTGATGTTGAGACATACCCAAACATGTGGACCATTCTGAAATTGTAGCTCTTTTAGGGGAATCTGACTTACGATATGATTTCATGTCAACCTGAGTTCTAGGGTACATGTTCCCTTAGCTTCAATGTTTCTTCATATCATCAAATACAACCTGCAGATACTTCTATTAGTGCTCTGCTTTCTATTTATATTTAACCTTAATGTTTTCATCCCAACTCCCCAAGTTTCCTCCTTTTCTTGTTTTCCCCAATATAAGTGACTCATGATGTATCTGATGGATCAGATGTATGGTTTGAGAGAGAAGAAGATGACACCAAGATTTTTGACTTGAGGAACAGAAAGGATGGAGGTGACATTTTCTGAAGGGAGAAGGAAACGACAGAAAGAGCAAATTTGGGGGGGGGGATGAGGAATTTGGTTAGAGACATGTTAAATATGAGACATCTATTAAGATGACCAAGTGGAGGGACTCCAGAAACAGTTGGATGTACTAGGCTAGAGTTAGGAAAGATCTGGGCTGGAGATATAAATTTGGGGGTCATCAGGGTATAGGAAGTGATTAAAGCCATGGTATGGCTTTAATGGTAAAGTATGAAAAAAAGCCATGGTATGGCTTTTATGGTAAAGTATCAAGTCACTTTGGAAGTATACAGAGAGAAGAAAACTACCTAAGGACTTCTACAGCAAGGAGCATTTTCCCACCAGATGTGGGATTGAATTACTCTCTCACTTGTTTAGGTTACTGTGAAAATGTCATATTATCATTAACATGATAATGGAACACTGTCTCTGGTGACGCTCTTTAAAATATTAATACTAACTTGTCACCACCAGTGGCACACTATCCAAGCATTCCATTTTTTCATTCTCCTAAGTGACTTTTATCAACAGCATTATCTTTATCAGATGTACTACATACGTGTTTACTAGTGTTTTTGTCTGTCTCCTGCATTATAAGGTACATTCCATAAGAAACAGGGACTTTGTTTTGTTCACTCGTACCTCCCAGTGTGCAGAACAGTGCCTGGCACATAAAAAGGACTCAGTAAATAGTTGCTGAATGAATGAACGATGAAGAATGAGTATACACGTATTCTGAAATTCTCTCAGTTGTTAAAAATGAATAACTATTATACCTGTTTTATTGCTCTTCACAAATTGAAGGTTTGTGGCCACCCTACACTGTCAGATAATGGTTAACATTTTTTAGCAATAAATTACTTTAAAATTAAGGTATGTACATTGTTTTTTAGATATAACGCTATTATTGCACACAGTAGACTACAGTGTACTATAAACATAACTTCTATATGCACTGGGAAACCAAAATTTGGTGTGACTTGATTTATTGCAATATTTGCTTTATTGTGGTGGTCTGGAATCAAACACACAACACCTGTGAGGTATGCCTGTATAACAGAAATATTTCTGTAAATACCAGAATTTAGAGTTAGGTGCACTTAGTTTTGAAGAAGAGAATGACCAGACTTTTTTTTGCAACACTCTGCATTTTCTCATGATACCCACACTCTGCTTCAGGGCAGAGGAGAAGCAAAGAAGGCGTAAAAGGCCACCTGGGAGATTTATGCGGAGGTTGAAAAGGAAAATCTTTCTCTGCCTTGTTCAGGGAGTTGGGAGAGGGAAGATAGGAGAGGAGTGGGAAAAGAGAGGTTCTCGGCCTGATTTATTTTGAACTTGGGCTCCTAGATAATAATTGTAGCAGTATCATATTCTTTCCTCTACTTTCCCTTCTTGCAGTCTTTACCTTATTCTATGCTAGGTCACCTTCCAGGGACCTAGCATAGAATAAGGTAAAGACTGCAAGAAGGGAAGGACAGATACTTACTAAACAATGGCAGGCAGGAGTGATCATTGATAGTTTGGGTCAGAATTCTCAATGGTAAATGACTGGCAAAGCACAAGTGCAGGAAAATGGGAGAGTCAGGACCGTGGGAAGCCATGGTGAATCTACCATCATTCTGCAAAAAACATGATACTGAATTGGTGGTAACGAGACCCTGTAAGTCAACCTTTTGCTATAACTAGCATTATTCAGTGCCTTACTGGAGTCTGAGTTCCATCTTTCAAGAGGAATGTGGAAAAATATTAGATAGACAGTTATTTAAGAGCAAGTTCCACCTTCAAAATTATATCCAGATTTCAATATTTCCAACTCAGCTCTATTGCTATTACCCTGGTCCAAGCCATCATCATCTCTCAGCTAGATTACTGCAATAGCCTCACAACTGGTCTCCCTGCTTCTACCACTGACCCATATAGATTTGTCTCAACTGAGCGGCAGAATGATCCTATTAAAATATTGGGTTTCTCCTGTGCTCAAAACCTTCTGACAACTCCATCTCACTCAGAAAAAGCCAAAATGTTTACAAAAATCCTACTAGGCCCTATGTAGTCTGCACTCTTCCCACGCTCAGCACCAGTGTCATAGCCTCCTTCACTCTGGCTAGCTCCAGCCACACTGGTCTTTCCTGCAGTTTCTTCAACATCCCAGGTTCACTCCTGCCCCAGGGCCTTTGCATTTGCAGTACCCTCTGCCTGGAATTCTCCTCTTCCTGATACCAGAACTTATCCGGATTCCAACCACTTTTCACCATTTCTGTCACTACCACTCTGGGCCAAGCCTTCGCCAGCTCTCGTGTGGATAATACAGCAAAGCTGATTTCATGTATTACAACCCCAGCCCCGGCACTCCCTTTCTTCCTGCCCTGCCTTATTTTTCTCCATAGCATTTGGCACCTTTGAACATGCTACACATTTTAGTTACTTACGTGTTTCTCTTGTCTCCTCCCCCTTGACCATAAGTCCCATGAAGGCAGGAACTTTTGTCAGATTTGGACACTATTTTGTCCCTAATGTCCAGGAGAGTGTCTGACCCATATTTGTCATTCAGTAGGTATTTTTTGATCGAAAGAATAAAGCAATAGAAACAGAATTTATAGAGACATGTTACCTAAATCGAGACAAGCAAAGGAACATATAAGTCTAACAGATGATTCAAGAACCTAGAAGTATATGGATAGACTAAGGTACCGACTACAAAGTGTTTCAATTTCAGATGTAAAAACAGGCCCTCAAACTGCGGCATGAGAGATTTAGGGTAGACAGGAAGAACCTGTTGTTAAATTATTCAATAGACGGTTCTAGAACAAAACCTGTGGGTTGGTCATGCCACTGAGATGTGAAAAATGGGTGCGACTTGCTCTCTGGGGGTGGAGTGCTAGCTGAGAAAGCCCACCGCTGCTCTGCTCGGAGCCTAAGGTGAGTATTTCCCCAGGAGCCAACATCGCTTACTGAAACAGCAGAGTGCCATGTGCTTCCAAAGGGAAAACACAGGTACTGGTATTCAATTAGGAATTACCCACTGGAACACCTGTTGACAGAATCTGGGCTGAGCCGGGCTCCTGAAATTTATTAGAAAATCTTGGGGGAAACAAAACGCAGGGTACATAGAGTGGTGGCTCTCAATGTGTGGAATCAGCTGGAAAGTTTTAAAAATACTAATACCCGGGTCCAGTTAAATCAGAACATACCCCAGGCATGAAGCTGCTTCTTTAAAGGTGCCCAGGTGATTCCAACATGCAGCTGAGGTTGAGATCTATGTCCCTAGACACCTCGTACTTCCTCTTTCTGTGATTAAAAAGTAAACCTATGAACCAGGTGAGGTCTTAAGGAAAAGCTGGAGCTTTATCTGTGCCTACCAAAGCAGAGTTCACTTACTTAAAATGCTTTCAGTACTCTATGAACTCATATTTTCGTATCATGTCTTTAGTTAATAGGTACCTCACCTCTCCCCGGATCACCACATCAGACTGACAGGCTTCCCCAGGCGGCCCACCCTCCTGTGGGAAGAGGGTAACGTTTGACGGGCTCATGACCATAACTGCAGTGTCCTATTTTGGAAGGCTGTGGCTGAGTGTCTTCATAGGCAGTCCAAGATCAACACTCTCCCTACCTGCTCTGTTCACTCCTTCACTCCCCCGGGTTATTTATATATGAATCCATCTCCCCGCCCACACTATAAATTCTGTAAGGGCAGACGCTGCCTTGCACATTTTGGCACTCCCAGCCTCTGACCTCGTTGTCTGAGGAATAATGACAAGGAGCTCCACAGGCATGGCAATGATTTACCCCTCCAGAACATCTTCTAATGTGGATGATGCATCGAACACTAGAACTGTAGTTTTGATGGGGTCCATTTTTACTTTACAGGTGTTTTATTTTAGAATAACAGTGAGTGTGGATCTTACCAGCAAAGATCTCTTTATGAATAAAGAAAAATCCCATCTCCACCACAACATGAGCTAAGGTTTACTATGTGCCTAGACAGTGTCAGGCACATCACATGTATATTATTTAATCCCCGAACATCCCTAGGCTCTAGGTACCCTTACAGAAGAAACTGAGACCTTGGCAGGTTAAACGGCCTGCCTAGGGGTACACAGCAGTAAGTAGAAGAGCCTGGATGCAACCAAGGTGATCTGGTTTTAGAGCCAATTATTCTAAGCAAGTCACTAAACCTAACATTTCATGGATAACAGAATTGAAAATTGAATTTCTTCCTGATTTAATTTAGGAATTAGTTGGCAGGAAAGGGTGTTTTCCCTTACTCTAAAGAAGGGTTTCTTAAAAACTGGGAATGCTACTACTTAACATGTCCTATTAACTTACATTATAATATCAGAGATGCTTTCTTTTAAATTCATATTATATTCAGAGTATAACATATTAAGAGATGTTATCTTTAAACTTTCTGTTTGCTTTTCCATGGTGTTGACTCCTAACTTTTTGGCTTTAAATCTCTTAGCTCTTCAGTCTCTTGGTCAAGCACTTAATAATTTTAAAGAACTTTAAGAGTAGAATCTACCGCATCCCATAGCTAAATGAGAGTACAGCTAGTCTATTTTCCTGTTGTACATCCATATTTTTAATAACAAATGTATAGTTTATTACTTGATAATGAAAGATAATACACAGTTTCAATTTTTATGTCAAATACTTAGTTTAGGAAAGATAATGAAGATTTCTTTAACCTTCTTCATAGGTGATTCTAATATAAAAATACTGACGATGCTTAGGTAGTGTTTCTGCTACTTTCCCCACTTTCACTAAATAAATTAGCTGGAGTATGAGATGTTGAGAGATTGGGAATGACTCTCTTAAAATATCATAGAGATGAAAATTTTTCTCTTTCTTAGATTATAGTCTAAAAACAAATATATTTTAAAACAGGCTTCATTCTAGGTTTCCAAGCAAACACACCCAAATAGATTAATTAATATATCAGAGCCTTAGACTGTTTTCAAATGCTATACCTACACTGCTTATGATGTCATACAAATAATTCTGATTCAGTTTGAATATGTCAACAGGAAGAGGTCTGGCAGAAACAAAATTCTAAGCAAACTAATTATGAGACTTAAGCAATTCCATTACCAGAAATGCTAGTTAAACCAAACAGTAGTGCGGCCAAAGAACATCAAGGAACACCACTGTTTTCAAGACTTGTGGTTTCCTCATATAAGGGACCTATTCTGCTCTTATTTGGATGTGGCACAAGGGGGCTTTTTGAAAGCATGGTATATTTCAATCTAATAAAAAAAATCTCAATACAGCTGAGTGAACGTAAAGTTGCTCGCAGTCAGACACTCACATTCCTCAGTCTCTATAAATATGTCTGCTGCTTGACATCAATAACACACCTTGTTGCCTCACCTAAAACATTCTTGTGTTTGCATATCAAATATTCTAATGTGATCTGGCCCTTTGTGCATGGCTCCAGTTTGGGTCTAATATTCTCTTCCCTTCTATTAAAGAATAGGTCTTCTGAAAATTTTGTAGAAACAGACTGTCATCATACTAAGTAAGCATCTTTCTTCCAAACCACAGTGGCCACTGCTGACTGAGCTTACTAGGCAAAATCATTCATAAAGGTGGGGTATGTTCTTTCTTATGGCATCAGTGAGATATTAATAGCATTTTAATACAAAACCTCAGGGTAATTTGTGCAAATTCTTTTCTCTATGAAGTGATTCTAGTTTTGTACATTTAGGCTGATATGAAATCCTTAGTCCAAAGCAATATATGCCAACAGTAAAACTAATAAAAGTATTCCTGTTATTGCCTTATGGGTATATATTACATCATTGAACATCTGTATTCTGAGAACTCTAAGTTTAGTCATAAGCAGCCACATTAAACTAAAAAGTAAAAATGGAAGTAAGTTATCTCTACTTACCATTTTGTTCAACGTAATGCAGTGGTTAAAATGCAAATTTTACAGCCAGAAAGACCTATGTTTGAAATCTAGGTCTGTGGCAATCTCTTTAAATTATGCACACTTAGAAAAATGCTTGGCAGTAAATATGACAATTATCAACCTCATTATTTAATTAAGAAAATATTAGCTAGGCTTCTCTCCTGGGAAGCTTCTGAATTCTGAAAATCCCACTGACTGTATGTTTCTCTATATCTACTGTTCATGGAATATGCCTAAAAGTACCCCCAAACTGTGGTGTACTCTAAAACATCTGGTAATTTTTTCCACTTACCCCAAGATAGGCCAGTTTCTTCAAATCAACCACCTCTAATTTACCTGTTTTACCTGTCTTTGTTGCATCAATATACTGAAACAAAAACCCATGAAAATGCCAACCTACCCCAATTCTTGAACTAGATATCTGGAAATTTAGAGGTCCCAGATATGCAAATCTGTTAGATCCTCCCCACCCCATTCCTGACTATGTGGCTCCTGAAGTTCCTCGGCACCTAGCATCCCTGGAGCATGACCCAAAGCTTTAAGGAAACCTCAATAGCTAAGACTAGTAAAGATAAGGCCAATGGAGCAGTTCCTAAGAACAAGTGCCCATCCCTACCCCCCACCTTCAGGTGGTTAGACCTGCCAGCACGAAAATCACACCACCGTGGAAAGGCTGCTCCTCTGACTGCTGCCATCCAAGAACACTGCTGCCTTTCTGGGGTCTACAGGATGGCCAGCAGCTGCAGCTGCAGGACTGATCCGTCCCCTTACGGTAGACTTCCTGGAAGCTGAGTCACTATTTCCAGGAGTAGTCACTGAAAGAGCCGTCATGTTGAATCTTCCTTGCAAGGTGCTACCATGGCCCTGTGCTCTTTGTGGCCTGAGCTATAAGATGGCAACACCACGGTAGGAGAGATCACTTATTGTCTCCTGGTATCCAGTGTCTCCTTTTTACAAGGTAATTGATATGTGCCTGTTCCAGCCCCCTTGCAGGCAGGTGTGACCATGTGACTTAGTCCTAGCCAGTGAAATAGAAAAGGTATCTTCAACTCTGAGTTGTGTCCTTAAAGGAAAGGAGCTTGCCCTCAACATACCCTCCTCCTCACTTCTGAAGAGGGTATGTCACTTCAATCAGACCAACAAGGGATACATGATCGCAACGGTGGAACATCAAGACATAAGGAGGCTGAACCCTTGCCATTATAGACCCCCATGATCATGTTCCTACTAGTATGGGAAGGAAAGAATGTCTTTTCTTGTTTAAGCCACTATTAGGAGGAGGGGGAGGGTATCTCTGACATCATTTGAACTCATAACTCTTAGCCACATGTGGCAGTGCTCACACTGGGGTAGGTGAATGCATCCACGTGAGGAGTGTGAGAAGCCATAAGATATACATGTGTATTCTCTAGGTACACAGACTTTACTCAAGGATTCTGGATTAAAAGTGTTATACTGAAACCAACGGGGACATGGTTTCATATGTTTTTGAAAGTTAAAATACAAGATAATAAATGAAATTTGGTGCTGCAGACAGAATATTTCTAGCTCTATGCCAGGTTCCTGAAATAAGCAGAAAATCTCTTCTATCCTGAGGGAGGCTCTGATGGAAAGTAGGAGGTGTATTAGTTGTAGAAAGGATATTTAACTACAAGTCCAAGGTTCTAGACTCAACTCCACTTCTGACTATACTATATGAGACAAGTCCTGCTGCTCTGTGCTTTTAGGTTTATGAAACAGAGCCACATGTCTACGTGTCCAGTCAACACACTGCCATACACACACACACACACACTCTTGGGTTGCACGGGGGATAAAGATGACTTAGACATGATCTTGGAAGGCAATGAGATGCTAGGAGTTGTAATCCAGGAATAATGACATCCAAGTGGAAGCCTTCCCAAAAAAGGCCACTCACTACCTGGCAACCTATTGTGAAGTTCTTTAGTGGAAAAATTCTACAATTTGCACAGAACTCCCAAACAACTTTCTATGGTTCACTATTAAATGAGAAGACAATTATAAATTACCTGCTACTTAGGGAATGCCTCCACATATAAATGCCTTTATAAGAGAGATATAAAGAAGACAAATACACAATGAAAGGAGCAAATGAACACAGACAAAAGCCTAAAGCAGGAGAAACATGCAAAGCAAAGAGCAAATCACTTAAAAAAACCTCTAAATTATAATTAATCTTTTCAGGGAGCTAGCAGAAGATATTGTGTCCATAAACATATCAGAAAAAGCTTGGAAATTAAAAATAAGATAATTAAAATGTCAACATCAGGGTTAGATTATAATGT